>NC_141344.1:10233085-10550585 GCF_057382095.1 Aulonocara sp. 'chitande type north' Nkhata Bay
CCAGTGGGACACCTTCCGTCTAGCCCATATGTCACTCTGATTTGTATCTCAGTGCTTACATTAACAAGGTGGCCAACACCAGTGCACCATTACTTAGGTTTATGAACACTTTATCCCACACCTGTATTCAGCCCAGACACGGCTTTGCTATGATGTCTGTGTTTCTTTGGCAGACGTGTCCCCAGCCAGACCCCCGTCTGATGAACATTTGGCCGGTCAGGCTAGACGTCTCGGGTAGCGTGTAGTGGCCTGGACGGGCCAGAGACAGGAAAGAGGACTTCTAAATCAGCCAGCAATCCAAAGGCCTTCCATAAATCCTCCAAATGGGCTCGGGTGGGGAACGTAAAGCACACCTGCAAGACTTATGTAAGTCTTATTAAACCATAAATTGCTAACACCAGCCCGTTGCTAGAGCTGCTCTTGGCTAGAATAAATCTCAGAGTGTGTCCGGTACACAGAAAGAGAGAGTGAGAAGGAGGGATAAAACAGGTGGGACAGAAATATATAGCGGAGGTTAGAGGTAGTGAGAGTTGGGTGGAGGATACTAAAGGTCTGACAGAAAAGCATGTCAGACCTTGATGATAGGGCAGACACTAATGGGATTTGATAGTCAACACTTAGCACTATAGCTGTCTTACTGTAGTGGAGTTTTAGGAACATCTCTTAGAATGTCACAAGACTTTTAATGCATCAAACACTTTATGGTATCAGCCTCAGTCTTGTCAGTATAACTATCAAACCACAAAGAGACCCTCTCAGTGCCTTTACACCCTGCATGGAGTAACTCCTCAGCAGTCACACAAACAGAACCAGTGTGAGCAGCACAGGGAATATTTATAGGAAATCAGAGTTCCTGAGCTCCTGAGCCCCCGTGAGTTCCCAACACACCCACGCTCTCCTCCCTGCCTGGTTGTGGGTCCTTGAATTAAACATCAAAGCACACAGGAGTGTAGGGCCCAACTGCCATAAATAACAGCACGCTTGGGGAGTGGAGTGGAGGATGTTCAGATGGGAAGAGAGCAGGTCACCCGATCGCTCATACACATACTGTCAAAGCAGATTCATTTGTTCACAAAATGGGTGATGTTGTGTGGGGTTATTGATTTTCGCATGCCATCTGTCTTCTCTGAGGCTTTGGCAAGCAGCTCTGGCACTACCAGCCTCAGGTTCCCCTGTATTAGTATCCACAGCTCAGGTGGACAGAAAGGAGATGTGCAGCAGATTTTGGACACAAATATCTGATGGCCTATGTGACACATACTCAGACACGGTGCTTTCTGGCACGGCGCTAAACTCCTTGATACATTTTGGTTTGGAAACGGTTTCTTTCTTTCTAAGTGCACCTAGAAGAAATAATACCTTACATTTTTTAAAAGGTCTGGCCGTCCTTGGTTTTACAAGACAATATCATCTGTATTCACTATGGAGAATATCTGACATATTCTAATTTAATTCATGCTTACTTGAAATATTTATTAGAAATCAGTACTGCTATTTATTTAAAATAGAAAAGCAGCGTCGATTGTCCTGATTAAAATGTGGATGGAAATCCAGGCTGAAGGTGATGATTACCATCTCATTTGTCGTCAACACCTGCATACACAAGTTCAGGCCCACCCTCAATCTCCTCCTCTCACTAACTTAGTGTAGAAGTCACAGTGTACCTCCATGTTGAGCTGTGGAGTGTGGAGGGCTGGCCTTCAAACATGGGCCCCAGCTGCTGCTGTGTATTTTTGTCAGCCAACACACTCATATTGGCATCCCTCAGTGTTTGCTCTTGTGGAGGGCACATGTTACTGGGTAAATTATCACAGCGATGGTAAACAGTGTTTTTATGAGGGAATGTAGCTTGGTTGTTATATTTGAAGTCTGTGCTTTGTATACTGCTGTGCTATTAGGACAGATTGAGGATGTTTGCGCCTGGTGTCTGCACTCCGCCCATGTGGGGTACACAGACAGATGCACGAGCGCACATACACAGTGACAGGTTTAGTTGTAGTTTTGAGTCTTAAATGGCTCTTTTGTTGTTTCCGTCACAATAACAACAACAGCAACAACAAAAAAAGAAAAAAAAATAAAGAAAGAAAACATCACAGCCTAAGGAGTGTGTCAGTGTCATACCCATGTCAGTCTCTGGGTAAATGCAGATGAATGGCAACAGCAGGGGAGAAAAAAATGAATTCCAGAGTGTAGAAGAACGTTAAACAAAGTGAAAATATATGATGTGTGTTTCAGCGTGACAGTAGTAAGAAAGTCTATTTGTTTCATGTGTAATTGTTGGGTCTGCAGACAATAACCCCATGTATGATAATGACTTTACAATGTTATGTAAGTATGATGTAGCTGTAACAACAGTGCTTGAAAACACTATCAGGAGCTGATAATAAGGTAATCAGAGTCAAACAGCTGGGTGGCTTTGAGATAAAGGACTAGTGCTTTAAGGCCTTCACTTTACAATTAAACTCATTTGAACCATGAATAAGGGTCTCATTAATTCTGCAGACACCAGTGTCTTTTACTTAGGGGCCTCTTGGGTATCATGGTACCCCCTTTTTTGATTAAGAGGTCTGTTAAATTAAGGAAGGTGTTATAGCATGCCATTCCAAAGCTTCCATATTACAATACTGGAAAAAATTTGTGATAAATATTTCTGGTATTGAAATTATATTGACTGTAAACACATTACATCATGCGTGCAATCTAGAGAAGTAAGCTCACGTAGAAAGACCTATAACATGAAATCATCATGATAAAATCTAGTATCCTAAAGACAGTGTGATCTGGGAACTGTTGCCCCTGTTCATGTGATCTCTCAAGCGATTGTTAAGTCGCTGCAGTTAGCTTAGCTTTTTAGAGTTTCCCGTTCTAAAATGACAGAGTGCTCCATCTCTCTATGAATGGAGCAAATGGAGGAAAGGAGGGAATAATGATGACATTTTTCCCACTTTTTTGAGCCCCAATTACCCACTAATGCGTAATAAAAATAGAAAAATGGACAGTCATTACGTGTAGGCCCATCTACAATGGCAAAATCATTCTTTCCTAGCCTCGCATTCTTTGGATGGGAATAATCGTGTTTTGTCCCAAACACCTGCGCTTCAGTTACTCTGACCTGCCGACCAAATGAGTGCAATTAATGACAATTACCCTCCAGGTGTCACAACATAGACATGTACTGATAGGGACCTATCTGGAGGGAGCAGGAGCTTGTCCTCCAAGCAAATATGTAATGATAACAGTTGTAACACAGTAGGGTGGAGAGGGGGTACAATTGTTAACAGTGCAATCTATTTGTGTTTGCCTCGCCTCAGCACCACACTAACCAGTCCAGACTAACCAGAGTGGATAGACTTAGATATTCCCTGTGGGACAGAATGAAGTGGATTAGATGTGCTGGGATTCTTGATCAGATGAAGACTGGGACAGATGTGATGTAAAATTCGTTTCTGCCTCAAACCTTCAATTTATTTAAGTTCTGGTGATCCATATTTTTGCATGAAATTTCAGAATTTATTTTCATTGTTCTGGATATTATTCTTGTTGGTATTCATAACATTGGAAATGCTGCAATGTTGCTTAAAGAGTCCAGACAAGCAAAAAACAGGTAGATGATCAATCAGGTTTTCAACAAACCCCTGATTTTTCAAACTTCACTGAAAGAGAAAACAAAGGCAAATGCTAAAATGATTGCCAATGCTGTTGGTTGTAAACATTACTGATTACAGACTGAATGCCAGATTCAATATTTGCCTGTCATTGCTGGTGTAGTTGCAAGTACACAATGTTTTAATTAGAGTGGTTATTACTAACTTTTCGTCTGTGTTCACTTTTGGTTTGTTTTTTGCCTCCAGTTATTGAGGCTTTCATTATCTGGCTAAAGTGTCATTTCTTGGCCTTGGACTGTGTCATATTCCTATCAACTATCATACCTGCTGTGGTGACAAAAGTAACTAAAATAAAGGAAATAAACTTTAATCATTTTTATTTTACAGTCCAGTGAATTGCTTTATTCAATACCAGTGGACATTTGTAATTTGACAAAAAAAAAAAAAAAAAAAAACAGGAAAAAACGAAACATTTTCTTTGTACTAACGTAAAACAATAAAGAACTGTTGCAATCTTTAAAAACTTCAGTCAAGCCTGAAACTGCATGTAGAAGTATATTCTTTAAATGGTAACTGCCATATAATCTCGGGCCCATTTCCCTATGTGAAGAGAGATTTCTCAGGTGTAAAAGTCAACTTTAACCCTCCTCCTCTTGTGGGTTCACCATCCTTTCCATCTGAACTTGCATTAGCATAAAGGCATTAAAATGTGAAAAGGAATTAATTTGGACTTTCCCCTCCATAGGAATTAATGGAAGTTTGTTCTGCCCGTACCCCTCAGATGGCTTGCACTCCTCCACAGTCCATAAATATTAATATTAATACGGCATCGCATTTAAAGGTAGCGCTTGACTGAAGCCGTATACAGAATATTATTAGAGATCACGATACGTTTCTCATGAGAAGTACAGCTGAGTGAATGCATTGCCATGCCGTTGTGATCTGTAAAATCCAATCTTCATACAGCACAAAAAGTTATTTTCAGAGAGACGGAAGATTAGCAGGGCCGAATGGCTGCTGTCTAAAGCCATTAGGCAAGTGGGGATTTTTTTTACCTTGAGTTGAGAGAGAAGGGCTCACATCTTATGCTCTATCAAGGTACTGATTCACAGTCACACTACTGCAGCACTATTATCATGCCTGAGAAGATCATCTCCGCAGATAACTATTATCACCGTCTTCACCGTATCGCTCCACTCTACTCACCCACATAATACAGACCACAGAAGTTTTTGATACTCTTGCAAATCACTGTATTCACATTCTTTTTTTTTTCTTTCATGGTCTTTGTCACTTTCCGGTGTGTGCTGTGTGTGGTTGTATCACACATCTTCAATAGCAGCGAGGACACTGAAGAGCTGGGGCCCTAATCTGGACTTGTACAAAACACTTATGAATCATTTATAGTGATGGCAGTAAATAAATATTCATTACAAATTGGCATAATTTTAACTCCTTTTTGCTCTTTTTTTCTGACAGGGTATCAGATTTTTTTTTGTCCTGATAGTTGCATCATTGTGTGAACATACTACTTTTAGTGTTTGGTCCAAACTCTGCTCAGTTGTCTGAAGCAAAGAGAGGTTTCTGTCAAATTATTCAGCAGGTCCTCTCCTCTGCTCTGTCTCTGTACTTGAGGAGCCCTCATCCTGACAGGTTACAGTGGGCAAGGTGAGACATGTTAGTGCTGTGCTGTGAAGGAGAAGCCAGCTCTAAAGACAGAGTCCCAGTGTGTGGGTGAAAGCTGCATGCTGCCACCCCAGCAAGCTCGTTAAACCTTATCTGCCTTTAATCATTGCTCCGTAATCTTTACTCTTCTCACATTTAGTCAGTACACTCTCACTTTGTTCTTGAAGGAAGTAAAGCTGAGAATGTATGATGTAAAAGGAAACCATGCACAATATACAAATGAGTCATAAGGAGTAGAACGGGTAGGCCCAGTTTGATGTAAGGTTAATACCATTCACATGTTGAATAATAGAGCTAAGCTTGTTTCTTGTAAATGCTAAGCACTGTAACATTTGATAATTCTCCTGACACAATTCATGTGTCCTGCCTGTTTTATGCAATTCATAAAACAGGCATAAAGTTTAGAGGAACAGCAGAATATATCAAAACTGTCAGGTTCTCTTCTGTAATACAATAAATGCACACGATATATATTCTTTTCTATGACTGCAATTAACAATTGAAAACAGAAGAGTCCATCAGAGAGTAGCTAGTAAGAATGCAGACAACCAATTGTCTTAAACAAAACATCCACGAACTTCCTTAATCCCTGTTACCAGCCTGTTTTGTGCAGACATGCATTTGTGGTAGCTGTGAGAGCTGAGGTTATATTTGTGCATCAGGTCATTCCTGTAGCGGGCTGGTCTGGGTCGGCCCGCTCCCCTTCTGAGAGCCCCCTCATCAAGCCAGCCTCTCCTCTGCCACCCTGTTCCCCACAATCCCCATAAACTCTCATAATTGCCGCATTAAACTTGAGTTTATTATTTTTCTCCAGGTGCAGGTGTGCAGATGATATGAACCCCAGGTTGCATTTACATACAAATTGAAGGTTTTTATTAATCAGGCAGGCAGCAGGAATCAAACGGCAACACTCCATCAGGCCTTTAAATACATTTGGTGACATTTTTACCCGGCATTAGCATGATAGGGCAAGCGGAGTATAATGTACCAATGATTGCTTTTCCATTGAAAGCACAAACGGTTTCATTTTTCCTGTCATCTCAAATAAGTGTTAAAGAGGGTTTGGAGGCTATTGTGCGAGTGCCGTATGCTGGGGACTTGGGACCGCTGATGGCCATATTAAATAACCATTAGTGCCTGAGCTTAGATCATTGTGGCATCCGCCTCCTCTGAATTTATCCTGTGATTTCAAATGAAGGCAAGCTGTGCCAGCTTTCATAAAGTGCTCCAGCCCTCTCCATTTTTCCTCAAACTAAATGCATTACAACGGTAATTTTGTGACTGTTAAGATAACTAGCGTTAACAAGCACTTAATTAAAATGTACAATAAATAGCCGTCTGCAGCCTTATCTCCCCTCCAGAGCGACGCTGGTAGGAGGCTCCAATGCTCAGGCCGGCTGTTCCCCAGCTCGTTTGCAGATTAATTGCTTTTCTGTCTGGCGAAGCCTGCCTCTTCTGCAGCCAGATCGTAAATAGCCAGATAGGGAATTTATCAATCAGGGCTTTCTACCTCACTGATCTCCCCCACACAGCCCTGTCTGTCTGACTGTCTGTATGTACATCTCCTACTATCAAACAGACTCCATAAATAAACTTCCAAAAGCTTCTGTTATACTAACCCTTAAGTTAATGAACAGCTTTTATATTCTGACTAGTTGCATGAATATATTTGCAAACCTTTCTATTTTCTGTATGTAAGGGTAGAAGGGATTAAACACGCATATTATTTTTTGTCTTTGTTCTGTGTAGATACTTTATATACAAATAGGCTATTTAGGGTAGCAATGGGACAAATGGAACATTGTTGATACAGGACCTTTGCTTTTGTAACCTTTACTTGACACCATATTTATGCCTGTCCATCTACAAGTATGTACTTACTTTATGGCAAAACATTTTGTTCCCTTTTATATTTATGCTGGGTATTTACAAATGGGGCTTAAGTGTACTGCAGGGGTTACTCAAATACAGGTCACACATTAAAGCAGCCAGAGACTGTGTGAGACAGGACAGAAGCAAACAGGGAGTATTTACAGTAATAAAAGTTACAGTGGTTAAACCCTTAGGATCAAATTGCTCCTCGGGCATGACTTTTGGACTTATGGACTTTTGTCCCTTGCTAAGAAACCTGCAAACAATGTTGCTTTTTAGCAACAACTGTAAAACAAACACCAACCTGCTGTCCCCCTCCCATACTGAAGCTCCCCCTCCTCTGTCGGTGGCCCACCCTTAACCTCCAGATGATAAATCTGCCTGCAGAAGCTGTGAGGGGGAAGACCCCCATCCTGGAAGACCCCCATGTGTCCTCCTTGACACATCCTGTTTGTGTAGTCATGGATTCAACCAGTGATCTTTACACTCATAATTCACTTAATGACAACACTTGCTCCCTTCCTATTTTTATAACAGGATTTTTTTTAGTATTGTAATGGTTTGCTGTGGCCCAAAGGGCTTCATTATTCTCATTTAAGAATATCAAGGCTGCCAGTCAGAATTTCAAAAAACATTACTGAACAACAGTATATAAAATATGCTTGCAATATCACAGCAAGCTGCATTTAATCATTTATAATTCATTTAACTTATTTTTTTTTCTAAATAATTGGATTTGTACGTGTTGGTGCATGGCAGGGGTGGATCTACAGGGGTTCAAGGGGGGCAGCTGCCCCCCTGCTGTAGAGCCTGATAGTAACACTAAGTTATGGAAGCTTTAAACAGATGGCTTTATTTGTATTTACCATTCACTGTAGATTAGGAAAATTATGCCAAAGTGTGGCATAATTCTGCTTTGCAACCTGAGCCTTCCTTATGAACTCCGATTTTCCAGGCAGGTTTAAACAAACATGTGCACGTGCTAGTCACATAGATTTCCCACTGTGTGAAGGGTAATTGTTTTGTTTTCACAGTTTCCCTTCCATTTTGACAGTAGGAATTTGGAAATGATGATTGTGTAGAGGCTGAAACTCTGTTTTGACAATGTAACACCCTTGCAAGGGCCATTGGGGGCTTTCACATTTTGCTGTGTGAAGAGACTGTCAAATATGTGAGAGCCAGTAAGTTAACAGTTGCATTAGTAGGTGTGCAAAGGTTCCTTCTGCACCCTGTACCCTATTCAGGGAGAGTTTGGTCATCTGTGGTTGTCTAAGGGCCTGTGAGGCTCTGTGGCAAGCAGATTACGGGAGCAGCCATTTAACAGTGGTGTCAATTAAGTGAAAACATGATTAGTTTAGTTCTAAATAAGCCAAGGGTGGAAGGAGGTAACTGAAAGGAATGGTAAATTATATGGATCTGTGAGTTTTGACATGTCTGATGAGGGTGGGGCTGTGGGTGGGTGTGTGTTTGGGGGGGTGGGGGGTATTGTGATAAAACATAAGCTGTGGAAATCTGAGGAAACAGGGCATGTGCACGTCCAGCCTTGACTGTCATAAATCAGTTCGTACAGGCCTCTTTGCCCTCTGGTCCTTGCTCCACTCTGTCTTAACCCTTGTCACAAAAGGTTCTGACTTACAGATTAAAGCTTGTAATGTAATTTCTGTTGTTTATCTGCATGTAAACAACAATGGACTGCATGTTTTATATTTATATTTTTTATACTTGCAATATCAATCCACTTACCTTGAAAGGAAACCACTTTAGGTCAACTCCTGTTGTTTTTAAATGTGCTATATAAAGAAAAGTGACTTGACTTTGAGTTTTAATTGAGTCATCTGTGAATTAAGTAACTTTTCTGTGACCTGATTTAAACTTTGCCAACACAGGTGAAACGGATATTCATCTTAAGTGTTCAAGTCAGAACAACTGGGATACTGTACATAGTGCTTTGATTGCTCTATTTCATCCTGGGTTATTATTATCCTCTGTTGTGACAGCCACAGCAGACACAATCAATGCATATATCAACACTGGCTTAAGTAGGTCAACAGAGGAAGATACATTTTTCAGGAGGTGCAGCATCCATAAGACTTTGTGGAAAACAAGTGGCTACTGTAATAGATTTTGCCTCAGCTGTTTACTCATTTAGACTTTGGAGAGGGATTTAAGTTTGGAAGTTGCATTTTTATATATGCCCCGAGCCTCACACAGACTTTAATCCATATCTGCCGGGCCTCAGAGTCACCTATCACTTTGCATATGCCATCTATGCATGATTTGTGTGGTACAATTCCTGTATAAATCTATAGGATCTACAGCAACAGTAAGTCAACACAGTGTATATTTTCCATAAATAATTTGGTGGTCATTGATTTCCAGTAGAGGAGCAGAAATATGCCTGATCCACCTCAAGGGGCAGTGGATGTATCGGATGCTTACTTTTGTGGTCAAAGCTGTGACAGCTAGAACCCATATGCTGTGATCACAAGATCCAAATTTATTGTTCTTTAGAGGCAAACTTATCAGGAATGAGGATTCTCTCTCTCTCTCTCCATATATATATATATGATGTATATATATATATATATATATATATATATATATATATATATATATATATATGAACCCACAGTTACACAGCCAGCAAAGACTGTGGTTCATTAATCGCCACCAAAGGGTTAGAAATCTGCCACTCTGTGATTTGGTGTGGCCATTTTGTTGTAGTGTCACCCCCTGACTGATCAAGTTGTTGATTGGTGTGTTTGCTGGCACCTCAGAGAGGGGAGGCAGGAATTGATGAGGTTTAATTGGTCTGTCTCTTGTCAGCTCTCATTAGTCCCTCATTTAACACTATCTGATGGTGTGAATCTATTGCACCTACAGGGTGATGAGCATTAGTATGTAATGTAGTGTGGGAGTCTATCTATCTATCTATAGAGAGAGATATCTAAATCTATCTATAGATATAGAGATATCTATATCTATCTCCCTCTATATATACATATATATTTATATATATTAGGCATATACATAATAATAATACATACATACACAAACATGCTACCATTTTGTTATCACATATTAGCATGGGTGGATACCCCTGCCTTCCATCATGCCTTGTCATGAGTGACAGCTGTTTAGACGACTTCAGCGTGGTAGTGAGAATTGGTGTGGATGTGGCAGTGAGCTGTGGAATTTGCTGCTGCTGCTCGCTGATAGCTCTCTGAGGGCTTGGGTGTCACTCCAGTGACGGCCTAAGAGCCATTAATTTTAGCCTTTTGGAGTGTGTGTCGTAACAAGATACAATACCCCCCCACCTCCTCTCTATCCTCACAGCGGGGCTCCTAAATATACATTTATTTTCAGAGGGAGTCCCCCTCGTCAGGATATGATGGATGATGACTAATCAGATGGTGTGCAAGTGTATGTCTACTGTCAGGCACCTCTACATTGGTTGAACGGTGAGTGTAAATCACCGTGAGGGGGCTTTATTGGGGTCTTGTCTTTGGTAAGGATCTTAGAGATATGATACCATGTGCTGTTGCTGCCTGAGTGGGTCTATCTTAAGACTCCACATGGAGGTCTGGCATTCACCAAGTCCCGGTGGGTTTGAGGGAAGGAAGGAGGAGGGCTGCCTGTGGCCTACACTTACTTTGAAAAACACTTACCATGTGCCTCTCATCTTATCCTGCCACTGGATTACATAGATCCATGGAAATATTCAGATAAGCAGTCCCCTTGCTTGCCTTTCACATTAGAGTAAATCTGACCCCCATTATTTACTTGATGAGCATGGACAAATCAGAGCTGTCTACTATTGGAGGAAGTCTATATTTCTTAGTTAATATGCCCACAAACAGGGGGTACATACAGTATACAGTACAGAGATGCATGCTTTATCCTGCTTTCCAGTACTTGCTGCTATTGAACATAGATCTGCTTTGACAGGCTGCTTCTCCCTGACACTGGGCGCTAGGTGCTCATGTGGGTTGAGTGGGGGTTTCAGCTAGGCTGCTGCTTGCAGGCTCTGTGGGGGAGAGATCCTGGCAGCTCCTGTGGCATAGCAGATGGTAAAGGGGTAGGATGGGGCTTCCTGGCCTGGGTTTCTTTGACCTGTGGTGGGGGAAAAGGAAAAAAAAGGCAATAGCCTGTAAAGTACAGAGTAAGTAATCCAAATTTGATTGTAAACTTATCCAGTGAGTGCAAATGCACATAAAAACTTTAACTTCACATTTTTACACTGCATACTATAATCCTTAGAGTTACCAAAAATCACCACAATTTTCAAAAAAATTGGAAATCATGCATTGATTTTCTGTCATTCTTTTCCTGTATATTCTTCCACCTTCTAAACACACAGATTCCACAAATTACAAGGCAGATAGCAAAATGAAATGAAAGACAAAAACCTGTAATATTGTTGGTACTGATATAACACAAATGGATTGCTGTGATAATAGCTGCAATTAGAGTGTTTCACACTTTCTCTTCACAACTTTGATTTCAAAAACAATACACAAACAATGTGACAGCACTGTTCCAGGCCAAGGACCCATTTTCATTTCCTATCATGACTAAACTTCCCTCTCCCGCAGTGCTGCTGTGAGATGCAGTATTAAAACCTTAGATGGAGGGAGAAAGAAAGAATAGAGTGGATAGAGAGATGGAGGAGGGGGTAGGTGGTGTTGTCTAAGTGAAGAGTGTGGCGTGTCCTGGAGGATCTAATAAGCAGGTTGAAGCCTGATAAGGATAAGCTGTCCCTCTGGCTCTAGGGAGCCTTGTTTTAACCCCCACCACTCTTCTTCTCTCTTCCCTCCCCTCCTCTTTCCAAGATGTACTTCTCTAAAAACAAGAAGAGGAAAGTGTAATCAAAAGAGAGAAGCACATGGAGTTAGGGAACAGTGGATGGAAGAAAAAAGAAAGTGAAGAGAGAATGTATGATGCTAAGAACTGGAGGGTGAAAAGGCAGCAGTGGATTATGAGAAGCAGTAAAGATGAAGAAGTGCATGATGACAAGGCATGAGAGGACAATGGGAATATGGGAAGGAGTGAGATACAAAGAATGGGAGGAAAGATGGGAAGGTGAGCAGGAAAAAGACAGAAGAATGCAGGAGAAGAGAGGACAAGGACTCATATAATAAGGAAAATGAAAGTAAAAGTAAAGGAAGAAGTGAGCAGTGGAAAGACAAACTGTGGCAAGTGAAACGGAATAAAGGAGAGGAAGATGGACAGAAATGAGATCAACAGAGAGGAGAGATGAGAGAAGGAAGAGAGGAAGTTGAGAGGACATAGAGCTTATAATGGGCTGAAAGGGACCTGCTGGTGTGTCAAAGCTTTAGATCCCACCCCTCCCCTGGGGAAAAAGGGAGAAAGGAGAGACACTGACCTTGCATTATTTATGCTTAGTGCTATTGGTCCAGGCAGACGCTGCTTCCCATTGTGTCTTCATAATGAGGAACTGCTATGAAGCTGAGAAAGAGGAAACACAACCAGGAGGCCAGTCTATGTAAATGTGTGTTTGTGTGAGCATGTGTGTGCTTTTGAGGTAGGAGGTCACTGCAGTGTAGCGTATAGACAGGTTAGTGAACAAGGATCTCAGGCACAAAAAAATATTGTATGTAATGGGATGGTACAGACACAGGCACACCACACAGTGTGAAAGGGTAGAGTGGAAAGGATTACTTGTCATTTCCTGGGCACATTTTTACCCGTCCATTTTAAGAAATGAAGGTGAAAATGCACCCAGGAAATGACAAGTAATCCTTTAGGACAGTATGGATGCGTAAAGGCTCTGAATGACACATTTTCTTTTGCCATCCATAACAAAAGTTCTCTGAAGTTAATTCAAGCACTCGTAGAAAACAGTACAAAGTACAAAGACCTCTCTGATCACGCTGATGGTTTTCCTTTAGTGAGATTTCTTTTTCAATCACTAAATAGTGCTGCAGCAATACCTATTAAGAAAGTTATAAACAGTATCCATATCCTCCAAGTTAAGCTCAATGAACGTAGTTTTTGGTTGAAATTGGAACCAGAGAAGTTTTGTTTTTTTTCTTCAAATTATTTTGTAATATTGAACTTTGCTCAAACTTCACAATGCCATTTTCAAAGTACGGGATTCGTTATCAAATTATTTTTATGATTTGAAAAAAATCTGTTTGGGTCACTGTCTGTTTGACTGTAGGGTCATAAATCCCAAACAGACATTTGAAACTACTGAGACAAAAAAGTTCTGCTTGACTGTTACAGCAGAATAAGTTTGAAAATGAAATAAAAAAATAAAACATAAAACCTTTTTCTTCACAGCTAAACAGACCTTTTTCACCTTCCATGTTTCTATTGAATAGCACTAAAACTATGTAAGCAAAAGTGACTTTTGTTTATGTCTGTGAAGGTTCTCAGTCATCCAGGTCATCGTAGTCAAAGGAGCTTGCAAAGAAAAGCGTCTGGACTTCTTTAAGTTGCTTGAAGACGTCTTCAAACAACTTAAAGAAGTCCAGACGCTTTTCTTTGCAAGCTCCTTTGACTGACTTTTGTTTAAATCATGTATCCTGCATATCTGTGCCCAAATCAGTGAATCTTTGTTAATAATGTAAAAATTGCAACGCTCACAGTGTAATGAAGTACGAGGGAGCTTGGGTAGGTCCCAGAGATCTGTTACAAACACGATTCTCTAAAGCATTCAAATGTAGCACCCTCAGCTCCTCCCAATCACCTTTCACCCTACTTCACTTTTGTTTGATTGTACTGTCAGTTTCAAATTTAATTACATATAACTTGACATACATAGTCCTTACCCTGTCATTATCCTGTCTGGGTCCACCCACTCATCACAAGAGCTGGATCCACACGCCCCTGAGAACTAAGAGTAACCTGCCTCCTGCCGACTGGCTATGATAGTGTATGTAGTCTATGTGTAAGTGCGATTGTGTGTGCGTGCAGTGTGTCCCCCTCTCCCTGTTTCTCTCTGTGCCTGGGATGTGGAGATTTGTATGGCATGTTAGTCACACCCTGTGTTATCAGCATCTCTGTGATGAGCATAAGCATAGCCCGAGGGGACGGGGGGTAGCGTCACAGATGGTACAGTGTCAGGGTCCATGAGTGTATTTTCTAGGATGGTGAGTAGCTCTTATGCCATCTCCCAAGTTCTGTCACCTTGCACTCTGGCAGTACGAAGGTGCCATCATACAGGTTAAAGGTCGAGTCTATTTCACCTCATAGCTAGTGACCCATGTCACACCTTCTATTTCACACCAGCCAGCTGAATATGGCAATCGATGCTTCCCAGAAACCCTGACCTAATCCTGTTATCCTTTTCCTTCAACAACCTGCAAGGGACAAGGGGCGGGATCCCAGAAGTCGGCAGCCAAGAGAGCCGTGCAGAGCATGCCCCCGTTGCTGTGAAAGCGGGCTTAGCTGAAACACAATAGGTGTGTAATTTCAGGTTTTTGTTAAGCCAAAATCCAATCACATACATGACTGCAAGATCACAGAGAGACACAACAGGAGAGGGAGCCTCGGAGGTGGAGGTGAGTCTACCTCACACAAGCAATCTCCAAACAACTGAAACACCATTGATGACAGCCTGCTAACTAACTAACCCTAGCACGAGATTAGGGTGTGTCTCTGCTCTAGATCTCCATGGTTTAGGGATGTGTTGACATCTGACTCCTCCCCAACCTGGATCACGATGGAAAACAAAATACATCTCTAGCCCTTAGCTGATTTTGTGCAAAGAGAGAGATCATATATCACAACCATAGGTATGGAAACACAAGAAAGTTGTATGGCACAAACTCACCAGGCAAGAAGTCTCTCAAGCTTCCCATGTAATTCTGTCTTGTCGTATTTCTAACAACAACTATTATGCTAAATCGGTTGCAAATTAAAGGGCACGGTTTGAATTTTGCCATTTTCAACATATAAATGCTTGCATAACAACTGTAAATTAAATGTACTGTATAAAGTCTATTGTCTTCTCTTGAGACTGTCTTGAACATGAGATTTGGGTTAGTTTGCAGTTTTGTTTTTGCCTCTTGTTTTTCCAGATGATAAATGTAATTAATAAACACTTTTAATATTTGAAATGCTGACATGAATAATTCATGGCTATAAGATTAAAAGTAAACCATAAAAAGGGGAAAGTCAGTAATCACCAGTACACAAATTCAGGACAAGCCAAAATGAATTTTTAACTGCTTGGGCCCACTGGTCTCTCTGTTCTAGTTTGTGTGTTGGAAGCTGTTGAATTAATGGTTTGCATCTTGACCTCATTCCACCAAATACAGTCTGAGAGCTCTCCTTTGAAGCTGATTTATAGCAAAAACATAAGGCCTAATGCATCTATTCAGGAAGTCTAATGAACGGAATACCTTAATACCAATGCTAATCCATGCTTGCTCACAACAGACAGACATGATCATTACCATCATCATAATTATTATTCATGTAAGGCAATTAATGTTGCTAGTACCTCCATTCTGATGGCTTTATTAGCATGGGTTTAAAGTAGCAATGCATGGGAAGGTTCAAAAAGTAGATGGGAGAGTTTTAAATTTACAGACTTTTAAAGCCCAAGATATGTGTGTTTATTGTCATCGTCCTAATAGAAAATTAAACTAAATGTTTAATAAATAAACATGTGTCATACTATCAAAGCATATCCAGCTGTGCTCTTAGCAAGTAATCCAAACCTTTTGAGCAACTTAAGTAAACAAAACAATCTATATAGATATGTTTAAATTGCTACTACAATTCAGTTCATACACCAAAAAAGACAAAAATGATTCCTGCAATTTATTAAGTGGCATTTTCAGTCCCATTTATCCTTAATGCATAATGTGGACTGCCTGCCTCACTTGAAAGTCCTGGCTGTAGTCAAAGTATCCCAGTCAAAATAGAAAGTGAACTAAAGGCAAGATAAACAATCCAGCCCAACCTGTTTTCACTTAGGACACATATTTGTGGCCATTTATTCTGACTTTTAGCATATGGAAAAGCCACTGTACTCGAATCTTTTAAAATAAACAAGTAGCCCATTTGGGCTTATAAGAAATAAAAAAGAGAGCCTATATTCTTGTAATGGTAAAATAAAGAATTCAATGTCATTTTTGCTCAATAAAATGCAGACAAAAGTTGATTTGAACACATCAGTTAAAGCCCACATGGAACCCATCACATCCTTACATGACTTCGAGTTGTTGCTGTTCTCATATTGAGACGTTCCCTGGTTAGGATACTGTAAGGGGAATATGTATTATTAAAAATATATGAAAAATATGATTATATTTAGTATTTAGAAAATATATGTGTCAATCACTGGCTGAACTGTTAAAGTATAAAAAGACATATATTTTTGGGTAGGGAGTTAGAGGTTAAGATGTGCTACATATGCTAGAATACGAGTACGGTGATGCTACTGTGCAGAATAAAAAAATATCTTTGAATATAAAATAGATAGGGGAGGGAGCATTGGCCTTCCTTAGTCCAGCACTAATGTGAACCCTTAATCTGTTGTATATCAGACTGGCCGGCAACTTGCTATCAAGCAAATGTGAGTTGTGTAATTGTCAGTCATTACTGTCCTTATTCTGCCAGGCATTCTATTTCTCGCTTACTTTGTTCTGTCGGTCTCAGCAGCTGGTTGAAATTCCACCAAATGGCGAGCAAAAGTAAAAAAGCTACCCAGTATAGATATTTCCATCCAGAGAAATGAAATATTAAACGTGTTCATTATACCCTCAATTTGCAGTTATTTCTCATTGCACACGGCCATTTTCCCATTTTCCCTGCTCTCTTATTGGCACTGTGCTCAGGGCCTTGAGAGAAATCTCTCTTTTATTATTTAAATCCATGCATGGGGGCTGAGCCAGGCGAATCATCTCACGTCTGCTAGCCTACTCCCTAATTCTGATTGGCAGCTTGATACACGCTCAACGGATGGAGAAGATGATAATGTGTGTGACAAAGAAAAAATATCTCCTCCCTGTTATGTTTTTATTGGTAATGGGGAATGTGGAGTTCACACACAATAAAAGTAGCCTTAATAATTGGAAGTGGCAATGGGCTGTGTCCATGAGTCTGTAGGGCTGTCAGCACAGCGATGTAAATTTCTTTGACATGTTTTTGTCTGGCTAAAACTTTAATGTCGTGGGTGTGACCAATCGGATGCAAATGTTGTTTTCATCCTTTGCCGATGAGATGACCTCTGTCATTTCCCTGGGGAAATCAAGCTTTTAAAAGTATTTGATAGCTGTAACTCCACAAACACGCACACACACAGACTCACGTTTGAGCTTGAGTGAAACGCATCACATAAACGAACATACTGTATATACAACACTTACCCACACATGCCTGTATGTTATGGCGTCACGCATGCAGGCACAAATACAAACACACATGTACTACGGTATATATACACACACAGATATGCAGATTTACACACAGTTTACACACTGCAAGGATCAGTGCTCTTGTATCTTAGCCAAAGTCCTCACCCGCCCATTGATGCTTGGCTAATAAATTCAACATGTCACTATTTTGTATGCCTCTGTGTATTCAAAGAGATAGCTGATTAGACTGAAAGCACTCTTTCATGGCAAGTATGATGGTTTTGAACACTGAAGGTGGACACAGCAGTTTTCTTTCAGCCCGTCCACAACCTCTGACAGGATACAGGGACACAACACATACAGTAGTTTTCTATGTACATATTATGCATATGTGTGTGCCTAAGTATGTGCGTGTCATCTGGATAATGCTGCATGCGAAGGCCAGCTTTAATATTGGTCTGGAATAACGGGCTCTTTTGTACTTTGTGAGGCAGCCAGCATCTGAGACCAATAAAATAGTGGCCCTTGGGTCACAGCTCGAAGGATGAAGGAAGAAGATATAATCATACACAGAGGACACAACACCTTTTTTGTGCTTTCTCCGCATATTTGGGTGCGAAGAGAGTGCGGGTCCTTCATAAGTTTAATATTTCCACAGTGTGACCTTTTGTCACTAATAGAGTGACTTGCCAATAAGCGTATATTGTATCTTTAGGGGGTGTAGCATATTAGTGCTGCAATTGGCTGCAGGAGGAGGAAGACTAGTTGCATGGAAGACACATGGTGTTAAGGCGGATACAGACAGGAAACGGGTGTGCTTATGGGCAAGGGTGTGTGCCTGCCTGTGCATGATTGTGTGACTGCAGGAGATTGTGCATGTGTTAGAGAGATGGTGTCTATGTCTTCTTTTCTTTTCTTTTTTTTGCAATATACCTCATAATTTAGAATGTCTCTGGAAAATGGAGACTAAGCCAAGGAGGTTGACAGTCAGAAACCACAAGCCAGAGTTAAGCCTCAGCATTGCAGAGAACCACATGCTAAACCCATGTCATGCTCAACTCCAAAGATCCAGCAGCAGCGATTGACTAAAGCCATAAGATAAACATTGCAGGGAAAACAATTAGAGGCTTTTTTAGACAATTTGTTTGATAAAAGGCACTGGTTTCAAGCTTCTGGGGACAAGCTGATCTCAGTTTCTTTTTGTATATGTGCCATGTTGTCTTAGTGGCAATGATGTCTCATTATCTTATATTAGGCTTATGTGCAGATGTGCTCCTGACTGACATTTTGAAATTTGCCGTTTCCCACATAGCTTTCCATGCAATGATGTGATTGAGGCATAACTACCTCCACTCCCCATTCATAGAGGCAGCGTGATTGGTCAGAAGGGACTGTAGCCTGTGCCATAGCACCTGTTGTGAGTGACTGAAACAGTCTGAGAAAAGCACTTTATCCCCTGTCTCCCCAGCAATCATTACAGCCAGCTTACTGGGTTATTATAGCCCAACCTTAGCACATTTACACTGACTGCCAGATATCCTTGTGGGTGTATTCTTCATCTGCTTCTTGATGTTATTTTCTTCAACATAATTCATCCCCCAGGTTCCAAAGACAACTTCTCTTTATTTAGGGCAGGTAATAATTAGAGCAGACGGGTTGTTTGATTTCCACCTTGATAACTCCTTCAGAATGTTGTCAGAGAGTGTAAACACATACCCACTCTTAGTTTGGCTCTTTTTATTTGAATCATTTGTTCTTGTCGCTTTTTGAAAAACAGGTTGTTCTCGTGTTTGTATGTGTTTGTGCGATTGTATGATGACAGTGTGTCTGTGAATGTGTATTGTCTTTTAAAGTGTGCATGTACCAGTGTTCCTCTGTGGCTGTGTGCTTTCTTTAGACATAGGTGTGTGTGTGTGTCTGTGCATGTGTGCCTGTTGCATGGAGGTTAGGTTTTTTTGATCTTAGTGGGGAGACGTGAGTTGCCCTGGGCTGTGAGGCTCATTAGGTTTGTACTCCTCTGAATGCGAAAGTATTTGTTAAACCACATGACAAGAATACCTTTCTGCTGCAACAGATGTGCTGTAATTAGAGAGGGCTTAAGTTGTCTTAGAGCTGTGTGGAAAGTCATCACCAGCTGATAAGTTTACAACCGTGCCCTACCCCTCCCACAAGTAGGCACACACACACACAAACTATATATATATATACACCACACAATAAAAATGCTTCTATAATAAAAATAATAATTAAAAAAAGACAAATGAGAAGTGATTACAGTGTATGTTCATTCTTGGAGTGGCTCCACATTTTATCATGCTAAGATTAATGTATATAGTGACTTTCTTCCATAACAGTGCACACACAAGAATATTCCTCTAAATGATCTGTATATTGAAAAAAAGTCCTACATCAATATATTTAGTTTTATTGTGGAACATTGTGACTTTCTAATATTTTATAAAGAAGGGCTTCTAATTGGCTAACAGCACAACAGGCACGTTAATATACACTTGCAGAATGTATCGTATGAAAACATAGGCAATTGTCTTATTTATATACTGACAATATTTACTGTAGGGCTTTTATGTCTGAAGTGGTACGTTAACCTAGCATTTAGGTCTTTGGCCCTAGAGATAAAGAGGGCTACTGATCAAAGCTATTATCCATTCTGCAGTGAATCAGGAAGATAATGGCCTATCTGTCAGCATGGGGTCTCCATAAAGCCATTAACACCTTTTGTTGCTCCCCTCCTGTTCTCCAAACGTGCTGGGCAGTTCAAAAAGGCAAACGAGGCAATCTGTTAGCTTCATTTCGACCCTTCATTCCCCCTGATCCAAGCATGTGCATTCACGCTAACGAGTAGACGTGCAGCTATATAAACACAAATTATAAACCTGCAGCCTTGCATCCAGATCTCACTGAAAAAGCATTTGTGATGGAAAAATGTCTTCTGTATGCATCTGAAGTGACTGCTTAACTACATTTCTTGCACCTTTTAAATTTGCTAGTTTATGAGAATGCCTGAGCCAATATTAAAACAAAAACAAAAAAAAACAGATAGTTTTGAAAGTATGAAAAGTATCAACTCAAAATCTGCATTTTTAAGTGCATTCAAACCTGTGTTACTTTGCACGATCATATCCTATAACCACATATTCACTTCATACTTAAATAACGTGTAATAATAACATGTTTTAAACTTTAATTCTTTGCACCATAAACTAGACTCCTTTAGAAGGCTTAAACACTGAAATCCATTTTGAATCTGAAATAATCATTTTACTATTTAACACTGTTTGAACTATGTATCAAAGAGTGTAGATTGACCCGTGGAAGGACCAATGAGGCCAGTGTTGGAGAGTAAACTCCTCTCTCTCCACCCTAAGTCCATCCTCTCTTTTCATTCGTGTCACTCCTTATGTACATAACTGAGAGCTTGCACATCTAGTTGAACTTACTTTGGATAACGTGTACAACAACCCATTAACATAGATGCACACATATCACTGAAATACAGCCAGGAACAGCACTGTGGACAACCTATCTTCATCTCTTTCTCTCTTCTTCTCTCTCTTTCACTTCCACCCCCACCCCTGTGCCAGTGTTATTTCTCCTCCTCCTCTGATAGCAGGAGCTCCCAGTGGCTCCCTTCTTTGCTTCCCTTTTCTCTCCCTCTCTTTCCCACTCTCCTTTCTGCGTTGCCTTTGGCAAATTGGCAAATTGTGTTTTACTAACATGGGTACATGTGTTAAGTGGGGATCAATTGTTTGTTTAACAGGGTGCCTCCATTAGACTGGGAGGGTGTAATTAGTGGTGAGCCCTTTTCTTAATACAGACAGCATCCGTTGAGGGAAGGGAGGAGTACAGGCTGTCCAATCAATGCCAAATCTCAAGGAAGGATTGGCTCTAGTTTGGTTTAGGGAAATTAAATTTATGGGCAATCTCACTGACAGGGTGGAGCCTTAGCATTCAGTGAAGTTGTCAACAGTGTCCTACTGTGCATCATCACTTGCTAGCCTAAAGCTAAAATCCAGTATCCATAATGAACTTGCATGGGGCATGGATAAAAGCCCATAATATTTTAATTATTCCTATTGCCATTTTACTTGTTTGCTTTGGTAAGATCAAAAGGGCTCTTTGAAACAGCCCATACCTGCTGTGGGCTGTGGTCCCTATACTTGTCAGTTTGACAGATCAGCCAGTAGTGCCAAGAAAATGCAGACAACAGAAAAAAAAACCCAAAGCAAATTCTGCTCATTCTTCCACACACATACATAGAACACACATACACAGGCTGTCACACCTTTCATAAACGGAGTATTTATGAAAGGTGTCCACCATTCTGAACCCACATAGGGGATATGGATATCTCTTCTCAAGACATCAGGCTTTGACAAAGCAAATGACCTATAGGCTGTTGTTCTTCTGTTGTTTGCCTAGGTTTTTTGATGATATGATTCAAAATCTAAAGGCAAAAGGACATAGGCATATGTATTATTGTATTAGTTTGTGGAAGAAAATGTGCCAATGCTAAAATCATATCTGAAAAGGGATTGTTACAACTTAGAGGTTAGAAATATATTTGAATAATTTTACTGTCATAACAAATACATACACCAATACTGTGATCCCCGCAGAGCCCCAAAAATAAGTAAAAGTGGACAAATGCATAGGTTTGTCTATGGCAAATGGTTTATATGCGCAAGCTTGTGTATATGTTCATACTCTGTGTAACTAGTGCATATGTAAATGTGTGAATATTTGATTGTTTGTGGGTGTGCGTGCATGTCCAATTGCCTTAGGACAGCCTACAGCCTATTGGCAGCTCTGCTTGACAGTAAGTCGGTAACCTGTTGCAAGGATGTTAACAGGGAGACTTATAGATATTTTGGACATCAGACCTCTATAGACTCTAGGCACTTAACAAATTTACTGAATTTTTCAAGTGAATCAGCTTGGCAGTCAGGTAGGTTAAAAAGAGTACAACCTCTATAGATTCTACAGCTTTATGTATCGGGACATAATAAAGATTATCTGGCCCTTAGCAAGACTTAAAATTAAGCAAATACAACCTCAGATGAACTACAAAACTTGACATATTACACCATGGCATTATTTGTTTTGCAAAAATTAAGCCAAAATGCAGAAACAGTTTGAAAAATCAAGTCCATCCTTCCATAAGAATTAAGGTGTAACTAGCAGCCAGGTGTTGATAATCAAATGCAGTTGATTGACGGATCATGAGAAAGTGTGATCACCTCAATAAAAGCACATTTTTTGTAGTTTGGTCCAATTCAAAATTGCAAACCATTTAGTTAGTTTGCAGGTCCAGAGGACAACAAAATGCCAAGAAGAAAATATATCAGATGTGACCTTTAAGAACCAACTGTTGCTCCTAACAATGTGAGAAGGATTGTAAAGCCATTTCCAAACAGTTGGAAGTCCATCATTATACACTGAAAAAGATTATTATACTAATGGAAAAAATGCAAGAAAGTTGCCTCTCCTCCCAGTTTTTCTTTCCTTTCTTTCTTTCTTTCTTTCCTTCTTTCTTTCTTTCTTTCTTTTTTTTACCATGACTCTACAGGAACTAATTTTCAAGTGGCTTATGTGCTATAGACAAACAAGACTAAACAAGACCAGGAATCTTAGTTTGGCAGTGTGAATCCTTTTTAAAAAAAAAAAAATAAATAAAAACATTTTCTTGAGCACAGCGCTTACGTTAATTGTACACTCGAAACAAAACTGTGTTTGGCATGTTCTCATACTGCTGTCAAATATTGTGCTGGAGGCAAATACAAGTATACTCGATGCGACTTCATTTGTCTTCATTAAATGGCATCCATGTCAGATGAAAGAGCCCGTGTGTCACGGTAAGAACAAATGCAACTCAAAAGTTCCCCTAAAAGAAGAAGTAAACACAGATATCCTAAAACTATTATGGCTATATGAAAAAAAATCAAGCAAAGCACATAAAAGAAATGCTGTAATCCTGTTGGCTGGTTGCAGGCGACAATGTATTTGGGGCAGTGAATGAGTCAAAAATATGGTAGCCAGCCCAAGGCAACAGAACTGAAATAAACTTTGGGACTTGAGCCACCTTAATAAATTTGCAGTTACACTAACCTAGTTATTTTTATTAAGCTTGTTGTTTCACAGTGGAAATTTCACAGTGGAACTATTAGGTTCCACTGTGAAACAACAAGCTTAATAAAAATAACTAGGTTAGTGTAACTGCAAATTTATTAAGGTGGCTCAAGTCCCAAAGTTTATTTCATGATGGTCAAGTGTAAATGTGGGTGCTAAAAACCCATGTAATTTGATGTGTATGCTATGCTAACTGGCAGCTGGAGCATGGCAGAGAACATGCTGGTTACTCACTGACAGTTTCAGAAGATACATGCCAGCTGATTCTGTGTCCTACCAATACCTGCCTGGCTATCGCAGCCAACTTCGCACACCACCTAAATGGTCCTGCCTAAGCCAACTTGTACATAAAGTTGGGATTGTGTTCCCTTACAGACATTGACATGGACGTCAAGAATGAAAAGTTGTAATCATAATACATTATCCACTTGGAGGGGGTGTTTCATACAAACACAATGCACTTGCATCGACAAGTAGACGCACAGTACCACTCAAGGTTTGGACAGAACCACCTTTTGACTGTTACTCTACCCTTATTTTCCAAAAGTCTGTGCAATTTCCCCATATTAGGTATTGCACATTTGTGCTGTTTTTATTTTGTTTTAACAACATTTTTTCCATATACAGCTTATATAAACTTTGCAACAGTAACATAAGTAAATAGAAGAAAACAGGAGTATGTTATGGCTGATCAGATTATGGGTGCCAGCATCCTGAAAGCCGATGCAACAAGCAAAGAGCAGATCTGACTAAGAGACCGAGGAACACCTCTAATATGGCAAAGACTTAAAAGTAAGACTGAAAAGTAAGACCACCCAAAAGCATTACCTGCTTTGTTCTTCTTTCATCCTCAAATGGGATTTGATTTACAGAATAAGCATCATGTTGTTCTGAATAGGACTTGAAACTAAAGATTAGGATTATTTACTCAGGTCAGGAAAGTGCTGACTGAGTTGACAGATAAAGTAAACTGACTGGCCCTTTTTTTTTCTATAGAATTCTATACACTATGACTTCTTTTGGTTTAACCCTTTAGAGCCGATCGGAGCGGGAACGCTCTGTTATGCCTAACTATTTTTAAATCCCAGTAGCACTGCAACCACGTAAGCTAGCGCAAAAATTTTTTTTGCATATGAAACCGGAGGAGTTGTACTTACATCTGATGCCATCAGCTTGTCCTAGGTCACGGTTTCCTTCCACATAAAGCTTTGCAAAAACTGCATAAAAAGCGCTTGCAGGAACAAAAACATAATATTCCAGAAACAGCTTTACCGATCTGATCAGCTGTTCAAAACACTTCCTACGTTGGAATAGACGTCAGCGCGAACTTTTGCATTTCCGCCATTACCTGCCCGAAACCGGAAGTGACGTCATTTTCGCGGAAATGTAGTCTTTTTTGCGATCAGGGCCTCAGGGCCTATACTGCTCTTTTTAAAAGTTATCTTTGACTTTATGACTTTCTGTGTCGTTTCTGGGATTCTTAGGACTCATATTGCACTGCTGGAAATAGTTTATTTTGATGCATATGCTGCTTTTTTGCAAATTTGCAGTATAATATTTATTTTCATTTTTCCTGCAGTGTATAAAAATTGGTGTATTTCAAAAATAAAACTATGAAGACACTCAAAATAAATTTCCTGTGGTGGGAAACTATTTTGTGCAACTTTTTTGTATTTACAGTTTTGAGGGATAAGACTCTTAAATTTCTCTAACTACAAATATATGTTAAAAAATCAAAAACGATTTTCAATTTTTTTGTAGTTTATTGCACTTTTTTGCAATTTATGTAATTACTATGCACTTAATGAATACATATTATTAAAATCTGGGCTATAATGGTTGTATTGATGTATAGCAACTTGAAATGCTCCCAAAAATGGCTCCACAGCATGTAAAAATATAATATAAGCTCTGGCGGACTTGGTTCTATGGTAGGTCTTAAAGGGTTAACAACAAGACTCATTTTCGTTTTTCTCATGCCCCCTTTCACGAATGCAGCATGGAGAGTTTGACGTTGTACCCAGGGTGACCATATTTTGATTTCCAAAAAAGAGGACACTTGGCCTAGTCATGAAGAACTTTAATAATACTGTTTGAAAATTTTAACATATTGAAACTGTGCCTTCTCTGTGCGGTTAATGAATGGTGAAATAAAAAATGTCATATAGGCTTTTACAAGTGCAAAAATTTTTTTCTTAAAAACCTCTGGAATTAAATAATGGTACAGAAATGCCTCGTCTGTATAAGAAAAATTACCAGTGTACAAGGATAATTTCCTTTGCAGTTCTTCTGAAAAGCTGCACTTGTGCTTTGAAATTTTTTAAACATCATCAGGAGCGCTGTGTCCCGTCTGTGAGGCAGAACAACCACTCACAAAGCAGCAGTGCCATCAGCCTCCCCTGGCCTTTAAAAAGAATGCATGTTCAAGGCACTTCTTCAGAGTTTGCAGAGTTGTGTTGTTTATCTTGTATACATGTATATATAGGCAATGGATAAAAACAGTAAAAATCAGTTGTATTTTGCTCATTTAAATCTTAATTAGATTTACAGAAGATACACAAGAAATTTTATGTGTGTACAGCCACAGATAAGCACAAGTAAGTACCTACCAACACACTAACACCAAAACACACTCATTGTTCCTCTGTGAATACAAGCATACTGAATAATAATGTGAGAACATATTGCATACAGATGGATTGGTATTCATGGATAAATTGTTCCAACAAAAATGTATTTCTAAGGAACCCATTGATAAAAGGCGGGAAACAGAGCATTTCCATAGGAAGCACCAAGCTAGTTTTACTTTCATCACATTACCAATCTAAACAGCCAAGCCATTCTCCAACTAAGCAATAAGTGGCAGAGTGACATTCGAGTGGGGCCACCCCTTCTCATCTATTGTTGCAGCTTTTGAAGTTCCTTTTCAGGTCATTAAGCTCCATTTCCCATTCAAAGGGAGCTTGTGTGGCGGCTGTTTGAGCACAACAATGGACCCTAATGACTTAACGCTTCTGTTTTCATTCTCCACCTCTCACCCCCCCCCCCCCCCCACCTACACCCTTTCTACCCACTTCTCCATTCACATCCACAATCATCCCCTTCACCTCCTTAATGGTGGCTTGCACCCCTCATTCGGCTGCCCACAATTTTTTTTTGTTTTTTTATGGGGCATTGTAACGAGGTGCAGCTGTGGGGTAAAATCTAAGTGTAATGTTAACCCAGGCATAGGCTGGTGACCCAGTGGAGCAGAGGTCAACACATTGTGTTAGTGCCAACCCTAGGGTCTATTAGAGGCAATAAAAGTTATTTTTCTGAATCTATTGGATACTGAAGCAACACCCATAAGAAGTTTCACACACACACACACACACACACACACACACACACATGCTCCCTGGTGAGCTTTTTTGAATGGGACCATCTTCAGTTTAACATAAAGTGCTACTTAATTGGTTGAAAATATACAATTTGTGCACGTAAAAAGGCTGAAAAGCTGCAGTGGCCGAGCCTTTAAGTTGTAGTTTTCCTAATAGGATTGGTCGCTGCATATAAACCTTAACGGCACTCCATGAACCTTTCATACTTGGGTTTGAAGAGGCATCACTGCACTCCTATATGATTGGTGTACCTGCTGAAAAAAAACAACGATACAGTGGGTTAGCAATAGAAGCTTTCACACAAGAAATATGTCATCCAAACATAAACACAATAATGTAAATCTCATCTTTTCCAACTGTTGCAGCAATCTCCCGTCAGGAGTTCGGTGTCTTTGAGTAATCTATCGTCCCATCCTGATGGATGGTAAAGATACTGGTTTACAGACCTGTTCAGGATAAAAGGTTTGGGAGGTCCTTGAGGCTCCAAAATGACACCAGAGTACATCCAATGACAGCAATGACAGCATGAGCAAGAGTGATAACAACAACCTCTGCTTTAGTAGTAAGTGAGGAAGCACTTGTTCTTGTAACTTCAGAATAATGTCCTGACACAGTAATCAAGGATGTTTTGAAAAGGCTGTCCTTGTTGACAACAGAAGAAGAGAACTGTTTCAAATCATCTGGGTCAGCCATGATCTACTGAACGTTCCTACTGCCACAGTCCTTCAAGTGCAGTTTCTTTATTTTGTTCAAGGATTGGTGACTGGGAAGCCCATAGTTATTTCCTAAAATTAAATACTAATAAATTTCATATCTGAATTATTGCTTCTTCAGTAAAGTGATATGTTATTAAATGTTGATGCAACAACTTAACCAAGATCCTCTTTAACCTCTACAGACACATATGCACACACACATGGATAACTTGTCATCCCGAAGTGGGCTTTATATTTACTTATGACTTCAAATAGGTGGACCACAGTGGCCTTTTCCCAAGAGCTGGTCAGGGCACGGACAGTTTATAGTCTTTCCAGAGCAAGTGGCAAGCAAAGAAGAAACCCGAGCTGAAAAAAACAAAAGGCACAAAGCCAATTGGAAAAATCAAACTGACCCCTGTCACTCTCTCTCTCTGCAACTGGCGTAATCTTAATTGAATCAGCCTTACAGAAAGACGTTGACACTGAGAGATTGCACAAACCTGGGAGGCCTTGGCAGGCCAGTGGAAGTACTGGGAAAAAAAGGAAAAAAAAAATTGCCCCATCTATTCATTAATGTGTCCCCCAATGTCCCACTTCCCAATTTTTCACTGTCTCAGGGAGATAATCCTTACCACCCCACCCCCAGCAGCCAATTTGATCATTCACTGTGGTCCACTGAGGTGGACAATTTTTTCAACTATGTTCACCTGAAACAACTAGACAGGGCTACGTCTAGGAGGACACCTCCTAATGCTATCGTCTTGTGTCATTTTTGGGTCATAACTATAAAAACAGTAACTAACTTATTGTAGCTTTAGATAAGCAACAAAGAATAGTAAGGACTGTGGTTTGGGATTAAGTGTTTATATTTTTGAGCACATCATGATATTTTAAATATTGTAGTCAGTAGTGAATGCTTACTTATAGGAAGATCAGCATCCTCAGCTATGTGCCATGCATACTTTCTTAAAAATGGGGTATTTATGGCAATACTTCAATAAAATTAAAAATTTGTACCTTTTTACTGTCTTTGGCAATTTAGTCCTAATGTCTAGAGTTTGACTATGTTAAAAGAGGTTTGGGATATGTTACCGGTTCATTCATGTTTGCCTCTAAGAATGCTATGTTTTGGGATTTTAAGAAATGAGATGAGATAGTAAACATCCCAACAAACACCAACAACAAGGTTATTTATCCTAGTGGAAATGTCTACTGTGTGATGAGAAGTGACAGAGTTAGGAAAGACCCTGCCTTGGCCAGATCTGCATATGAATGGCAGGCTGCTCCATGCAGGTGGCATGAGATAAGAGCCCTAATCTAGATGAAAGACCCCGGTGCAAGCCTCCCTTATTAGCTCTGATGAAGGCAGGGTAGGGGTAGAATGCTAATACCCAGATTCCACTCTCCACATCCAGACTGGTTTCAAAGGCAGGCAGAGTCCCATTTTTGCTGTAAGCAAACCATTGTACACAAGGCCAGGGCACATTGCCGGGTGGATTCTATAAAAAAGTGAAATGGCCAGCTTTGGCTCTGTTGCAAGAATAAAGGCTAACAAATGTAAGGCCAGTGTTGTGTGCGCCATCATTTGATCAGCCCTGTCTTCACTGCCTTGCAGTGCCAATGTACCATTTTGGACATGAACAGAGATGCCACATTCTGCCTTAGGGCAAGTGTCATGCATTATGCATGTCCATTATTCACACAATTATTGATAACACTTCACAACGGTGATTATTCATTCATCAATTATTACAGACTCTAATGTGTTAGTGTTACATTGTTATTAATTTAAAATCATTTGAGGAGTTTCCATGTTAACAGTGGCCTTTTTTTTATTATTAAATAATTTGTGGAAAAATAGAACACTGGAGTGATTTTGGAGAAGGTTGGATTTGAAAGGTTCTAGTTCTAGTAACAACAGGAAAGAAGGGTGAAAATGAGCTTTACAAACTCACAAAAAAAGAATTATAAATGTTTTCCAAAACTGTTTTGAGGGATTGAAATCTCAGTGCTGTAGCAACCGAAGCTGAGTAGGAGTATATCCCTAGAGCCAAGCTATAGCGTAGGATGCTAGCAGGGCAGAGGCTGATGTATGCCCTGGAGCACCTCTGATGCCAGGGCAGGGTGTCTGATAGAAAGACAACCTCTCTGTGTCTATCCCTATGTTTTCCCGATGTTCCTCACCTTCACCCTAACTCATTATGTATAGACACATGGATCTCTCCTCAACTCCTTCTGCCCTGAATCTATACCATCATTTTGATAGATCACATCCAAGAACAGGGAGGGTAGGTCAATGCATCAGCGCTGATCTAAATAATTTATCTTGCATGTGTACATAGTCTTAATTACAGTTAATTATTTATAGTCCCTACACCACTGGAGCAATATTTTTTCCCCCAAATTTTGAATATCGACTAGTATTATTGCGAAACAGGATGTGAAAAAGTCAAATAAAATATGTCTGACAAAAATCTGTCATTTTTAAAAGGGGTTTTATCTTGCTGTATTTAATACTCAGCAGTAAATTAGATATTAGTTAAATCTCCAAATCATATGCCTCATATTCTGTATGTAACACGATATACAAAACACAGACATTATGCAAAGCAGTCACGCTACAACTTACAACCATCAACAGGAAGCTCAGCTGTGTGATTGCTTATTGCCATCTCCAGAATTCAGCTGGACTGATGAACCACCATGATGTCCTTTAGCACAGCTTAACTACGCGAAGAGAAAGATTATGGGAATTTAAATTGGCTGGAATAGGAAAGTGAATAAACAACTATTGCGGTACTTTTCATGGCTGCAGACCGAAGCATTGAGCTTCACACATAACCACTAGTATATACTACTATTGTGATTGTGGCAGTGTCTCCTTTGTGAAAAACTTTGTTATCAATCAGTTATTACTTGTGCTTGTAATAGATTTGGAAACATGTCTTTGTGGTGTGTGAAAAGCAGTTGACCCCTAAGTCATCTATTTAGCGAACTGACATTGTCACTCCAAGTTGCTTTACCCCATCTGAAACATTAGCCCCTCTTAAGGCTGAGGCTTTCTGGGATGTTTCCAGTCTAGCTGCCAGCAGGGCTCGTCCTGGGACTGCTGGAGCCAACGCAGCGATCCAGTTACCCTTCTGTGTGTTGCATTACAAAAAGAGCACATTTGGTTCTGCTAATCAGCTGTAATGCTATTGCCATCGATAAAATGTGTGAAATATCATTCTTGAGAGATATTCCTCAAGTCATTTAGCTTGGTAATTGACTTCTAAAGCAGTCTGGGCTGTGGAGTGATACTACAGACCACGTGGGCTGGACAGAAATGTATCTATCATTTCTCTGCGCTTGTCGATGTGATGGTGCAAGAGATGAAGACCCACTGTTGATGGGAAGTGGAGACAGGCGTCTCCCAGCCCCCTCAAAACAGGAGCATCTTCACCCATTCATTTTCTCTCTCCCCACGTGTTACTTAAAGCACATAATGCAGAAAGCTTCTCTCCTGAGCTGAGGAGGCAGCATATTGATTTTGTCTTAGATGAGGTCTCTGAAACCTCATTTACTCCCGTTGTCATCACGGTGGAACATCAGTGTTTGACATGCTGCACTTCCCCCCTATAGCTATCCAGACAGCCATCTTGGAAACTGTTGAGGGATGCTAATGTGTGTGAGCATTAGAGCCGTCCGCTTCCAGTAAAGCTGTTGACAGAAATCTTGCATGATAAGATGTAGGAGGTCAGATAATGTTGCTGCTGACTAACCATTGTGCTGTCTAAATAAAACCCCGTGTTTAAGCACAGATCTGCTCTTACTAAGTTACAGTGCAAATATAGTGGAATGTCCCAGGTGGCCCTGCCATCTTGGCATGTGGGTCACAGTGGAACATGCCACTCCTATGCCCAGAGCTCTTTGAGCAGTTAACAAACCGCTGTCCAAGTTCTCTTACTTCACAATGTTCAGTGACAGATTATTTAATACACTATTGAGTCACGAAATAATAGGTATCAATTAAATTTTATTTTCCCAGGGGCATGTACAAATCAAGAATGGACAAGCCATCAAGCTTAAGAAAAGATACTTTTTTTCAATCTAAGCAAGAATGGCATAATCAAATCAAACATGATACACTGTGCGAGTAAGCTCTTGCTTGGCTCACAGCACCACCCTGCTTTCATCAGCAAACAAAGCCTGAATGACAACAAAAAGCATGTGAAGGAAACCTGCCCAGTGATTCTGACTCACACTTACAGCACCTCATAGTACACGGACTTCTCAAAAGAAAGCCACACAATTATACTCCTCTCAGCCAGAGGGCAGAGATTTCTATGTATACATAAATGACATCTGGGATTTTTCAAAATTTTTTTTAATTAAATGGAAATTATGCACAAAGACGTGATCCTATGTAATTAAACTAATTAAAGAACACCATTAATAAAATATCAGTGAAGCCAGCTGTTTACAGTGTGTGTTGGGGCCTGGGGACATGTGGAAATGGGGGGGAGCAGGCAGTGTATTTTTAATATGTGCTTTTAAGGTGTCCCTGTGGTAAAGGTCTTCTCTAGGGACAAGGGGACCTCTGTAACAGTCCCCATGGACACAACAAACAGCATCCACAAATGCTAAAAAGTTATTGTAAAAAAGACCCATCATCTCTCTCTTTTTCCTAAAGCTATTTTCATTATGTACTAAGTCCCTTGCAAGGTGCCATGTGGGTTCAGTGTTGTTGAAGGTGTTTATAGTATTTTAAAGGATTTTACTAACTTAAATCTAAGCTAACAAAGAATTCACCCATTAAATAGTAAAATAATGTAGTTTTAGTTTTAAACATTATTGACTCATTTTATGCTGTATAATGTGTGCAATGCAGTGAAAAGCATCTCCTTCCCTAACATTTCGCTATTTCCGTCCATATCCTAAAGTTAAAAAACTCAGATTACAAAAATAGACATGGTCGTTTCATGGTAACTAAACAATAGCTCGAAATAGCAAATTCTAAGCAAAGCAAATCCTAACATGAATGCACTTTCAACACATAAATTAAGACATCTAAGTGTTACATCACTTACAATAATAATTTTTTTGCCTTTTCCAAGCACATTGTTAAATTAACTATGGATACAATGAACCAGAAACCAGTAAATAACACATTTATGTCTGACTGTTGGCCCAAGGATTGTGTCAGTGGAGGTCACATGGCCAGTGATCCCATGTACCACACACCAAGTGTTCAGTGTCCAGCAGTACAAGTTCTAAAAAGGCACACTTGCACAAGGTATTCAGTTCCAACCATCAACTGTAACAAAAACCACAGAGAATTAGGCCATGCATCGTAATATGAAGGCAAGCTTAAGCGCACATGTAGATGTGTACTTATGCATCTGTGTAATAATTAATATCTATTCTTTTGGTTAGTTCACTAACATGTGAACATACATATAAACACTGATAGGGAGTGTGTAATCATGTGTCTGTGTGTGCGTATGTGACGGATGGTTTTGGAGGTGACCTCTCTTAAGAGCAGTCACCGGTGAGGGCCTGCCTGTGACCCTTGGACACTTAGGCACATTAATCACAGCCCTCTCCCTCTTTCCTTTATCAGCCACACTGAAAGCTACTGTCCAGCTTCCACCCCCAGTCCCCCTTCATCACCTCTCTGTTTCAGCCATTCATAAGGATCTCATCAACCTCAGACCACAGGTATCACTCCATCACTACACATTTATCAGGAGCTGCTCTTATCAGCCAGCAGGGACTGAATATGGAAATGGGATCCCTGCCACTGATAAGGACAGTGGAGATTATCCCTAGTTCTCCTTCATCAGATAGCCACTGAGGAATGGTAACAGGCTGGAACATTCTGTAATTGTTTTGCAGTGCTGCTGACTGAAAAAGTGCTAAGAGGGGGCATGTAGTAGAGAAATATGTGACTGTTTATGCACATATATGTACACATGCATGTTCATTAGTAGAGCACACACACACACATGCAGAGGTACTTCCCTGCTGGCTGTTAGGTTTATTAGCTGTATGCTTGTATACAGCATGTATACAGCTTGTATAGTTGTCCATCTATAGTTGACTATTGTTGTCCAAGAGTCCATCCACACGTATAAAAATACACAAACAATTCTGATATGCATTACACATGAACATGCATACTGAATCACACATACTCTCCCATACAGATAGTAATTCAAATGGTGGCCTTGTCTACACAAATGATGATAAACATACACACAGGGCTACACACAAAACACTCTTTCCTTAGCATGCGTTCAAACTAAAATAGGCCACTCCTAATTAGGACCTCATAACCTGAGCTGTTTCTTCAAAGGCAGCCGCTCCTGTGCTAATCTGAGGCATCGCTTCATTATGAATTCTTCAAAGTCCCACCCAGCTGTCAAGCAAGCTTGTTGAGAAGGCTGTTATTAGTGCAGCTAGTATAGCAGGCACAAAGCCTGGTCTGTTGTTCTATGTTGCTTCCACCCTCACACAAATATACACAATGACTGGAGTGAACATTTTGACCCGAGATGAGTTTGTTGGTCTCTGAAGTGCTCAGGTGCGTTGACTTGAACACACTCTTAACAAAGGAGTATTGACATGACTAGGAGGGTTCCTGCAAAATCCGTTGCTCCGTGAGAGAGAGGCCCACTAAAGCTTATCTTATCAGATGCATTATTAGCTCTGATTGGCAAAACTATCAAAAGAACGTTAGCTGACAAAAGAGGTCCTGTCCAATGCCTGCAATAAAGCCACCACCTAAGTGATTTATATGAGCGTTAAGTGATTTATATGAGCGACTTAAAATGTCTTTTGGTTGGGCTTTGAAAAGATGTGGCATGCTTGTGTGTAGTTGACACACTGAATATGGACTTACTGCTACGCCCAGGGTCAGAATCAACAAGGGCTACAAGATGTTGTAATGGGCCCATATAACTCATGTTACAGACAGCATGTGTCTGCTTTTATCACTTAGTGTGTAGGGATTGCACAGGAGATCGTTTGCTGGCTATAGCTCTGTTCTATGGTGATGCATGATATGGTTCGGATGATGACTTGTACTCAAAAAATATTATACTACAATAAATAATATATTGGTTATTGTGTTTGCATATGTACCAGTTAATATTTAAAAAAATATTTTTTGCCTGGTATTTGTTAAGTAAAGACACTCACAAATTCATTTAGCATTTATGTTAATAATGTGAGGAATCCAATGCCTTCAGTCCTCGTCGCTCAATGAGCGACAAGAGACAAAGTTTTCAAGTATCTACCCACACTGAAAAAAAAGGCCATGTTGGATTTACTTGATTCAACAGTGGACATTGGTTGCACACAAATGTTTTGCTTTGGGAGAAACGTAAACAACTGAGTTAAATCAACACAACTTTTTCATATTCAATAAATCTGTGCATTTTGTGTTCATAAAATGCGATTGAAGCATGTTCAGATGAAGTAAGTTGAGCTCTTGGAATATTTTAATCCTTCACAATTTTGTCATTTTATTTCAACACTATTCAATAACTTTTACCCCAATACTATTTGGTCACTTAAATACTACATGTTGTCTTCATATTACATAATGTTCAACAAAGTCTAGATCCTGGTTACCATAAAAATTCAATGGGTCTAAAACAACTACCATCCTCCTATCTTTATCCTGGTTGCAGGAGGGCTGGGAAACAACCCTGAAGTGATAGGTTACGAGACAGGGTACACCCTGGACAGCTCGCCAGTCTATCACATAGAAACAAAACAACCATTTACACTCACGGGTAATTTAGAATCACCAGTTAACTGTGGGAGGAAACCAGAATACCCAGAGAGAAACCAATGCAAACTAGCCAGAATGTGGATTTGAATCCAGGACTTTCTTACTGTGAAGCAACTGCACTAACCACCATTCCAACAATCTAGGAAACACAGGAAAGCTATGATTTCCTGCATTTGATGCAGAATTTTTTTGTTTTTGTCTTTCACAGTTTAATCCACAATAAATAGCAATAGCATGCACGTGGTGCGTGTGTAGTCGTCTGCCTCTTATAACTCCAGTGATTTTCCTGCAGTTTCAAATCTTGTGCAATCTTGTGAATTTCATGAGTTCAGCAACTAACCACTCTTACTAGATTGTATCATGTCATCTCAACAAGAACAAATTAAGTTGTTGAATATCGTACAGATCCTTCATGATTTAATTACGTTCATAGAAACATGAAATTATTGTGTTCAAATTACAAGTTAGACTTTTTTAATGTAACAACCACCCAATTTACTTTTTTCGGTATACTAAAAAAGTAGAGGCGGCTGTTCGACTTGACTGAGATAGATGCCTTCCTGAAACCACGATCCAAAGAGCGCGAGACTGAAACCCGTGCAGTGTTGCGGGATTTAACATTGCTATATTATTGACTTACTTCACTTGAACATGATATGAACAATTTAATCTAGCCGCTCTGCATATCATGTAGTTTCTACACTATATAGTTAGACTTAACTTTAAAGCATGAGGCAATTGTGTTAAATACACGCAAGATGCTTACCTAAATCCAAGAGCTGGCCAATCCCTTTTGTTCAGTGCAATATTCCACAGGAAGTACAAGTAGGAAGTAAACATTAGTTGATAGTGCTATATATGTTTTGGTGGCAACATTGCAGTGGCTGTCATGCACATATGCATGCCCGAGCTTAGATGGGGGCAACAATGTTGGCCACTTACCTAGGTTATTTCGTAACCACCACAAAGACTCGATACTGAAGTCTAAATCAAACTTAAGAGATAACAGAGCTAAAAAGCTCACATATAAAGACTGTATGGATTGCAGTGGCATAAGTTAAACCGGAATGGTTGACTGGTGGTTCACATTTAGGAGCTTTATGTTTTGAACTTTGTTTTAGTTTTTAGTTGGAGGTACCAGAGGTTTTGAAAAAAAAAAAAAAACAGTATTAAAAATCTGGGGAATGAAAATGGGCTGAAATATCCATGAGTCTACAGCAACCATTTTCCACAGGAACTTTATCACATAAAGTTTCTTCAATTTGGACAATTCTGTTGTACATGTACAATGACAATAAAAGCTAATCTATTCTAAAATATATTTATGAGTTTTTAATCAGTATGTTTACTCTAATTTTGATATAAAAGGTAGAATCCTAGACCTCCAATTTCATTCCGTGAGCACAGATAATAATAAGAGTGTGTCTTCATTAAGGCCCCTATGGCAGGAATTATTCATTCTGACATAGAACTTTATACCATTTGTTTGCATATCTAAGCTTAAGTTTGACACTAACTTATGTAGCATTTGCCACAGAGACTGGGGCATAATAATAGTATCTGACTTCCCTGAGTCCTCAGACAGGCTGGTAAGGGTGGGTGCATTCATGCATGCAGGGAGCTAAACAGATTTTAATTGCTTCTCTGAATAGCTTTGATAGTGACATCTAAGTATGTGGCAGTGGTTCTCAAGTACACCCAAACAGGCTTGCCTGAGAGATCACTTTCTGTATGCGCACAGACGGTGATACTGACCAATACACCCATAACACAATGACAAATGAAGTCAAACGCAGACATAAAGGTTATACATAAGTGGGGTGGAAGGAAGTTCTCTGTAGGATTACAGGAGCCACAGAGGACTGTGTTCAGGCATTTGAAACATGACTCTAAATTTTTAACGCGAGCATTATCCAGTTTCCCTAACTCCAAAACACAGCCCTTGAATGACAAGAGCTGGTGTTGGCCTATTGCTGAGCTATTGCTCTATGTCCTCTTTTATTTTTATTTTTTTCATTGCAAAGATATTAATTACCAACTACCATCTAACTGCTATCAACTACCTTCCTTTGTTTAAAGAAAAATCTGTGATATAGGGACACAACAGCCCTGTTAAGCAGGTCACTGTCAGGCTGGTCCTTGATTGGCAAGCAGTGCAAAAGCTAGTCACAGTCTTTCACACATTTAGCAAGGCCCATATGCCGAATCAAAAAAAGCCACAGCTTCATGTGACTGCGCCTATGGAGTAGCTGTATCATGCTCAAATCTCCATTTAATCGCCATTCTCAAGTTACCCCACACTTAATAAACAGCAGATTAGTGCATTCTTTGCTATGCCCAACACACATTTCCGCTTCAGAAAGTCCCAAGGGGGCAGATCTTGTTGTTGGCATAACCAGCCATGTTAAATGGTTGGGATAAGGGATGTCATCTGCTCTCATCCAGCCCCTCTGCTCCCAAGATTTGCTAGGTCACCCTGCAGCCATTGTTGTGGAGGGAACTCACTTGTCTGTGCCCTTATGCCAAGCTGACCCCCTCCTCATTGGAAAATGATCTCCATAACCTTTTGTCTGGAGTTCTTCTGAGCCACAATTGGGAATATCTGTATTATTCTCAAACACAGTAATATGAATGTGAACGAGAACGTGTGAGAGAAAAGTGTAAATGTAGTCTGCATCATTGAAATTATTGTGCGGTGTGAATGACAATAGGAAGAGATGTCATATTAAAAGGTTACTTGGGTTACTCCGTGGAGTCTGTCTGTCACCTCCATGCCTTCAGGGAGCTCTAATCACTTTACCCTATAATTACCGCTACAAAAGGCCCCGTTAAAGTTCCTGTAAAATAAACCTGATGCTATTGAGAAGAAAAGAGCCCCTTTCTTTTAATTAGAGCCATCCATCTTAACCTTGTCTACCTGAGGTGAAGTTAAGGTAGTTCAGGTCAAGATCCCAAAACGCTCTTCCCTATTGTCTCCTCCTGCCACTGACTAAAGCATAATGTCGGTGCTAGCCTGCTCTCCACGACGTGCCCTTTGTTGCCTGCTTGCTGGCTCCTAGTAGGATTTGCCACTGAATAGGTTTTTTTTACAGTGACACAATGCTTGCAATTCACAATGGGAACCCAACACTGCACGCATCACTGTTGGATGTGAAACATATGCAGTGGGTGACTATAAAAAATTAAGTATAAGCTCGTATCATTTAACAGCTGTCGGTGTGACGTAACAGACTTGCTCCTTGAATGGACAACTTGAGGCTTGTGGGAACATTGTTTTTTTATTGGGTGTTGCTGAAAGTTGTATCCGGGATTACACGTTGTTACATCTAATCCCTTGCTCTGCTGCTTGATACACCTCTGCGTATCCGCCCTGTGTGTGTGTATGTTTGTCTCCATTTAGAGTTTCTTATTTGTGTGTCAGTATGTCTCACATACTCTGTGTTATCACCTGTGTATGTTTAGTCAAGCACCAGACAGGGCGATGCTGTGTTTAGAATCTGTGTCTCTTCAACAAAAGCTCCTAGGTGAGCAGTAGGGTCTGATGATCAAAAGTAGTGTTTGTTTTTTCTTTCCGACCCCGAGAGGGAGAAACGCCATGTCCCTACAGAGCGCAGACAGGCAAACTGCCTCACATGGATGAGCTCTCCTGAGAAGAGTACTTTCTCTTGTGTGTGTATATACAGTATGCACTGTGAGTGTGCATAGTGTGTGCTACTGTTTCATTGTTCTTTCCCCCTTAGACTCTTTTTTCCCCCTTCTTCACTCTTTTTAGGTGCTGTTGGCTGCCACCTTAAGCTGACACTGATGTGTGCTGTCAGCTCTGCTGCAGCAAGTGGTAGACATGAAACATGCTCACATATACACATACTGTACACAGATATAACTATATACAGTGTTGGGGAGCGACACAATGTATGCAATTACAATGTATTTAGAAAGCACAAAATAACTTAAAAAAATAAAAACCAAAAGGAGAATTTTTTATTTAACCCTCCATTATTTGCTCTGGACTCTAAAAGGTATAACACATTTCGTATAAACCACTGATTTAAAACAAATTACAAGCATAACTGCACCACATTGGTAGGGTAGGGTGGGGATGGAGTGTAGCCTAACTGTCTGCGCATGACATAAGAGGATGACACAAAGCAATGGATGGATTTCTCTCCTGGAAATTTAATGATCATGCCACAGTCAAAGGGCCAGATTTACTTGTAGGCATCAGGTAACAAGTCCAGTCAAATCAAGTCAAGTCAGGCTATTTATATAGAACATTTAAAGACAACAGATATTGATCACAGTGCTGGAAAATGGCAAGGTTCTGTGGGTGATTTAACAATATCTACACATTTTAAAAACTTTTTTTTAAATATAAATGGAGCCAGTTTATTTCATTAATGATCAACGTAATCAATCGAGAGAATCTGAAGTGCATAGTATATGTATATACAGTACAGTATTCTTCTATAGCCTCCTTTTTTCCCTTACTACCTTTATACCTGAGCCCACTGTGTCTGTCCCACAGTGCACTGCGTGTGCTTTCATCTGTGCTGAGGTGGCGTGGTCGTATATTATTCATGGATTGTGCGATCTGAGGCGCGTGTCATATGGCAGAAGTAATAAGATGGAGTACTGGTGAGGAGATGATGAACACAGCACTGGCATGAGGGACACAAACCTCTCTCTCTTGTTGCCTTGCATATCTCTCTTTACTTTGTATGTTGGCACAGCTTTGATTTATCCTGTAATGGATGTCCCAAAATAGGACTGCTGTGTTAAAAGAACAGAGACTATTCCATTGAGTAATATATTTTATATTTGTTGGACATGGACCACACTTAAAACTGGTGTATCAGAAAAGTTTGACATTTTTTCTTTAATTGTTTTTCTTTTTATTCCTTCATGCCCCTTGCATTGTATACTGATATGCAGCTGTCTTTTAATCTCATTTCCTGTGTAGTGACCTTACAGTCACTGAATTTGCATTCATCCTAGGCAAATGTTAACACTAGAGAAAAAAACAAAAAAAACAAATTAACCGTTGTACATGAAGGAGTAAGACTTTTGACCTCCCACAATGCCCCTCAGCTGTATACATGTAGCATGGATGCCTTTTGAGGGTGGAGGGCAGGGCAAAGAGCAAACCAGCTGACCAGTATTGGCGTATCAGAGACTGAGCCCTGGTGCGCAATGTCTAGGGGTGACATGTGGTTCACCACCTGGCCCTGCTGTTTGACCCACTGCAGTGTATGTGTGTGTGTGAAAGAGACAGAGAGGAAAAGAGAGTGAGAGAGCAAGGACAGGCTGTACAACCATTTGCTCATCAATGGAGGGCATCACCGCCACTTAACACAGCTTATTGATCTGCACAGCCTACAGGGCCTCTGTTGTGTGTCCATTTCCTATTGATTATTTCAAGTCTATTCTTATCGACTGCTTTCTCTTCCTTCTAACCATTGCTCTCCTCTATCTGCTCCACTGGGGAATTTTTTTAAACAGTCATTTGAAATTATAATCTGTGTGTGTAAATGTCATAATCGCCCCTAAGGTCTGGTGCAGATTGGCTGGAGAGCAGAGGTCTCTGAGGTCAATGACACCAATCGATACTGATCCATTTGTGTTATAGCCAGTGCTGTGGTCACTTCAACCAAAATGGCCGACCTCAATTCTGACTACTCTTTATTTTATCCTTCATGGGTCCAGTAATTTTTTTCATAATTACAGTGGATTCAGAGACGATGTAACACAAACTAATATCAGTGACACGACGGAGGGAATTCAATTGTTATTGTTTCAAAAAACCAGGGAATGAAGAGTGACGCAGTAGCCAACTGCTCATCAATGCTTCATAGGTTAGATCATTAGATCTAAAGTGACAGCGCTACACAAGGATGGGGAGTGGGGGTTGCTTAGATAAAGATTGGCATATTGCTATTGATTCACCACCCCTGGTGCTTCTTCTGTTACCGTGGCTATAGCCAGGGGAGCCGGGTAGGAGCATGAATCTGACACAGTGAGAATGATGTAACCATTATCATTTGGAATTAAAATGAAATTTTTATGACCACATTTAAATACTCCTCTTTTCACTTTTGCTTGCTCTAAGCCTGACAGCTCATCATTTACCTCTAATTTATGGGACTGAATACAGAGACTAACAGTTGGCGCATTTCCGATATGTGTATTTCACTGCAGATAACCATCTGTGAGCCTAAAACTATTACTTTAACCCATAACAAATATGCAGTTTGGTTGCATTAGTCAAGATTTTCATTGTCAACAGATACGGGCTTGAAAAAAAATCTCACGGCTGCTCATGTTGGACTGTCAAACTCCGTAGCTGTCCTTCTAAAGCAGACTGAAATTAGAGCAGGCCTCAGAAGCTCTTTGATCTTTTACTGCCAGGGTCAGGGTTGAAATGACGCGTAAATGGGGGAGGAATGAGTTTTCATTTTGTCAACCTGTTCTGTTATTGTAAAGCTAAGGAGCCTTTGGTGTGACATGACATGAGTTTGTTTTAATTGCCCACAACAGTGGAACGACTGAACATGTTTGCGAGTCACAGCCAAAACACTTTTCACCCCCACAGCATAAATATATTCACACTGCTATGGAATTCTACATAGATGATACAAAAAAAGTCAGTGTTAACATTTATGTGTATGTGTGCAAGCATGTGTAGGGAGTTTGTATGTGCAGTTCTTCTTCTCCACATATGCTGGCTGTAAGGTACTGCAGAGAGATAAAGAAGATCTTCCAGCAGTATGATAGGACAGCAAAGTAGCAGTAGTAAATACCTGGTTAAAAGGGAGCAACCTCTGTAGCTGTTTATGGTGCTCAGATTTCCAAAGGAGTGGAAATGGTGCTGAAGGTACATAAAGGTAACAAAACATGATCATTATGGGATGCATTTGTACTAAATCGCTGTACAGAACATCTCCTTCCAAGTACCAGCATCACCCACGCATTGTTCTGACTACAGAGAGAAACCCCTGGAGCTGACAAAGGCAAAGGAAGAAGTGGAGGGGAGGAAAATCGGGTGCCATATCCATCGCTCAAGTCTCGGCTTGTGTTCAGTAGTTCAATATAACACCCACTCCACCCATTTTTTGATTTGAACCTGACAGTTGTTTCTGAAACGCTGTACTCCATATCACAGAGAGGAAATGAGAGCGTTGAATTCCACAAGATGTGAAAGGTGAAAAATGGAGAAAAACACCCTCCCCCTTCAGGAGAGAAAAAAAAACCCTAAAACGGAGTGAAAACAAATACATAAATAAATAAATCAACAATAGAAGCTGCAGTTTAGAAGGGAAACATTGCGAAAAAAATTGCAGTGGGAAGATTTTAAATGGTGGTTTTATCAATAATTTAACTCCCAGAGACACGGTGTTTTTGTTCACCATAAGGTTTGATGCGTCTGAGAAAAGAGTTAAGATTAGGAAGACTTTTTTATTATTGATGCCACAGTGCGCAGCTCACATATGGCGTTACACCACGACAACAGTGCGCAGCAATGCCCTTTGCAAAACGACTGCAACACTGTCAGTCATCTGTAAAGATGAATAGTTATCACAGACTGTGTCAGGTCCAGGTTACAGTGCCTTGTGAAATTGGGTTTTTCTCATAGAAGGTATATGTAGTTACAACGTATCTGCTGCACCTATTAAAGGAAAATGTGTCTTAACTGGTAATTGAAATACTATTGTGAGTTTTTATTCGGTTTTTAGTCAGCTAATATGAAAGTCCTATTGCACAGTGTAAATCAATTCTAAGACAAAGATGAAAGTCTGGATTTAATGTGTGTGACTTTGAGCTTTTGGCACATTTTGAGCAAAGGCATGTCTGCGTAGGTGGAGACATAAAACACTTATAGCTTTCTTGTAACCTCAACTAGACCTTGTAGCACACCCCATGATTCAGAATCTTGTTATGCCTCCCTAATGCCATGTCAGTACCAATGCTCACGGTTAGCATCACTCCTCCCTACCATCATCAGTGACTCGGCCAAGCACAAATGACCCTTGCCAGTGCACTGAGGGCTGGCGTGAACTTAATCACTTGAGCAAATTGAAACCACTCGCTCTGCAGTATTTTTACAGGGGTATAGCATATGACCTCAGCCTATATTGACTGACCTCTGCTTTTGAAAGGACTCAAGACCTAAAAAAACACAGTAATGTCTTTTAGCTTGTTCCATATTGGGCCAGGGTTCCCAGCTTACCCAACTTGTGTGTGATTTATAACACTGTTGTAATCCTCTCAGAGTTGACATTTAGAGGATGTTGTAAAAGAGATGTCCTCAGTGTGAATGCGTTTTAATCACTGGGGAGATCCACCACCTTTTCTGAAGGCCTTCCTGAGCCTGTAGTAAAGCTTCTGACCCTGATTACTGGTTCTCAGGTCTGGTTCCTGTCAGCCATGGAAGTAGGGTCAACAGCCATCAGCAAAAAGGAACCATATAGTCATGATCACCACTGATCTGATGCAGCACTCTGATACTAAGTGATTGATTCTTGGTGTCCGTGAGAAAAATGTAGTTCAGAGCAAGATTTTTGCTAATTTTGTACATGAGTCATATGCACGTAGACAAGCAGTGAAAGACATATGGCTGTCAAAAGTAAAAACTAAGCAAGGCAGACAAATAACAGGCTAGCTGTTAGCACATGCTTACCTTATTCTCCTCTTTTGTTCTCTTGCCCAAAGCACAGTACTGGGATGTCAGTAGAACTGAACGACTTATACACCAGTTCAACATAATCTGCTTTCACTCAGACTGTGTCATGTCACACAGTTGTTGCACAAGACGCACATGTTCACACAACATGCTTGCAGGGGCTACTCTTTAAGTGTTGGAATTCCAGGGCATACAGGGGCTCCCTTATAAAATCCCCAACGAAATCCCCAATGCTCCTTCTCGCCCCCTTCTTAATCGTAAACAGGCTAGCACACAGTATGGCCACTGCACCCTTAATACCTCTTCAAATAATAAGTATTTAGTCTTGATTTACAGAGGCAGTAAAACTCTTCAAAGTGCAGTGTAATCTTTCATTAGGGATCCCGAAGACGATGTCAGCCATATCTGTTCTTCATTATCTTTAATCACTCGGTGTTTTACCTGTTCATTTTATTGTAACGGAGATCATAAAAACACCCTTGTTAAAGAAAACACCCTCCTGACTTCAAGAATGTCTTGTTAACACAGTCATACAAACTGGGCCAATTTAACTGTTTTTTTTTGGAGTGTGCACAAAAGGGCAAATCACTTTTGTGAGACAGATTTTTTAATTTTTTTTTGCTAAATTTTGCTATTGCCCATCCTTCTCCAACCTGCATGAATGTGAATTTAAATAAAGTAATAAAATAGGTTCATACAACAGTAAAACTGCAATCTTGGCACCTTAATGGAGAGAGCATAAGAGAATGATAAGAGAAGTATAACTTTTTAACACTGCACAGTAATTGACATATCACTCAGAGTTCCTTTATAAGAGTTTTTCAATAGCCTCACCACTGAACCATGGTATTATTATCACAATGTAGACCCACTTCCTGTGGTCTCAACAAAAACCCAGTTGGGTGTACTCAGGAACCAGCCCATGACACTGACCACTGCCTGTCACTGTGACATGGGGGTTGGGGATCTCAGGCAAGGTATTTGACCTATATGACCTTTGACCCTTAGATGATTGAAGTGGCGGCCTTCCCTGCTCTGGTGCTTCAGTCTAAAGACAAGGTGATGATTCCTTTAGGAGCTCTCTGGTTGCAGGATTTTGAAGAGGGTAGAAGCACGGGGAGCACAGGCGCCAGCCTTTGTTGGGAACGTTGTTGTAATCTGTCTGTTAGGCTTAGGCCTAAAGACACGTTGGCCAGTCATGAGAGAAGCTGGGCTGTGACCTTGAGTTGTCTCAAGTAGTATCACTGTGGCTGGTTTGCTCCAGGGCAGCCGCTTACTCATGTAACCTAGATGAGTCACTTAGTTTGGGTTTGGGTAACACACGATGTAGTTGGTTACTTGTGTTAGCCACATATTATGATGTGCGTAGAAGCATGGTATTATTGTGAGTAACTTGTGTGAGTTTTTTATATAAAGAGCCAAAAAATGTTTGCTTTCTAAAGTAAAGTGTTTCCCCAAATCCTTATAAGCATGGATACATCCAGGTGTTAAGTTGCACTCAACTAACCTAATAATCTCTCTTAATTTTCACCTTGTCCATGCCTCAAGGTCAAACAACTTTTCTCTCTTTAGTGTTCTCAAATGTTGCTATGCTGCTCCCAGGGTCATCACAAGTAATCCCTAGTTACTACAAGCCTGTTGGATTTCTCCCATGGGCAGGTGAAACCAGATCCCAAACCCCGAAGCTGGGCCAGAGATAAGCATCCTGAGCCCACTCCCAGTCAGAGGTCTTAGGCAAGAATTCAGAAATACATCATCACAAATCCATTAAAGCCAGCCTACTACTTTAACCACACAATCCAGATTCAGTCACAAGACCTTATAGCCCCAGCCTGGAGTCCCAGTACCTTGGTTAGAGCCACAACCCTAAACCACGGCGTTGCTCCCTATTCTCACATCAGTTGCAGTTTCAATCTGACCTGTCACCCATGCCTCAACAGGTCCCAACAAGAAATGAAATGCATACAACAATCATAAGAATACGGACACAGTGAAAAATGACTACATGCTGCTTTGCATCACATTATTTCTAGATAATATATCAATGTTTCAAGTGGCTTGGAACCCATGGTCATTAGCACTAAAAGAACTATCGCCTCACCACCAGGCATTTGACTAACTATTCTGCATGACCTTACAGCTCTTGTCTTGCTCTTGAGTGCTGCCTTCAGCTGAGCCAAATGGATGACGCCTGTATGGGAGGTAGGCGGTGGCCGTCAGCCACAGAGAGGGTGGATTAACAACCTATAGTGAATGGTGGCAGACTACTCTATTGTTTGTGGTACAGCGTTGTTTGTGCAGCTCTAAAAGACAGCGCTTGTGTATACCAACCACAAGTGGGAGATTTGTCTCTTCGTCTTTCCACATCTATCCCGCATGAAGCCACTGTACTGCCTGTCTTGCACCAACAGTATTGTGTTTTTAACTGTGACAGTCACTCTGCATGTATTTGGCTAGGTTTTATGTCTACTTAGCGTCAAGGCTACTGTACCCTTCAATTAGCACAGCTTTTAGTGGGAATCTTTGAAACCAAGGTTGTGGAACAAATACAACAAAACCAAACATTTTCAAGTAGATCACATTTGGGTTTTATGATGACTTTTATGAAAACATTCCTTTGTTTTCTTCAAATTGTGTTTAGTTAGTGTTTAATACAGAGCCAGTTTTTATATGCCTTTCATGTTTCATGCCAGTTTACTTGTATAAAAGGATTCCTTGTAATATTTTAAACTTTTTGTCTAATAAGCAGTATTGCTCAGTTGCGTAAAATTGTTTAATATATAATAGGTGCAGAGGCATGTTTGTTTGTGAGTTGCATAAAAAATTGATGTCACCATTTGTGTACTGGGTGCGTGTGAGGGTTCTGCAACCCAGGGTATCTATTTCTTTTGTTCACCCTTTGTCATTCTTTGTATGTTCTTTGTATGTTATTTTTTATTTTAGTACAAATTGGGCATGTATCTTATTACCTGACAAAATACTATACTATTAGTCTCAATGTCCTTTTTTGGCACACAAATTGTTACCATAAATGGTACTATCCCCCTTTTAAATTTTAAAGCACAGTTTTGTTATTGATAGCAAACAATTTTGTGGCTCTCTAAGCTATGGGTTGCAGACTCAAATTTCCCAGATACAACTTCTTTATAATTTACAGAACTTCTGTTGTCAATTATTAATTTACAATAAGCTTGTTTGTACACCAAGCATTTGTTTAATTATTTGTAGTTTGGTGTTCTTTGTTCTTTGATTCTTCTCTCAGAGGGCATGTCAATGTATGATTCTCAGGACAGAGCAAAGTCCAGCATCAACACAAGGATAACTCTTTTTTTTCTAATAAACATGTAAGCCAAGGAAGCGTATAGGCAATGCTATCTATTTAAACTGTAGTTTTAATTATCAAATACTTCCTGCCTCTAAAGTGTAATCAGTCAGCTTTGACTTGATGCCATGAGAGGGCTGCAAATGTGCACCAGAGGGCTGCACATGGCCCCCACCCCCCATTCTAAGCACCAACACTACCTCCAACCCTCAGCCTTGTTGTTCTTTTTATCGTTTTAGCTTTGTAAAAGAATAAGACAGGCTTCTGACAGCACTGCTATAATACCAAACTGCTTGATGGCTTCAAAGTTAATTAAGAGAAGCTACTTCTTTTTTTGTGATTTGTTAAGTATTATTATCTATACATAATTTCACTGGTCTTTTCATAAAAATGTCTCATTGTCCATGTCAATAATAAAAAACAACAACTTTTTTAATGATTGCAAAATAACAGGCCAGCTTTTACAACACTTAAACACATTATGCAACTGAGTAAATAAGTTCTTTTGTATGTACTAGCACATTTTTGGATATGTAGACATCTCGGAGAGAATGCTGCAAGTCCTGTTTCCTGCACACAGCATGTTTTCATTTACCAAACAAGGAGCAGAGCCAATGAGAAAATCAATAGCACAGATAAGAAGCCCCTCTGCCCTCAATGTGTGACGGTGAACCCATATGGACACAGCAGGGTGCTGTGGCGAAACATGTCGCTAGGAGGAAAGGTTCCAGCCTCAACCAAATGTTTCTGCTCTGCTCCACAAACAAAAGGCTATTGTGCGATTATTAGTAAGCTTCATACCTCAAGATTGCTACAACTGCGGATGGAGAATTTACTACTTTCAAGAAAAAATAATGTGCGAGAGGACTAGTGTATGTTTGATTGCAGCTGTGAGTAAGTGAGTATGCGTACAGGTTTGTAGCTTAAGGTCAAAGGTTTCATGAAAACGCTGAAAAAAATGTGTATCAAAGAAACCGATATGTACATGTACAGTCTTATCCATGATAGTCCATGCTTAGGGGGTTGTGTGCAATATGTTCTCTATTACATAGTCCAGGTGATTTCTGGCTGTCTCTTCTCAGAACATGATCTCCTCCAGGCCAGGGCCCGTGTCTCGTTAAAGCGGCGTGGACCCGGTGTGGATTGAGTTTAAAAGTAATAAAAGAAGCGGACCTGCTGGCTAGGTGAAAAAACCACTATCGGATTCCTAAGAGCAACTTTCTTTTCATGTGCAGACTGCATTCAACGAAGCGTTTAATTCAACAAATCCATGGTTGTGATCCACCAGAAACAGAGCTAGGGTTAGTTCAATTTGTACCAAACGATCTCCACATGATCAAAGCACGGCAAGCTCTCCCCAACATACTGCTTAAATTAGACTAACACCAAAGTCTTTGGCTCTGGGACAGTATTTGGAATGTCTTACCAGCAGAGAAATTCCTTTGCACATATGGTTTCAATAGGCCCAAGATGCCAGTTTCACATCTTTAATGGGCTGACAAGGAACTTTGGTGCTAACTCTCTGACTCCCAAAAGTTTTTGGCCTGTCACCCACAAAGCAGTGCTCTTTTTTTTTTTTTTTTACTTTTTCTTTCCCTCCCATTACCGATTGCTGAAGAGTGGTAATTGTGCATCTGTGTGAGTTTCTCTCTCCCTTTCCCTGATGCAAATGCCGTCCTTGCTGCAAGGGTGTCACTTCTTGGAGTGTGCGTCGACCACAGTGAGTCGGGCACCTCTGCAGCCTCCTTGAAATAACAAACCAAAGTTACAGAGCTACCCTACCCAGACGATGTCCTTCTCATCATCCCCCTCCCTCTCCTTCCCGTCCACTTTTTTTGGTACATTCAGCCAAAATAGCAGAACTCAGCTTTGTACTGGGTCAAACAGACAGACAGATAACTTTGGTTTGTCTTATAGTTCTCTGTTTGCAGGCAATGACGGCGCATGTTAGGCCGAGTGGATGGAAGGTCTTTCTTCTTACTTTCCCTTGTCTAGATCTGCGAGGCATGTGGAGCACACAAAACACACAAACACACCAGGAAGAGAAAACAGGGGTGTGGTTCTCGCGTGGCTGCTGGAAATCGAGCACTCCCCTGGCATGCTGTAAAAGCTTCTCTAATATCAGTGTTATAACCAAAAAGATTGTGCATAGCCAGATGCAGTTTCTGTTTTCCAAAGTTGGTGATATCACTCCCTACACATGATTGTGACTTGTTTGGAAGAGCGGATGTCACAGGCATTATATAAATAAATGGAATATCACTTTCTCTCTCGCTCTCTCTCTCTCTCTCACACACACACACACACACACACACGCACACACACACATGCACACTCGCGTGCGCTTGCAGTCACAGACATTTCAGATTTCACAGCTGAATTGACTTAGGACTCTCTGGAGAGTTCAAAATGTGACATTTTCACTCTGCATCTGCACTTTTGTTACAACAGGCATAAAGAAAATCAGAAAAGTAGAACCAGCGGGAGGTTGGTAGGTGGGTTGTGGGTTGGGGGCGTCTCTCCAGGAGCACATTCACACTTCTCAGCTCTATTTCTGTTCTAGTGCAATTAGTCTGTTCCCAGAAGACAAGACTAAGGAGAGGCAATACATGATTATACGCTTGTTGGCATGTCACCCCATGAGTTCTCTAGTATGAGTTTCAAATGTGTATGTTTTTTTCTTCAAACTTGCTTTATGAATTGAATTAAATCATTCCTCTTCAACTATATATCAACATATTTCCATGATCTTTGGGTTTGTGGATATAGCAAAAAAAATTATAACTTTGCTTTAACATTAGATACAGTTCACCATAATTCCACTACTACTCTTTAACAAAAGGAGTTTTCTTTAATTCTGCATGATGATATATACATCACAGCAAACCATATTTTTTTGCATTGCACATCTTTCTAACTTCTATTGCCTCTATTGTGTTTTTGCAGATGTCACATCATAATAAACACAAAGAAATTTTTAAATTTTGCTAATCTTACATAGCAACTTTACTATAAAATCCTCCTGTCCTTAGGATTGATGATGGAGATGTAGAAAAAAGCATATTTTCTAGTGCTTTTACACTGATGTTGTACAACAGCATCAACCTAATGCTTAAATTGTAAAAAGGCTGCACCTAATCTCTCCCCCCCCCAATTTTTTACACTCAATAAATCCTTGTTTCCAACTTCAAATGTTATGGACATTAGTTAAAAGCAATTGTTCTTTGCAGTAAAATTTATGCATAATGTGGCTTGTTAAATGTGCCTAAATTTATTGTAAGGTATGAAGATTCAAAGCAAAACATTTACAGGCTGTGCACCAACTCAGACCACATATGGGGCTTCTTTGGAAAAAGTTAGCATAGCCCCAAGTTAAACTTCTTGTCTTTGGAAAGTTTAGCTCCCACCTCCTCTCAAGCCCTCAGGGTTAATCAGAGGCATAAAGGTTACGATGTAAGGCTAGTGACTAACGACAATATGATGTGCACGGAAACGACATGGCAGTTTGCAGCCATTAACCTGAGAGCAAGACATAGCTCATTTTTTAAAGGAAGACAGGTCAGGTTTAATACAGCACAGGATGAGACTTATTTTTGCCTACATCCACACTGTTTTGAATTCTGACAAGCTGTCCCTTGAAAAATGCAAATTGTATTTTACATTCCCCGAGTCAGACAGGAATGTTAGATCAAAAGGAAATCGAATGAGCTGTGAAGCACATTTAAAATCCAAACCATTTAATGGAAAAGTTTACTTTAGAAAGGTTGTTAGACAATTTAGTTTTAGACAGGTTGCATCTGTGTTATCACAGGCACAATCCAATTTGACTCCCCCCAACATGTGTTGAACCAGGATGACTTGCTCATAAGCAACTTCTTGAGAAATGCACACCCTCTTGAAAAGAGAGAAAAGCTGGGCTAACACGGCGAATCACTGACTGACCTCTGACGTGACCTCTTGCCTGTTTGCTGACATTTTTGCAATTGAGGCACTTGAACGAAAAATTGGGGGAGGAGAACGAAGAAGAGAGGAGTATGAAAAGAGGAGGGGGAAACGGGAGAATGCCTTTTTCTGATGGATGAGGTCTTCTCCTGTTACATTTGGAGAGAACACAGCTGTGAGGAGCTGTTAAGTACACGCAAACAAGCCGTCTGCTTCAGACAAGCCTGCCGGGCACCCGGCCCCACATCCCACTTGTACAGCTCTGACACATGATCACAGCCAGACAATACATGTGGGAGCTGAGCATGCTCCACTAAAAAGTGAGAAATATTTTCAACTAGAACAAAAAAACAATCCCCTTTCAATACCACTGGGACCCCTCTTGGTATTAATTCATCTTGTTTCTCTTTGTTTTGTGCTGGTTTGTGTGCTGCTGGGGAGAAGGAAGAGTGAAAGGAGAGAGCGAGGTTTGGTGGTTTAGTGACTAGGAAATAGGTTAGGAATGGGGAGAAATGTAAAGAACATCTGCTACCGTGACGATGTCACACTCTGTCTAATGTGTTCTGAATAGGCACGGCTGTCCCAACTTGTGTGAGGGGAAATCTCTCTGATCCATATGGTGATTAGGGGAATTAATGTGGGATTTTTTTTTAAGTGATGTGCACCATTACTCTGTGTTTATTTATTTTATTTATTTTAGGCTATACTAGTGATAAAATAGTATCATGTGTCAACGTATTTCTTGAAAATTTTCTTTGAAACAAATGGAGTCTCCACAATGCAGGTTTTATGTTAGTTAATCTTGATCGTGATAACGTTTTATAAAAAAGATAATCCTATTAGAAAAAGGGAAAAACACTTTCGCGAATGGTTTAATTTTAATCATTCTTTTGTCATATGTTCCCCAGATGAGCTTTTGGAAAGGATATTACCCCACATTATGGGTCCAAAAAGCAGTGCTTCTATTCGACACATGTGTCATCTCAACAGTGACTGCAGAGGGGGCGACATTAGTCATTATGTTCCCCTATGAGGAACTGGAATTGATGTGATGCTTGTGGCAAACCACAAATAAGCTGACAAAGTTTTCAAACTTTTGAACACTTCCAATCTACAAAGAGTGTAAAGTGGTTTGGGCAGTAGCCTTTTGTAGTGTTAAGAACATCTGGCATTGTGCTAGTCTGAGTCATATTTGCGAATCAAAGGGTGATGGAGATGGTTTGCCGACAGATGTATGTTGTGGTGAAATCTGGATCCCTAAAACAAACTGTGTCTTGTCATATTTTTAGTAATAATCCCGTAAGTGTTTGTGAGGGAAACTTAAAACGGTTTGGGTTTCGGTAATTGGATAATCAGTTCTTTCTGTGTGTGTGTGTGTGTGTGTGTGTCTGTTATTAAGAGTGCTGATTCAGCATTCAACACTGCAGTGCTACAGTTGGTTATTTTTGGGGGCACGTGTGGCTTTTTCTCTTGCTAAATATGAACTGTGAACTTCAGAAGAATTCTACTGTGTAAAGTGCACTTGTACTTGACATGTAGTGCTAATTGCATATAAAGAGCACAATAAGCACATTCCTGGACATGTGTATGTATAAAAAACCAGTCTCTCTGGGGCAAGCAGGGAAAAAAGAGGTGAAATGGACATTATTGATACATGACCTTGATTCTGAATAAGAGATGTTATCTGGTTTTAAGGTACAAAAAAGGATGTTTTTAAAGCATCAAAAGACACTGTGAGCCCATGCTAAAGGTCCAGCTAAGTGTCCACTGTAACCACAATCAAGTGCCACAAATTTTAAACCTAAATCATATGGCAAAAACTAACCTTCAGACAATTAATTCAATTCAATTCAATTCAATTTTATTTATATAGCGCCAAATCACAACAAAAGTCGCCTCAAGGCGCTTCATAGATACAGAGAAAAACCCAACAATCATATGACCCCCTATGAGCAAGCACTTTGGCGACAGTGGGAAGGAAAAACTCCCTTTTAACAGGAAGAAACCTCCGGCAGAACCAGGCTCAGGGAGGGGCGGCCATCTGCTGCGACCGGTTGGGGTGAGAGAAGGAAGACAGGATAAAGACATGCTGTGGAAGAGAGACAGAGATTAATAACAGATATGATTCAATGCAGAGAGGTCTATTAACACATAGTGAGTGAGAAAGGTGACTGGAAAGGAAAAACTCAATGCATCATGGGAATCCCCCGGCAGCCTACGTCTATTGCAGCATAACAAAGGGAAGATTCAGGGTCACCTGGTCCAGCCCTAACTATATGCTTTAGAAAAAAGGAAAGTTTTAAGCCTAATCTTAAAAGTAGAGATAGTGTCTGTCTCCCGAATCCAAACTGGAAGCTGGTTCCACAGAAGAGGGGCCTGAAAACTGAAGGCTCTCCCTCCCATTCTACTTTTAAATACTCTAGGAACAACAAGTAGGCCTATTAATAGAGCTGAGAGGGTTGGGGTCGTCTTTATAACAAGACAAGAAAAGAACATGCACAGTGTCAGCAGTCAGCAGAGCCAGGTCCAGGTTGCAGGATACACTATTGTTAAGTATCTCCATTTATCACAAGACTTAGGTTAAAGAGCAACCCTACTTCCCGTATCCCAGCACTTCACACTCAGCTGAGCTGTTCTGCAGGACTATCACAAACAAAGGCAACCTTTGCACAGCAAAGACTGGGGCTCCAAAGAGAAAATAAACACACAGATGAATAACTTGGGGGGAGCAACTACAAGAGGAAATATATTTATATCAATAGTGCCTGCTGTTATTTTTCCACACTGCAGCGCGCTAACAGTAGCTACGTGCTGTTGTAGCTGCTGCCTGAGGGGTTAGGGTGATGAAGGAAATCCAGGTGAAGCATCTCCCCTGCGCTGATGGCGTCACACCACTGGCTGCCTGCTGATAATGTTATGAAGTACTCTCTACTTGGCACTGTGCTGTGGCCAGACGGGCTGGTGACAAGTTATTAGGTCATACATGAAAGCAAAAAAACTTCTCCCTAGAACATTATATAGGTTCTTCAACATTTTTGTTCATTAAAAAAGTGCTTAATACAGAATTGCTGAAGGAACAGAAAGTGTTTGTGTGCACTATAGTCCTGGTTAACTAATGTCACTGCACAGGTTAATTTTACCTCTCTCTAAAAGAGTTGCTGATCTTCGCAGACTCACTTTCACGAAATAACGCCTGTTTTTACCAAATACCAAAATATACACCAAATTAAGATAGTCTTTAAAAGTCTAGCTCTTATTACATATAATGCATAAGATTTAAGTGCTACAAACTAATTTAAAAATTATTATTATTGTGTTTCACTCCAAAATTCTTTATTTTACAAGTCTATTGGTTATAGAGCCCCTCAAATAACATAGATGGTAAAATTGCCAAGCACTAACAGACCAGACGTTATTAGTGCACAAAAATAAGATAAAAAAGTTATGGCCACAACAAGGCATGCAAACAGGATAACTGATCTGTGGTCAAATCTCATTTATTCTGTTATTTACTTCATATAGCTCTACATAGATGCAACACAGATATGAAAAAAATACATGTGTAATAAATGGAAACTCATATAAATGGATAAATGGAAACTCTGAATTATGAGAAAATAAGTGCTCTTCAAACTAAAGAAAAGGGATCAGAGTGAAGAACAAAAGTACAAGTAAACAAACAGAGTGTTGTACCTAAAGTCTATGTTTTCTTTGATGCAATCTGTGACTTTTTCTCTCCTTTGGCCTGCCACCACACCACCCTCCTGTGATGCAGGAGGTCCAGATTGCACTACATAGGCTCCAATGTGTGTCAAAACAGCCCCTTATGCAGGTCGCAATGTCATGTCATAAGGTGAAACTTTTCAAAATGCATGATGAACACTGCAGCATACGTTAATTTACAAACTGAAAATAAAAATATAATTCCTGATAAGTGGCCACTTAACTTGTGGTTGGTCAGTAAAAAACAGATCCTTGGTCTTGTCCACACATTCTTAAGACACAATATCATTATGACCTTCTTAAGGCCTATACCCATTTGTACAGCTGATTGGGGTTATGCACACTGCTGAATAAAGTTAGTTGTCTTCCAGTGATAATGCATCTGTTTTCAGATTCTCTGAAAGTTTTGTTCCACTCTACTTCTAGTTAGTGATCTTGTCTTTAACCCTCTGCAAGCTCTGCTGCGCTTGGATCACCCTAAACATCGTTTTACTCTTTATCTCTTTCTGTTTGTCTATCCATGCATGGTGATATCTTTAAATGAGGTTCGTGCTCCTATGACATATTTCTATTCTGACTCATTATGATTTGATTTGATTTGACTTTTTTCTCTTCTCTCTCTCCACTCACTTAAAAGAAAACAACAGTGCCCTCTTACTTGTTCTCTAGCTATTAATTTGGCATAATTTAATTTGGAAAACATCTCCAGCAAGTTTTCCTGGCACAACCTTTGAAGTGACAATATGAAATAATAAACCCTATTAAATATAAATCACAGGGGCGATGCCATGTTGCTATGATTCCGATTTGATTTTCGAGCGAGAACACATGTGATCACTCTCTTTTCCATTTTCCCCCCACCCTCTATCCCACTATTTCACCTTTAATTGAATACGTTTCTGTTGTTGTTGCCAACCGCCACCTCCACCCCACATCCACCCCCATCTACTTCCTCAAGCACGTAATACATGCAGTAAATAATTCAAATGAAATTAATTTTACAGCACCTTGTTTCCACTAAGCATGCCAACATCTGTTGTCGAGTCACAAGTTTACATTGTTGGTCATTACTTTCCACACTGAGCAAAATGTTTTATTAAAGCCCCATGGGAGTCCCTCTTGGATCAGGCAGAGACGACGGTGCTACTGACTGAACCCTCCCTGAACTCTGACAATCAAAGATTGGTTGCAGCTCTTTTGGGGCCTGACTACTGTCTCGCTTTCCAAAATGGGCTGGGACTTAATGTGATTGAGGTATTGGACGCCTCAGTCCTTCAGGAAATCGCTGACCATAATGAAACAGAGCTTTGCTGACTTTTGAAGTGACGCAGTGCTTTTGTTCTGTACAACAGAGTAAATCTCGCCCTGCTGTTGTTTCACAAAGGCTTATTACATAGTGGCTATATACGCAGGCCTTTTATGCTGTTACTTCTAATTACCATAGAGCAAATACTAATAGCACAATATGAAATGATAATACGTGAAATCATTAACCATTTTATCTACTGTCAGAGTACGATATGCAACATTATATTGCTTTTTAATGACATTTTCCACACCCTGAGCCATATTAAGAAGTGGTTGGTGTTGTTAATAATATGTACCAGAGGAAAGGACTTGCATGTACACTGCATATAATGTAATATGCCATAGAGATTTGTGTGCACATCCCAGTGTGCCCAGGGTTAAATAGCACATCTCTTTCATTTGCGGAGGAGACAGTGCAGGAAGTAGGCTGTTTATTTGCACTAGTCCACATTTAAACAAATGCACTCACAGCCCTTCAGAGAATAGCACAGAGTATATTCATTGGTTTTAGTCATAGGGAGTGAAAAAACAAGCAGACTGCACTACATAAATGATTAAAAGAATGTAAATAAAAATATGCAATAAAGAGAAGACACAATGTGTGCAAACTTGACGGAGACAGAGACAGTCATCAGCTGTGTGCTGAGTTGTGAATGTGGTCTCGAAACCTCAAACCAAAGCTGCAATAGTGGTTATAACTTATAGTTGGAAAAGAGGTCTTTAAACACAAAATTCTCCACAGGCTGCGGCTTTAACAGAGCAGATAAACAAGTGGAGAGACAGGCCCTGGGTGTTTCTGGAAGCACCTTTCCTCTAAAGACTTGGCTGTAAAATGTGAAGGGACCAAGGACACACCCCTGAGGAGCTCTGAAGTAGTTGTAGCCACCAAGGGGCCCTGATAGCCCTGCTGCTTCTGTGCTCCATCGGCCCCCAAGCAGGTGACAGCGACTCGTCTATGCTCTGGGCCTCTGCCAGTAACAGATGTGCTTAGTCAAATGACTAATTGAAAACCTAAAACAAAATCAGCAGCTTGGCTATTTGGCCTGCATAATAACAGTCCTGTGCTGATAAAGGGAGTGGGAGAAAACACGCACACCCCTCTCATCAGCTGCGCCATTAACAATCATGAGCAAAGATGAAAACAACGCTTGGTTTATTCGGCAAATGAAAGCACATAACTAGATGCTGTCCCTGGAGTCCATTTCGAATTTTAATAATACATCAAGGAGCCTAGCCGCAGCAAATGCTACTACGTTGAGAGCCAAAGCATACCAAACTACTTACAGCTAAAGCATCAGGAGACAACTCCCACAGCTAAGAATTTAGCAAATGCATAAAGGTACACAACATGATAGCTATTAGCTAAATTAAAAGAGCCATTACCAGAGTAGTGTGCGGAATCACTTGCCAGTTAAAGACTACAAACCCAGATTTTCCATTTTAGAAAAAAGTCTGCATGTTTGTTTCTTCCCCACCTCATCTCTTTCCATCTTTATCGTGAAAAGCAGGCAGCCTGAGCTCGCCTCAAATTATGTGCATGAATAATAAAATACCTTCTAATTAAAAACTGTTGTTAAATATGCAAAAATCTAATGATAATGAGATTGTGCAATACCTTGGAGTAAAGCATATTATAAATTACTTAGAAGTGCAAGTCGGCTTGACCCAAACATTGCATTTTGAAGGCTACTTGCAATATTATGTCTGGCGCATATGGAGTGGGGGTGCAGTAACTGTGTTTAGGTCTGTCTCAAACTGTTTGTGTTCATACATGCACATGGAAGTCTGTAACTGTGTGTGTCTAGTGCTATACATATGCGTGTGTATGTTAACACATGTGTCTGGGTATCAGTGGGGGGTTAAATATATGCAAATGCATATAGTGCCTGCCTCATTGCCTCGTCGGGGGAAATGTCAGTGATGAAGAATCTTGAGGTAGAGTATCTTTAAAAATGTGGTTCATATTGCAAAACGGTGAAGTAAAAGAGGCGCATTATGAATTAAAAACATTTCCCCTTTTACTGTTGTACAGGACTGTGGCTAATGTTAACACGCCTCTGTAATCAAAGTGCACAACACACAGAATTCTGAATGATGTGCTTGATACTTGAAACCTACTAACAACAACAACAACACTAAAGAAATTTCAGGTTGTATATGTATTATATTTTTAAAGACGCCAATGATTTACAAGTGTTTGATTTGATTTGATGTCATCTTTATTTGCTGTGGCAGTTAAGCAAATAAATCATCACACCACCCAACAAATCCCAGTCCTTTTCCATTGCTTTCATCAATCACAAGAGTTTCCAGTCATCCTCAGATGGAGTTGTCTTTGCAGCTATACATTACACTGCTTTTATGTTCCTTAAAGCAGTAAATAAAAATAGATTTCTTTTATATGCATTTACATGTGCTTTTGAAGAAGGTAGAAAACCAAGAAATGATAATTTTCAGTTTTTAACAGCAGTGTCCATAAAAAGCAACTGTGGGAGAAAAAGTGCAAATTTTGAGTTGAATTTTAAATTGAATTGATTTTTCTGACAGTCATGTCCAATTTGATTTTCCTATGAAGCAAATTATAACTTATGTTTGTGTTGAACGATATTGTAAAGGAAAAAATTGTATTATTTAGGTTACTTGTCGACATAAAGGGGCTTAAGTACACTCTGACATGTAATACGTGCACACACGTGGATACATAAGCATCACTTTTCATTTCCATAATTTTATTATATTAAGAGGTATTAGTGAATCATATTTATGGAGATCAGAGTTGCAAGTCAAATGGTGGAAATAATATTCCTTAGCTTTATAAATTCACTCGACGCACGCAGAATGCAGCCCGTATTTAATATTCAGCAAAATAAGACTTCACTCTGATTGAAAGGTTTGCACTTCACATTGTCAAACATGATTGCCTCATTCTGGACCAGCCAGCACTGGGAAGAACGTGCATATTTCACTTCCAGTCAATAGGCCTCCACCGTGTTTATTAAAATTTTAACAGGACTCTAGGCTTCACAGCTTTATCAGCTATTCAAACCTACTGAACAAATCAGCTGTCATCTCTCTTTGCATGTTTCTGCCTCCCATGTCCCTGACCTTCCTGGCATCCGGGCATGCTGCCTCTTTACTTTCCACCAAGGCTTTATGGTCAAATAAATAGCAGCATGTGACTCATTATAACCCCGATTGTTTTTATATTTAAACCATAAACAAACACTTGATGATGCGAAAAGGTAATAAATCAAGTGACATTGTATGAGAAGGCAACCCAGCCAGTGAAACAGTCATTTTAGATTGCTCGTCCTAACACATACAGACGAATGCACTTTGAGGATGAAAGGCCACTAATAATAGTTACGAGAAGAGCTATGAGTCAAATAATGTAAAAGTATAACTTTCCTTATGTAATGAACAATTGTAAAAACCTATGAAAGCCAAAAGACAGCTTTTCCCTTTATGCCCTAATATCTACATATGCGCCCTGTCTAAGCCGCTTGTTTTCAATGCTTTCTTTAGTTATTTATTATTGTCCTTTCACAGCTGTTAGAGCGTCTCGGTTCGGCTTGTCAAACAAGGTAAACTGAGCACTGATGTGAAAACTTGACACTCCAATGTGGTGACCTCAAACAGGCTCATCCAGAGTCAACTGTGAGAGTAGATGCCCCTTTGATGTCAGAAATGCATGCCAATGTGGAAAAACAAAAGGGCTTTTGGTGAGGTAGGATGAAATGCTTGCATGTGTATGCACTTTAAACCATGTGCAGTGGTACATACTGTCTTTGTGTGCATATGTATAAGACAACAAGACAAAGGGAAAAAATAAGTGGGAAATCTGTGTTTCTGTTTGACTGAGAGTGAGTGAGTGAAATTAGATGTGTGTGTGCACGCATAAAACTCATTTTACCCGGCTATCAACTTACATCCTTCATCCAGCGGATGAAGTGAGTGAGAAAGTGGCAGTTCTTTGGCAAATAAAATCGGGTTCATGCAAAGCCAGTATTAATTTGGCTTTTCCGTAGGAATGAAATGTTTTTGTTTTGGGAGGAAATTGCCCTGAGCAGTAATGAATTTCCCCCCTCCGCGCTACGTGGCAACATAATTTAGCAGAGTGATAGATCACATAGGCTGACGATTTGAGTGTGCATATATTCTAATAGAAAACTGATAAATATTAAATGTGCGACATTTAAAAGAGCCTCATTTTCCTAGCTTTTAGTGCAGAGAGAGCAAAATTTTTCATAATGGCCACTGGCAACATAAGCCGAGGAAGAAAAAAAACAAAACAAAAAACACAACAAGCATTATTGGGGCCAATATTTATTCACACTGATTTATCCAAAATGAGCCTGTTAGCAAAAGAGATATCAGAGAAGCAGTGAGTAGTTAGTTTTGCAAAGCTCAGAGCTCTCTGGCATATGACAATACCCGCTGCTGTGTTTCAAAGCATCGATCACCCGTCATCACAAACCCATGGTGATTTTGCCTTCTTCCTTTTGTGTTGAAATGTTTACACGGCCACTCTCTTGTTGTCGTTGTGATCAGTTGTTGCTTTGGTATGAAGTTACAGTGAAAATATGCCAGTGTTTGTCTGCTAAAACAGCTCTCAGTTGTCTATGAGGGAAAAATGTCTCTTCAAAACATGTCAGCTGCTTTTTTTTTGTTGTTTAGAAATTAGTTTTGGACACCATGATGTATTTGGGATGCTTTGATGCGTTGGCATATTTCTTTTCATGTCATCTTCGTAGTTAAACACATTTACAAATCAACGCAGTTACTTTCTGGATGAACAGCTGGAGTGTCAAAAACAACGTAATCAAAGCAGCAGCAGCAGCAGCAGCTTTTGTGTTATTTGTGGTAATTTCACACATGATTTTGGAGCACTGCTGTACAGAGTTTTGTTGAAACACTGATTTAAAAGAAAAATGCTACTCAATTTAAGACTTATTTCCCTTATTTTACAGCATGCTTAAAATGATAAACCAGCCAAAACTGTTGTACAAAAATAAAGAGGACAAATCAAAGACAGTGCATAGGATGACTTCACTGATATTGTGAATTGTACATTTCTGTTCGTTTTTTGATTTTGTTTACAGGGTAAATTTGTGAGTTAATCAGCTAAAACGTGATTGCATAAAATCTGGCTGAATCAATTATGATCATGGCTCTGTTGAGAATGACAGTGATAATGATGTCAACACAACATCATAAATTAAATTAACAGTTTGATGTAGGTAGAAGCACAGATTCAATTCTGTACCAAATAATGACTTAAAAATGATGTAATATCACGTAATATGCAAGCTTTCTGTTTATATATGATTCATTTATTCTAATAGGTCTCGTGATTGGGATTTACTTACCCCAACTTCTAAAGATAAGTTACATATTCTAAATTCTAAAACATCATTGGTAATATTATAGCACGAAAAATGCATTTTGATGTAACATTTATCAAATATTACCATCTTAGTTCCCCTCTGTTCACCATCTCAGCCTCATCAGTGACCATTTACAGCACCAATGGACCTACTCCTTGCAAACCACTCTAAATGGTGCCTAACTCTAGATTACTTAAAACCTATGGGTAAAATTATATTTTTTCTGTCTGCTCCAAGAATAGAGGTCTGAGGGCTTCTGCTAGCATCATTTAGCTGGACTAAATTACCATGACAAGGAGATGAGCAAATGGACAGTGCCTGGCCTTATATGAGAGAGTTGCACTTTAAAAGGGCTTTAATGGAACCAATTATTGGGAGTATCTTGCCATCTGATTGTTCTTGTTATAAATGTTCCTCCTTCCCTTGTCAGAGTTGGCCATCCCCATAGCCAACCCACCTCACATTTCATCTCTCCCCATTGTGATGAGAAGGTCGATAAAGTAGTCTTCACAGTCCTTAAACATTTTCCATATTTCCTAATTAGGCCAGGTTGCATGTAAAAATGAAGCCTATGGACAAGTACTTTCTCACACATGCACATACTGAACATATTCACACTTCATAGTGTGTTCACTAGCAAAGTCTGACTGGGAATCTGATGTTTCTCACAGGTAAAGGCAGACTGCACAATACATAGTTGATGTCTAGTGGTTCATTTCATATACTTTACACTTGACCAAAGCTGTCAGTTTGTGCTGTCTGCAGTTGGCATTCCACAAACTTAACATCTGACATACTAGAGAGGTGCTGGACAACCCATCCTTAACACTGGATAGAGGGGACTTACCATAATGTCAGTGGGAGGAAGGATGGAAAGAAGCAGGCAACAGTGGAGAACAGAGGAAAAGGGCCACTAAAGCCTTTGACATTTTGTTCATGCTTGAAATCCTCAAGTTGTTCTACTGAGAATCAGTCGATTCAAGTACTAATTAGCAATCAGAAGAATGTCATGGCTCCAACAGTAATTGTGCATGTGTGTGAAGTTACCCCACAGCTGTCCTAATGTGGCGACTGTTTCTCCCTTCCCTGCCTCTTCTCAGATTTAATGCAACCACTGCTGCACTAAAAACCTTACAAGCTGGAAACTCTTTGACAAAACAAAGTTTAGGAAAAAATATATAAATCTTCAGAGTCCATTTAGACTACTCTGTTTTTGCTTCCCTCATCAAACCATGGCATTTGCATAATTCCATGTGCTTGGTCCTTTTTCCAAGCTATTGTGTTATAAGAAGCAGTTTGAAAAGAAAATTGTTTTCTCCCAGGTCACAATCTCCAGTCATTTGTCTAAGATGGATTGACTGGCTAGCATAAAACAATGCTTTGGATTTCTGACAGTAAGCTGTAATTGAAGCTGTCTCCGAGGAAGAACTGAGATGCTGGATAAATGCCGGTAAGATGAAAACACGCGGCCTAGAATTACCATGACCACACTGTCACCTCTCAGACCTCAGAATGAGACCTCTGTTTCACTCTGTTTAGCTGGAGAGGTATGTGATGTCAAGACTTTACTGGTCGGTTGAAGAAATTATGCAGGGCTTTCCAGATGGACACCACAACTTTTTTGTTTGACTATGCTTTCCACTTTTCTGTCACTATAACGTTCCAGTCCATTTTAGTGAAATTAAAGTATCTTCCTTTTTTATCTGGATTCCTCAAGTAGATCTCATAATAAATTACCTGGGATACTAGTCGCTTCATGATTAGAGGAATGCTGGTAAGATGAGGAACTGATAAGGAGTATTGTGCATGTGGATTTAATGACCATAATAATGATTAAAGTGGCAACACAGCCAATGACTTGTAGGTAAACCTACTGCAAAGTTCAGACCCTACACCTACATGCATAGCTAATTAAAAATCATAAGAACCAATATTGTGGACATATAATGTCAAGTCAAGTGCCTTTAGTGTCATTCCAACCATGTGCAGTGGTACAGTCCACAGTGTAACGAGACAACATTCCTCCAAGACCATGGTGCTAAATATAACATATAACTGGCAATCAACACAGCCTACATAACTACATATGTGCAAAGATTGCAAAAAAACAACAGTGAGCAGGTGATTAGTGGGCTTTAATTTTTTGTGCTGTGAATTCTTACACAAGTGGAACTTTTGTGAATAAAGCTCAAGGAAGACAGGCTGATGATATATATGTGTATATGTGGTGGTGGCTGGGGGGTTATCAGTCTTCTTTTGCTTTGTAACTAGAGTAGAAATTGGGCTAAACGTTTATTCTGCTGGACGTCTTAGGATCAGAACACAGCAAAACTGCTCAAGCAGTCTGGTGGAGAGGCAGCCAGACACACTCTCAGTAAGTCCAAGTCAAAGTGACAGCACAAAAGGTTGCTTTACAAAGCGTTTTGTGTTTCAGGCATGTGTGTCTTTTGCTTAATTTATGGTCCTGCTGTTTTAGGGCATTTTAGATTAGTCTGTACTGGGGATATCTCATTCCATGTCTCACTGTGTGAGGCTCATTAAAGCTGTGAACCAGCCGCTGTTGCCCTCTCATTGGCCTAAGACGCAATAACCTCCAATCAGTCGATTTGGAGCTATTTCAGAATGCAGGTACATTAAACGGGCTTTGCATCAAGTTAATACACAGAGTCTGTTTGCCAACGCTGGCACGATAGTGTGATTCATCTCTGATGGCTTTTAGAAAACACCATAAAAATATATTCTGGTAATGACTCAGATATCGTCAAGAGAGTGGGCTGATGGTGTGGTTAAATGCATGAATGCTTGCTTGTATTATTTTCAGTATGTGTTGGATCTATGGTGGCAATTATGCTTTCATTTCCACTCAACTGCACTGTGTGTGGTACTAAGTGTCAACCAAGTCATTAAGTTGGAGTTTGGACTAAGGAGTAGCTGCGTATTATGTGTTTGTTTGTGATTGTTTTTGTTCTAAGGTTTATGGTCTGTATTACAAAAAGACAGTTAGGTCACACTGAGAGTGTGTGTGTTTGAACTGCACTTGAGAGGATCAGTTTCAGACTTTCTTTGTGAGGACATGTTAGTTATAATGCAAAAAAGAAGAAGAAGCTGTTTCCAGGTTTACTATAACAATGTGTTTTTATTAAGACTGTAAATGATCTTTATTAGTTATTAGAAAATCAGCACTCATGAGTATTAAAATAAACATAAATATGTCTGTATATATAAGCGTGTACGTATTGTATGCTCATGTCCTAATGCACACTTCAACAAGCTGATGTCTTTGTGCTTGAGTAGGTGACTGTATGTGTATACTTGTAGCATATTGTGTTTGTGCAAAAGTGCTGTTTTTATGCCATTTTTGTGTACATGAACATCAGTGTTTTGTGCTTAAATGCATGTGTCTTTATGTCTATGCGTATTCTTGTGTGTGTGTGCATTGTGTTGTGTTCGTTGAGCTCCTTGGAGGACGTGACCTGTGTGGGTAAGGACAGTGTTAAGGGAGGCAAATTGGGAGGGGGCCAGCATTCTCATTAGCAGGGCAGATGTGAGGTCGCTCTGACCAGATTGCAAGCCACTTCCTTAAAAAAACAGTTCACCAATGGCCTGGCGTGAGACTTACAGAGGGGGAGCTGGGGCATGGAAATGTCCTGTGTTCCTGACATATTGTGAGTAGCCACCAGACAGGGGAAGGCCAGCAGTCTTAACCCACCTCAGAGGCCACTGAGCTTTCCCCCCGCTTCCCTCCCGCCTCTTCACAACAACATCCTTGTACAAGAACTATGGTCAAAAATAACACAAGAGGAAAACTGCAATGAGGTGCTACTTCATCCCTCCTGGACCCCTCCTGGGACGATTAAACTGAAAGAGAAAAAGACAGAGGGAGAGGGAGGGAGCGAAGGTGGGCAAAGGAGAGAAAAAAGGACAGGCATGGAACCAATTTCACTACAATTTTCATCCCTTTAGAGATGCTTGTTCATGAAAGACCATAAGAACAACAGATTAGGTAATTACATACTGAAGGCCAACCTATAATCTTTTGGGGGGTTTTTTCTCCCAAAGTCAAGATGGCTGCCAGTTTGAAGAGCATGCGAGGTGAGATTTTGATGAGGGACTGAAACTGGCTTTCAATGAAATATGAAATACATGCGCTGCACTTTTTAAAGTAATTAATTAATCATGTTTTGCACCATCTGTTCTTTAATATTACATTCATAAAAGAGGGAATATTTACCCTGCATGTTAGAATTTAATGTGTTAGATTTAAGGCAATGTAATGACCAATAATTAAATACAACAGCAATGAGTCATTCTGAAGTGGCCCAGGGCAGAGGAAAAATGTCTTTTCGTCTGTGCATTATAAGCACTCACTCAAACAGTAGGGGAGAGGATTGCTTAACAGTGTAACAGCACTAATGGCTGTGTGTGCATGTGTGTGTGTGTGCGTGCGTTGTACGCAATGTGTGAGACACCAGCTAGGATAAGGTAGACAGGTCAAACTGTCAAGCATGGAGCAAGTGCATGGAAAAGAGGGGTCAAGGGCGAATAATTCGCTCGGCCGCTCTTTTTGAGATGACAAACACGTGCTCCTGCCAGAAGGGAACCATTAAAAATAATTTACACAAGCTTTATGTTGGCTGAGTTCTTTTTGATGCAGTGTTTCCCCTGGCAATTATGGCTGTGGCGCAGCTCCAGCCATATGGCCAGCCGGGCAGTGGGCCGTGAGGCTCAGCAATACCTGGGTGGTTAATTAAGAGCTGTTGCCAGGGCCATAGGAGGGCAGTCTCAGATCTTCCACATCCCCGACCACCACTGCCACTATCTCTGCTAACGCTCTAACTTCTTCCTACAGCAGACCCTCCACTGTGACCTACTGTTGTCTCTACTAGCTCACAAGCAACAGCCACTAGGGACAGGGAGAGGCCACCGGTAATTATTTGAGATAACATCCCCTGAGTTGAGGTGGGATATGTGAGAGAGAAGAAAAACTATGTGCAGCACTGTGCCTGGTTTGTTTTTTTTTCAGTTTCTGGATGTGTTTGCATATACTCCAGAGCATAAAGGTCAACATTTCCACCTTCCTTCTTGAGTGAGCATAATGCTTTTTTCGAATGGAGGACAGTGTAGCCATATCTTATATAAATACCTTATTGTGCATTCAGACATTTACTGTACTCTGCTCTCAGTCACCAGACTAAATTGAATAAACTATTCTTGCTTGCCAGGGAGCACTTGCCTCCCTTTGATTTGCATGTGCAGAATATTTTTCTTTGCATACAAACAAGCAAAAATGAATATAAAACTTCAGGGCTTTAAAAAAATAAATGTATTGTCATGCAATAAATTATTACGCTGCACGTTTTTGCATAGCCAAGAAATGCAGCCGTGGCAAGGAGAATTATTATAGCTCGGACAACATTACACTTTCTATGTAGAACATCAAAGTCATATTAAACATATATCATTCTACACTACATGAATTTATCATTGCCATGTTATCAAAATAAGCACAAAAATCAGGTAACAATCTGATTTAAACCAAACCTTTTGCAAAACTTGAAATGATATTTTACATGTTTCAACAACATCTTCCTTTAATGACATTATTGTGTTGCTGGGGTTACTGTTGTTATAACATATAGCTTTGACCTTGGCTAGATTTTTCACAAACCCTCTGTCTAAACATATTGATATTCATAAAAGCACTGTTACTCTATCAATCTGCTAGACAGAGATCTAATACAGTATAATGAAGCAATAATGAGGAATTTTCTCTTGTTAAAATGTCATTTATGTAATGAATAAAAGATGATGGGTTCAGCTGCTTTGTTCTCAATCAGTCTTTTTTTCCTCTGGCCTGTACACTAACAATGGCGTCATTGGCAGACATTGTCCTGATAATCAGCCAAAATTGCTTCATGTTTCCACCGTATAAACAATCATTAGGATGTTGTTTTGTTCATTCGCTTTGCCTCAGCCTTTCATTTGCGAACAGTGGCTGCAACGAAAACACTGACAGCTTCTAATCTACATCTGTGATAGTTCAGAATGTCCTGATTGTGACAGCATAGCAAGGCAAATACATTTGTGACTGTGTCTGTGTGCACGTGCGTCTGTACCTGGCTATAAATGTGTGTGTGTGTGTGTGTGTGTGTGTGTCAGGAACCCCCTGCTGACATTCCACCTCATCTCCATATTCCTTTATGGGAAATGTAAATGGATACATGATTATCTTAACATGGGCTCAAGCAGGAAATGGGATCGCACCCTTCACTGTGACTAAAGAAAAGAGGGGAATGTTATGGTACACATTATAAATGATATATGCGTATAGAGTATGGCATCTTTTCCTTGATAAACTCTCCTGCGTGTTTTATGTGCTCCCTTTTCAACAGAGGCTCAGCAAGGTCCCAACGGTACAGTGTTTTCTCCCTGTACCTTTCTAAACAATAAACAGCATTATCTGTCTCCTGCACTGTGTTCAGTTTTCAGCCATTTACACTGATGTGGTATCTTATGGTAATAAATCCCAAGCAGTGAAAGAACGGCGATATACTTGATGCTGGATAATTGGTCATTTTGGTTGCAGGCTCCCCTGCTTCACATTATAGTGATAATGAAGGCCTGCTGAATATGGTGATCAGTGTGTGTCGGATATGTGCATCTGTCATCTGCATGCATGCATCTGTGTGTGTGTGTGTTGTAGCGGTGTCTCCTGAGTCAGGGATTATTGCTGATAGATTATTTCTTCAGCCCCCTCGTTATCACTGGATCAAACAGACTTGTGACCTGCACTTCATCAGTCTATTCATCCTGCTCTTAAACTGAGCTCTGGAGACTTGCAGAGAAGGCTGCTGGAACTGAATATATAGTGCTGGGTTTATACCAGGGGGCCATAATACTGCTGTACTGGGACCTTTTTGCATAATTATAAACCTTTACTTGCACTCTATGTGGTATATCTTTACCGGCATTATGAATTTTGTTTCACACTAGAGAAAATCCTCATTTGGGAGTGGGGCATGTTGTAATATGAAACCACTTCTCATTCATCTGCATCATTCTGTTTGCAGTAAGGGGGAAACAGTGGACATTTTAAAAGAGACAGCTCTTTAAAATGTTATTTTTATCTTTTTCATACTGCTCTGGCCTCTGCTGTCCGGACTCATGTTCTAGTCACTGTTATTATGTGATATTGTCGTCACCTGTCCTCATTACTAGTTGAAGGACAGGCCCTTTGATGCTCATTAGTGAATGTCCCTGTGTCAGCACTACTTGAGAGGTGGTGGGAGCTGCAGCTATGAGAGACTGCGATGTCAGCCACCATGTGTATACCATGACAGTGGTGACACCCAGCCAGTCCTGCTTTTGTCAAGGACCCCTAACGAGGTCATCACTGTCCCTGAGACAGAGGTCACCCTTACATTTGACCCCCATCCCTCCCCATGCTGTAATGTCAACAGCTCCACCCGTCACCTACCGTGCAGTGTCCCTACGCTGCTCCCTCACTGGCTGGTGGCATGCCGAGCTGTCACACCAGTGGGCAGCGTGTGTGGAAATCAAGGTGGGCTGACGTCTTTTAATGAGACAGACGTAGAGCCCCGCTAATGTCCCCGCCTTCGTTAGGCAGGGCCCAGCTGTAGCCTGTCAGCCTCCTTGTTAAGCTCAGCCGTGGTGGGATGGCCAGGCAGGGCAACGCGGCTGTCTGTCTGTCTGTCTGTCAGTTGCTCATATTATCTCCTCTCCTCTCCCCTTGGTGGACCTTAGTCTCCTGGGTAGAAAGCAAGCTCTGTCTGCCTTATGGCATTGTACTGCATGTCAGGGCTGTACTTTCTATTGCTTTCCCTGGATCCTGGGAGGTGGTTGCCTAATGATTTGCCAACAGAGCTTTGGGGCGCTCCACGGCATTTTGTTTCCTGATTAGAATGCAGCGGCGGCCTTTGTCAACAGGGATGTCAGCCGCTGTAAGGACAAAGCATTGTTACCCGGAGCATAATTAAATCTGTTTCCTGTGAATCTGCCACCTGTGTTGACCAGGCAGTCAGGGATTCAGGAGATTTTTTTTGCCACCCACTCTGTGTTTTCTGTTTATTCTCTCCCTCCTCCCATCACTGTGTTTGAGAGTCAAAGGGGGATAATGCACCATAGTAAACACAAATTGGAAAATAATTCACAGACTTATATTTATGCAAAGCAATTTTTCTTAACTTGTAAATTTCGATGTTATTTTTTGAAGTTTACAGGCATGAATGTATGGCATGGGTGCAGCCTCAGACTTATTTTAGATTCTTTTTGCATTCATTGTAACCCTCTTATGAAAGACTACAGTTATCTGTCTCATCAGATACACAGTGACATGTGAGAGCTAGCTAACCAGACCATTAAAAGCAACAGCAGTCCCTGGGAAATGGACTGGTCAAAAATTAATTGGCCCCACGGCTGTTTGAAAGAGTAGAGAAAACAACTCCATGGAGTATACCAGGATTTCCCACATAAAATATGTCAATTTTCCTCGCTCATGCCAGTCGAGCATTAATGACCCCATGGTGCTATAGAGTGGTGTGACAACACAAATGACACTACACTGTGTGCTAATGACATGGGATGTAGTCACTGGGTAAACATGGCAATTAAACAACAGTCTCAGACTGACTAGGGCACACACAGAACCTTCATAGACCCTATTGTGTCTTTGTCTTAGCGTGCTCTCTTTTTCTCTGTTTCTGTCTCTCTCTCTCTGCAAGACATTTGCATGCTTGAGGCATAATTGGCTGGTCTCATGGTGGCAGTGGCAGTATTCCTAGAACGAGGACATCTCAATGCACCTCACACGTCCTCACTGTCACAAGGCTCGCTGCTGAAAGCCTTCCTGACACAAACACAGCAACACAGAATGCTCCCACAATGGCAGCCATGTCTGCTCCCACTCAAGCTACACCCTGTGACAAGAAGGAGCTGAACTAAGCACATTTCTCTTCCCCCTTGCAGTTTCCAAAGTTCTGGATTACCGTCAGCATGCAGGAGCTCTGCTGGAGAAGTTTTTTGCTCTCTGAGAAGGCTGTGTGAGAGTTAGGAGGCTGACAGTTGTAGCAGTTTGCTGGAGAAAACTCATGTTGAGTTTGGATATGTAGGCACATTTGAACATGCGGCAACTTATAAGTGGCACATTTATATGCATACCGGAGTGAATCCTGAACTCTTGTCAGGTGGAATGTATTGCAGAAATGAGTTACATGTATGTTAAATAAAAATAAAAATACGGCCAGCTCATTACTTCCACTGTCCTCAGTTTTAATGTTCATCAGTTATAAAAAATATATATTGCTACATAGTTAAATAAATCACTGACCGCCTAACATATATGTGTGGCTGCCCACAGGTGACATAGCAGAGTGCTAGAGTGGCCTGCATTCACCCCATTCAATTGATAGAGTACCCCTGCCAGAGCCTTGTTTCATTCACCCGTGGAACAATTAGCAATGCTGAGCAGTTTTGCAATTAACAGGCACATAACTGTCACATGCCCCAATTTTAAATCAGCAGGACTAATATCTGTTTTAGAGCAAAGTTTAATTACAAAGTAAAGCATTTTCGGTTTTGCAATTACCATTTTAAAATTACATTATTATTACCTTCTTTTTTTAAATACTACAACTTCTTCAGCCATGTCATTTCCTGATGGCAAGATATGCCTTTTGGCAGGTGTAGGTGTAACACCTATATGGATAAATGAAACTAAATCTGATAAGAATGCAATCTAAGCTTGGCTTGCCCCAAGTGGTGTTAGAGAAATAAAGTTTTTAGGTGACTGAATGAATGACTGCCAGTGCCAGTGGAATATCATTCACTTCAGGCATGACATTCTCCATCAAACCGCAGCATACTCTTGTGAACAAACAGTCTGTCTAAAACTCTAAATGGGCTCAGTCAGAATGGATGCTAGAGCCCAGTCAAGGCTTAAATCATCTCTCTGTTGAGCTCAAAAGAGAAGCGTTGAAGCCAGAAAATAGAAGAGCCGGGCTGATGGAATCTGGCGCAAACACATTCCCACCTTTCCAATCTTATTTTCGTCTCTTGCCTTCTGCCTGGTTCCCTTGCAGGGGCTTAGTGTACTTTTTGTGTCCCAGTGCGTACAAAGTCTATCAGAATGCATTTGTTTCAGGGAGCCCCCATTCACTTTCAAAGGGTTAAACAGACCATTCACCGGCCTGTCAACATTCCCTGGCCCGCCTCACGGAAAAGTCTGCTCGAGTTTTGTTCCTGATCAACACTTGTCTCCTCAGTCCGTTGTTGCTCGCTTCTTGTAATATCCATGACAATCGTGTTGGGCTTTTCAGGGGGCTCTGTAGCACCCATTCTGTGGGGCCACTTTCAGGCCATAAAGAGCTTTATTTGTGTGGATTTGAAAGAGTCATGTGAAGTGCCCTCAGGCTGGAATCCTCTTCAGCGGGTCACCAGTGTCTCAATGGGCTTCACACTCACAGGCGGCCATCAGTACTGCCCTCACGTTCTTATGAAACAACATCAACGCCACTGCTGCAAGAGTTCTGAAAGTCCTCTGAAAGGTGCACTACAGGCAGGGGGCTGGGAGTGATAAAGAACGGGAGACAAACAGGGAGGGCCATAACAGCCCACAGTAGGAAGGGTAAAGAGTAAAAGTAATGGAAAGGAACATTTTTGGTTGGATTAGAATGATGAGCACTGTACTTTAAGCTCTTGACTAGCCTGGATGTCTAAACTCATCAACAGCAGAACTCCTTCTGACCTCAAACCTGTCTCTCTAACCCACCTAAAGCGTGTGGACACGGACAAACCACACAGCAGCCAAAGACACTAAAGGCCGGGGCGTGGGAAGTAAAAGAGGTCCAACGGCGTATCTATTTTCATGAACCATATGGAAATTCTGTTGTGTGTGCAGTGGATGTGTTAGTGATGACCCCGACGACAGTGTGTGTATGCTGAATGGTAAACAGTGTGGAGAGGGGTGTCACCCTGACCCCAGCATATGGGTCTCCATTCTGAAGAAGGGTTTTTCACGAACACAGCCATGCTGCCAGGCGGGCCCTTGGGACTTTGATTTGTTAATGAATTGCTCTATTGACTTGCATCTTTGGTTGCATCATTAGAAGACACCAACAACACTCCCTGTTTTCTTTTTTCCCCTTCTTTTCATTCCACCCTGATCCTGTGCTCAGAGAGGAAGATGTGGGCAGAAAGAGGGGGGCATTACAGCATGCTATTGTATGTTTGACTTAAATCTTCAGGCTTGTCATCTGTTTTCCCCCTCTTCTGTGGCTTCCATTCTTTAGCCCAGCTAATTTGTATTGTGCCAATTTAAGACAACTCTCCAGTGCTCAGTGATGCAAAAGAACAAACCTAATGTCCCACTCCCCTGCCTCCCTTTCCCCCCCACCCCACCCCAAGCACACCACTATTTCAGGCAGGCCAAGGCCCAGAACCAGTCTCCTCTAAATCTATTTCCCAGTCCCTCCCTAGCCCTCATTACCATGTGGAGACAATAATGGTTTTGTCAAGACGATACCTGCTTTACAAGTAGCAGATTATTGTGTCCCGCCAGTGTTAACACAACGAGTACAAGCCCTCTGTCTGTGGCCATTCCACCGGCTGTCAGCACTCATCCATAATGGCAGTGTCACAGCATAACACATAGCACACAAAGACGTGTGACCCTCCAGCTCCATGCACAAAGACACACAGCTTCTATAAGAGTTGCACAACATATGGCTACAGCTTTATGGCCCACGGTTCGGCCGCAACCCACCACTGAGCCAAAAACATCTTAGCCCTTTGTCCAGAAAATGTGTTGCCCCTAGCTGCTAGGCCACACAGTGCCATGGTTTATACCCCCGGTTACACTACGTTTTACCAGAAGTGCCATCTGTATGCCAAATGGGCCACTTTGTCTTTGAGTTTTGGTTCAGTAAGTGTGAATTTTACACCCTTAAGAATGTATTAAAGACAGCAGGGATCTAGTATATTTGTGCATGTCTGCATGCTTTTTCCCCTGTTTATGTAATTGTGCTTGTCTTTACTAGTCTATAATAGAAATAAAAATGTAATATTAAATATAAACAGCAGCTTTTATATTCCCGCTTTGTGGATCACCATCACCCACAGAAACAAAAGCGAATAAAGACAAAGAAAACTATCCCGTATCTAATCTTTTTGAACTTCCAACAACATGGAAAGCCAGGGATAATTTAAAGAATGTTTCATTCCTAAACCAACACAAATAATGCGAATGTATGTTTTACTGAAGCAAATGGCTTTTATCAAGTCACTGTGTAAATGTCTAAGACTCTATTGACAATGCCTGTGCTTACAATGTCCTACAACAACACAAGAGGAAGTGAAACAGACTTTGGCAGGCTTTTATCATTACAGTTGACATTAGGAATCATCACAGACATGGTGATACTGATTTTTTTTATCTGTAAAGGAAACTGCTGATAATTTTAGGCAGAAAACTCAGTGATGTTTGTTCTGTGTATGTCAGTATATTTCCTTTATTTGTAATTATATCATTGTTAAAACTTGCTGTCCATTTGAATGCTGTACAGGATAAACTGGGTGCACATTAAAATACACCCTTATGTTCTGAGAATAGTACAAATTATTTCCTGCCTGATTGATGTGCGCCTCTGTTGGAACAGTATGTGTCAGCAGCAACATGTGAACGCTGGCTGGCTGAGGGAACTTCCTGTGACTGTATATGTGAGGAGGCAGTGGGTCAGCTGGAGCAGCTTCCTGTCCACTACAGAGTGGTGGATGCCTGCTGTGTTGGTACATCATGGTAGGCCAGGTCTATTGTCTGGAAAGAGGATGTGATTTGGTGTTGTCTGGGCTTTGGACCAGAACATAGAGCATATGACGCACAAAAACAGTCACAGGCTAGACCCATAGACCCATGGAGTCAGGGTGGAGCTCTTGATGTTGGGATGTTGAGGAAGTAGAAGTTAAAGAGATTTTGGGAAATTTTGAATGTTACTGAGAACGCATCTTTATATCTGATTTGAATTTTTAGTAACATATTAGAATATAAACATAAACCACATTATTATGTTATGATATTATTATGTTTTCTTTGTTATCACAGTCCTGCAACAGACCATCCCCGTACATTTGACAAAAGTCTCATGACATTTTACATACTGAAGGACTGACATAAAAAAAAACAAAAAACAAAACAAGTAAAAACAGTATTAGGTTGCCAAGATTCAAAATCTTCACTTGCAGCTTGTTTGATTACGTTAGTCTAGGAAGGACAGGACAAGATATTGTAATTTAAAATTTCCTCATATCAAAAACAATCAAACAGTGAAAGTACTGCTAATATGCTGCCAGCTGTCAATCAAAAGTAAAGCTATTTTTTGTTACCTCTGAAAGTGACAACTTGGCGATGTATTGCTTTCAAATTGAGCTTTCAACAACAGGAGTTGGCCTATTTTTTTAAACTGTACACATGTTTGCATTGGAAGTTTTTTTTAATGCCATGTAAGTATGGCATTACCACAACTATATTTGTAAAACACTTTATTGCAGTGGGGAAAAAACACCATAGTCCACATACAGTAGGAACTGTTCATGTTTCTACTGTATATATTGATAAATACTGACAGCAAAAGCCAGACAATATTTATCCACACAATACAATATTACGTGTAGTGAAAACATTTACCAAACACACAGAACAATTAGCCGTGGATAGTGATATGGAAAGACAGAACTAAGCTACGGGGCCAGTCACTTCAAGAGGTGTATTAGAAACAGTTGGGTTTCATTTTGTGTGCTGCTGCGCTTGGAGGAATCTCAATATTTATCCAGTTTGTCTGGCCGTGGCACCTGCTGAGGGAGACATTAGTCATTTGTAAGTATTAACATGGGCATCCCCTCCTTCCCTCATCTTTCCTGTCTCTCCCTGTTCTTGTCTTCCTCCCCCCTCTGCACTCTCACTCCCTCCCTCTGTGAGTACACTGTCAGTCATGTTGTAGCCTTTTAAATGTCATCCACTTACTGCGGAGAGCAGTCGCCCCACTTGACAGTTTTATTGGGAGACGTTGTGATGACGGTGATGAGCGAGAGCGAGCGAGCAAGCGAGAGAGAGAAAGAGAGAGAGAGAGAGGTAAAACTGAGGAGAGGCATCACTAAGTCAAATCAAATTAGAATAATCAGAGTGATGTGATTAATAGGAGTGCCATTGTGGGGTAATCATGCACAGCGATCATCACTGCGGTGGACTTCAAATTAGCGTGCCCTGCAGTGAGGCTTTGATCTGGCAAGCATCAAATAAAGCTGGGCGTCAGGCTGTCACTTACTTAAAGTACACCTTCGCCTTGACGTCTTTTCGCCACACTAAAAATAGAGATGGAAGACAAAACGTGACAAAAGGCAGAGGTACAATCGACAAATGATCATGACTGCTCTTTGTGGCTCCTGCTACTGTGAGCCACTCACAAAGATCTACATGTCAGTTTCATAAGGTGGACTCATAATCCGACACACAGAGGTAAGAAAAAAAAAGAGACAACGTTTTGAGTGTTAGAAAGGAAGACATCAAAGTAGCATTAGCCCTAGTGACTTTTTCTCAGGTGTACATCTGTCAAGCCCAGTTGTGGCTGAAATACTGCTGTGGAAATCACCAAGGAATTGTTTATGCAGTCTCTTCTTTACAGCTGACTTTTATCCAAATCATGTGGTTTAAATTAGGAACATATACAATTTGTCCACACTTTTTTAATGGGGCTCTTCGTTTTAACGTAAGCTAATAGGTGCTAATAGGGAATAGACTGATTCTGCATATCAGTATTTCTACTGAAAATCAAAGTGCAAATAGCCAAAGATGGTTTTATTCTTATGTCAGAGAAAAAAAAATACTTTGAACCAGTGAGCCAAAGAAAACGAGACATTTAGGATGTGTCATGGAACATGTAGCTGAGTTTTTGAAAGCTCAAGTGTCATGGAGACTGTACTTGGTCTCTGTAACATAGTACTTGCCCCTACCCCCACTACAGGAATACTGACATTTTCATTAAAAGGTCACCAATCTTTTCATGTATTCACCTCAGCTTTTAATGTGAGTAGAAAGGTGAGCAAGAGAATGAAAAGAAGAAAAGGGAGAGAGAGGAACAGATGAAAAAGACACCAGATTTAGACGTGGCCAGAAGAGAAGCAGGACTCTGAGAGATACAAGATCAAAAAGAGAAAAAAAATACCGACTCGATCAGCTCTCAGACCAAGGTCAAAGCTATGAAGTACATTTCCCGAGCTCTTATCTTATACAGATACATAGCTTTGAATAGCTACATAGGAGAATAGTCTTTTAGGTGACACCCCTAAAAGCTCGCCTTACACTATGTAGTGTGGATAATGCCCAACTGTCTTTACTGTTGCTCAGATTAGATTGTGTTGAATTAAAAATTAAATAAAAAGAGATGTATCCAAAGTTGCTTAACAGTGTTGTTTACTTCAAGGTTGTTTCAAATACTCCCTATAAGAGAACACACTCAAACAAACATTTAAATGGTAAGCCAAGGATCCATAAGACTGTGCACTTTAATCAGCATTTATATGTAAAATAATGCGGCATTAGTATGTGAGGATATCCTTTACAGAGCTACTACTTTGAAATGAATGCCAAAATAAAAGGAGGCCTTTTAGTTCTCTAATTTACTATGTCGACTGCATGAAGTTAAAAGATGCCCCCATTTAGCTGTTTAAATGAGGATGTAGAAATTTTCCTCTGAAAATGGATTAAAATAATTTGGCGAGAATAATCATTTAAATAGCAATAAGGACCCAGAGTGTATCTATTGAGCATAAAATAATTTCAAGTATAAATTAAATAGCTTATTACTGCCTTTCATTTCCTTCAGGGAATCCTCTGCACTCCTTTTTCTCAACCCCCTTGGTAAATGGGGTAATTTTCTTTGGAAGCTGGTGGAATAAGCACCAAGCGGCCGCATGTTCAGCAGGGAAAGTACATGAAAGTCTTCTGTTTTACACAGTGGATCTCATTCTCCATGCTGTCCATATTTCTGTCTGTCTATCTTGAGAATAGTGTTAAAGCTCTTTAGTCTAACAGTGTTAGAAGAGTAAAAGAGGCCTCGTAACTATGGCTCAGTATGATTCTCAGGAATAAATCCAAGACTAATCTTTTATGCTTTACCTGTCAAAAATCCTTCACTCACTATGCGCTTGCATTCCTTTACACACTGCTAATATGTCCGAGAATTGCTGAGATAGGTTAATTTCATCACCTGCCAGCTGATATACACCCAGAAATGAAGTTGTCCAATGGACTTGCCTGGGAATATTTCAATGCTGGAATGCAGTGTTCGGTGGCTGAAGAGAGTGCAGTAGGGGGTAAACAGACCCTTGCTCTGTGACGTCAGTGTGGTGGCATGGCAGAAAGTTAAGGGCCCGTTTGGCCCTGACAGCTGCGTTTGCCCACAGTAATGCACCCTGCCGGCCGGGGCCAAGGCCTCTCTCCTGCTGTCAGCACACCGATCGGCTTTCATGGATCATCTCTTATCTGCCGAATCTGTCATTGCAGAGAAGGGTTCCTTTTGGGGGGCTTTAAACCATGCTGTCATGGTTCACAGGCTCCAAGCCCCTTTATGGATACTTTGCTCTCTCTCTTTCTGTCTCGCTATCTATTCTGATCCATGTTTCACTCTCTTTCTTCTCTTTCTTGACTCAGTCTTGCTCAAAGATGCACACCCTCTCTGTCATTCCATTTTTGTCTCTGCCGTTTGTTTACAAGTGAGAGCTAACCTGAGAGGCAGGGTATTGAGGTTTCGGGGGGTGGGGGGGATAGTTGCGGCAATGCCGAGCGAGGGAGGCGTCTGGGAGGGAAGAGGCTTTTGTTTGTTTGGACAGATGCACAGACCCATCTCTGAACTTCTGTCAGTGATCAAAGGAGCCGATGATGTAGAACAGATTCATGGGCCATGTCTTATCAGCCCTTGCTCCGGCCCTCATCCATCATTCTGAGCCTTCATCTGTCTCATTCTGATGACGGCACCCTAAACAAGGTGCATTAATCACTGCCGCTCCCTTCTTTGGCCAGGTGGCCTTATGCCCTCCAGACGTCCGAACCAAGTCCTAAGGGTGTACACACCACTAACCCTAAGCCACTCCAGGATAGCTTTGCCCACCTGCTTCTGGTGTTTTTTCACCAGGTCACAAAACTTTCCCTTGAATTAAATGGGTTAATAAGACAAATATGGCAAATGCAAGAATTACTTATACATATATATAAAGCTGATACAACAGTGAACATACACTATTTGAGGTATAATAAAATAAAATTGTTCAGAAATGTGCACGTGTCAAATGAAGAATGCGTTTGGTTGCCTTATGGTTTTAATATCCTTCAGAACATGTGTCCTTTTGCTGTGGTTGCTTTCAGTCACCGGCATTCCCTATTATTGATTTCAAATGGAAAGTGAGTCATTGGGTTCGTAGACGATCAAGGGGAAAACGGCTTAAGTGGTTCCTTTGTGTCAGCAGGTTAAGCAAAACGTTTCACACGGGCTTTTACAGCTAGAGATAGTGCTTTTGTGCCTTAGAAAGACTCAACTTAAAACAAATGCCAAATGTGACACCAAAGGGTAATGGCTACCCACAAAATGAGGTGTTTCTAAGGAAAGCCTTGTTTTGTCAAACCAGAATATATTGTCCTTCAAAAGTTTCAAATGTAAAATACCCAAAAAGAACTTTTTTTAGAGTCTCTGTGTTAATATTAAATGATATGTTTAGTTTATAAACAATATTAACCAGAAACACATGAGCGACAAAGAGTATTTTGGAAATACTGGTAATAGTGAATAAAGGTACTTATCTGAGACATTGTTAAACCTTGGGGTAAAAGACATAGATAGCTCATTCCAAGTGCAAAGTATAATACAGTTAACAGGGTATATAGAAAACAATATTTAAAAAAATGAATAAATTAAAAACTTGAAGTATACAACTTTAGGAAATTGATGCTGCCTTTAAATGTGACCCTGCTAACTTTGATTTTTGGGAAGTTTGCCCTTAATATAAGTTACTAACACTAAATAGCCATTATATTGCTGGCCATGCTGGGTTCTGATAGACGGTTATAGCAGTCTGGGAATGAGGTCATGAGGTCATGAGGTCAAGTGCCAAAGTGTCAAGGAATACAGTCAAATGATGGAGCACGTGTTGGTGAACAGTCTAGCAGATGCAGAGAAGAAATGCCAGACACACAGAGTCAAAGTCATTTTTAAGGTGAAATCTTAAGCAAACAGATGTTGTCAGGGGGAGTACAAGTTCATCCCAAGGTGAGGAGAAATTAAAAAAAAAAAAAAACTTAAGTAATTTTTGACATTCAGACAAGTAATGAAACAGGTACACACCTACAAGAAAACTCAATAATTCTCTCATATTCCCCATTTATACCTATACAGTTGCATAACCTTGCTGTTGTCCTTGGCCTCTGAACTGTTAATAAGCCTATTTGTTAAAATGACACTGGCAGGCAGCATAAGCTTGGTTCCCCTATTCCTCAGAGTAGGAGTCAGTTATCCCGCCCTCAGCTCATCTGGTAGAGGTGAGGGGATATCACTCTGACTGCTGTGACAGCTCTACTTTAGCATATTCATGACGAGTAGAGTCTCATTTCACAGGTGTATTAAAATACCCCTAACCCCTTTCTCATAGGAAGCCTCGTCTCACACCGCAATGGCTAGATGCCATGCATGAAAATATGTAGAAATATAAGCATGCATCAGAGGCCGGGTCAAGAACCTAATTTCACAGTGACACCAGAGGTAATTTGGCTCTAGAAATGTTTGTCAATTCGCCATTCATTTGAGCAGGCATGGCATTGTGAGGCCCCCGATGTGAGTGCAAGGTGGCCAACCTGAACGCCTGTATTTATGGTGCACTTTTGTGAATACATTACGCCTGTCACAATGAAATAAGTGACATACTTACATGCTGCGAGGAGTAAGTCCAAAGGGGTGAGCACTGAGCGAGGGAGAGATAAGAGGAGAGGTAATTAGTACATTCATCTTTTTTATGATATCATTTTTCAGACATATATGATCACAATGTAAATTAGAAATAAGGAGGGACCTGCAGAAAATGGAATTCATTTGGAGCGGGTCAATCGCCCTACAATAGCGGTGCTGGGAGGCCAGGTGTAATTTACGGTGGCTCTTGGCCCTCTCTCTCTCCTGCCATACACCTGGCAGAGCCTGATACCCTGCTGCTCCCCACAGCTGCTGGGCCTTCTCTCCCACAGATAACACTCTTGTCTTCAAATGAGATTCATTTACTGCACAGGAAAAGAAGGAAAGGAAAAGGGAGACAAACCTGCCCTCCTTTCTTGCACCATCTTTCTGTCTCTCTCTCTCATGATTCAAGACTAAGCACTTACTGTAATGGCATTCTATGGATTATTGATTTTTGATTTGGTTTTTCTGCTCGGCAGATGCCCCCCATTTCAGCGGAGCCATTACCTCCGTAACGATTAGAAACAAAAAGTTAATTATGTAATTATAAAGCCAATAACAGCCTGCGCTGGTTTACCCTGCCTTAGTCGGTTTAAACATTATCTCTTGTGTGCACATCATAACAGGCGGAATGTGAGGAGAGGAGATTAACGCCTTGGAAAGCAGATGCGGAATTTAATTCTCCAGTCCATGGCTGCCTGGGAAACCATTAAGTAATCACAACATTCTCCCTCGATTAAATTCACGGCTGCCACTTTGCACACAAAGGGAAAGGGAAGAAGAGGTGCCTGCAAAGCTCTCCCATTTTTATTGACTGTAACGTCAGTCCCTGCCTGCAGGCACAGATGAATAAAACTGTTAAATAGGGTGCCTCAATCTGTCAGAAAATGAAAAGTTTGAGTGGGCAAAATAAAATCTAAGTAAAATAAAAAACGGAGGGGGCATGTTGCGATGTGTTCAGCCCGATAAAGCTCACTCAGAATGGGTGGAATAAATGGGGGCGCAAAAAGATGCACTTGATATTTCCCCATTATTTTTAGTCATTTTACTCTACCGCAAATGATTTTTGTCCCCAGCAGCTACAGATAAGGTTGGCGGTGAAAGGAAGTGGCTGAATTGGACTTGGTTTAAATGGATTAAAAGCACATAGAGGCCAACAAACATAGGCCTACTTTGTGCAAGCATGCAGTGCAGCTGAGACACGCATGTATTGACAACCTGGGATGCATACAGTAACTGTGACTAATTACTTATGGATGGGTAAGTGAGAAATTAATATGGCCTTGAAATTATATTTATTTGATGTTACGCAGTGAAGCTGGTTGAAACAGCCCTAGAGGGACATAGGTCAAAGGGGCAGTCTTCTTCTATAAATGAGCACTTAAGGGCAGAGAGAGGGTCCTGCTCTGATTAATTGGGTAATTCATTAGTTTGGTTAAGTCATTTAGTAAGATGGGTGAGATGGGGGCCTATAACCTGAGGGCTGTGCCGAGCACTAGCTGTAGACGAGGAGAAATACCATGGATAATGCAAGATAACAACATTAAATGAACTGTGAAAAAATACATATGGAGCCATGAGCCAGAGTGGCTGGGTTTCTCTGAAAATGATCAGCAAATGACAAAGACAACACATCAACACCTACATGCACAAATGCCCTTTCATATTATATGAGTTTAAACATGCTGAGAATTAGAGCTCAGACAGCTATGGGTGTGCCGCCAGAGCCGGTATTGACACACATTAATCGTACGTGGCCGTTCAGGTATGTGTTAAAGACTTTGTTCCTGAATGGGTAGCTTGTATGTCAAAGGCCAATTCCTTATTCCATATTTAAATAAGCTTAACTTCAAAGGGCATGCCATTATCTATTATGCTGAGGTTATAAGGCCTCTTGCATTGGACTAACAGCCTGATTGGTGAGCAGCCTGAATGTGTGTACATGTGTGTAAATATGACACTGTTTTTTTCATGGCTATATTTACACACGCTTCTTAAAGTACTTCCTTGAATGTCTGGAAGCTCCACTCAGAAATTTGACACACATTTACAGCCTATTGCAAGAATGCACACACACACACACACACACACACACACACACACACACACACACACACACACACACACACACACACATGCATAAACAGAGATACACACATAGACTGCACCTGCATACGCTAAAATGTACCTAAGTTCTTTTCAGATGCATACAGGGCTCAGTGTGAGTGCCAGCCTGTTGCTATACTCCTCCACTCCTGTCCATCAGTTTCTTCCCAGGGGCCTTCAGCAGTACCCCAGGGACCTGGGGCCTGTGCTTCGTTTCCACTCAGTGCGATGCCAGGATCAGGTTTGGGAAAGGCAGCAGTTTTTTGTGTACAGTGGACAGCTGGTACATTCCAGATAACAGCTGAATCTAAAGCGAGTACAAAGGCAGCAAGCACGGTCTTCCTATTTGTCCATCCTTGCCTATTGATGAGCTTCTCAATCGGACCCAACTGATTTGTTTTTACATGCATTCACACAATATGATAACAGCACTGGCAGAGAATAGCAAGCACTGCCTCTGATTCCTGTTTAGACCTGTTCGGCCTTTCAAGGCTTCTGTATTACACCGAATACTAAATGCACAAAACAGGATAATGGATTTTGACAAAGAGATTAAAATCCAACTGTGCTTGTCAGCAAATACCATTTATTCAGTATGTACAGGTACACACAGCTGCTAGTGCTATTTCCAGCTTCTTGTATTAGTTGCTTTTACACATTGAAATGCCAGTGCTCAAAAGCAAAGTTTAGTCATAAAATACATTTTTAGCAGTGTTGTTGTTGTTGTTTAACTTTATAGATGATACATTTTCTACCTCTAAGCACCTCCTTAGTTCTTCCAGAAATCATTCAGCAAGGTTCAAACATCTTTACCTCAACCATGCCTCTGTTGGCCTTCTGCTTCCCTGAAAACGTTGTTTCTATTGTTCCATGTCACAGGAGTCTGTCCAGCTAAATCAAGGCATGGTGAGATTTTCTATCAAAACAAATGATTGATCAGCAAACGTGCAGTGTATACCAAATATAGAAAAATGCACTAAAGAGCATATTAATGTAGGGACATACACAAGCATGTACACTCACAATACCTAACGCACACACACCAAGCATGCGACATCAAGAATTCACTTTCTCTAAAAAGCCAAATTCCTCTCTGAGTCCCTTTTGAACCAGGTCAAATCCCCCATCCACAACCCGAGGCAGAAAGGATGGGAAAACTAATGACTACAATAGAGTGTTTGCATTTTTCTTGAGTCCTGAAAAACACAAAGAACAAGGCCTGTGACAAGCTCCATTATTTGGTTGCTCTGCCAGTTAGCAGACAGCTCCTGCTGGAGAGATGAAAGTGGGGGGTGTGGGATAGAGAGGACAGAAGAATGGAGAGTGTGTGAGTGTGGGTGGGGGGTTATGTGTGTGGGGTGTCAAGAGGGCCACGGAGATGGCAGGTGATGAGGACGGTCCCGCCCTCGCTGCCATAACCCATGTCGCGTGGAGCTACGGACCCATCAGCACAAAGACAAATTATCGCAGGGGGAATTTCACGGACAGGAAGAATCTGTCACGTAGTGGAACCCTCCCTCCTAGGGACTTCACACAGCCATTATGAGCTTCTTTAAGGAGGGAAAATTCACTGAGAGGCCCACATCCAACACCCCTAATGCCAAGATGGATGGGGAAGAGGAGGTGTGGGTCATAAGTCAGAAGGGAGTCGTTTTGCTTTTACTTTTTATATTGTTTTATGTATACCCTTAAAACTTTTTTTTTTTTTAAGTTGCTACCGTATTTTCTGAACATTCCAGAAGAACCATGATCAAAAATAATTAATGACATTACCAATCAATAAATAGATGCTATTTTTAAGTCAGTTTATAGAAGGTGCTTTACACATTTATTGGGTAAAATATGTTTAACTTATGTCTTTACCTAAAATGTCAAAATATGACCTTTCTTTTTTTTTACCTACAATTTTCTTTATAGACAGTTTGGCTGCTTCTTAACAGCTGTTTGCATTTTTGCTGCTCATGTTTTCTTGAATGACCTCCCTCTCTAGCAGTGAGCATCAGGATGTCAGTCTTGTCACTGCTTCTGTTGCTGGCACACAGCCTCTCAAAACTTGGACTGTTCCCAGCAAGCACATGAAAAATCCTACAATAATAAATAATACCTCTCAAATGGGTATTATGTGTACTTAAGAGAGTTAGATTTATAAATTAAGGCTTTGTGTTTAATTGGCAACTCCCTGTGAGAGTTAACAGTGTGTTGAATGTGCACTTCATGGATAAACTTAGCATTAAGCCGCAAAATACACAGGCAACAGTTGTTGGGAAATGCAGGCAAACACATGATGTCAGGAATTGTAAAGAAAGGCTGTTACAACAGGAGTGCAGCTAGTGGTGATAAATGTCCTATTTATTTGGAATATTAAAGTGCTTACTGTAGGGCTTGTACTTTCACCCCAAATGGAAATGTGAGAACAAGGGCCCTTTTAACTTTAGCAAAAATGTCCACTCCTAGATCCAACATATAGATCATCACTAATCTCAGGTACAAAGTAACCGAAAGCTCCAAAGAAAACAAACATGAAAACCAAACAAGTTCAAAGACGTTTCATCTAAAAAGTTTTTTTTTTTTTTTTTTTTTTTTTGAAGAACAAGAATGAGTTTATTGAAATATTTTTTCATAAGAACATTTTACTGCAGCTTTCAACCACAACAATTTTCTTTTCACTCAAGTTACAAAACTAAATTCCATATGAATACATTTCACATTTTCATGTCCACTCAAACTAGTAATCTCTCATTTTTTCTGTGAACTAATTCTACTCATTGGCTGTTGGCAAATTGTATGAGGAAATAAATTGCAGGCACCATAAAGAGATACCACCCCCCTTCCTGTCTCACTGTGTCTGTATCATTCATGAGACCACAACATGTGTAATCATGCTCAATATTTTATTACAGGTTGTAATACAACAACTTATTCTCATTCAGAGTATACGCATGTATCCAAACATCTCACCCAATAATAGGAACAATGGGGCTTTAAGTTGTTCGTGGAAAGAAGCCACATCTATTGTGTTCAAAGATATCATTCCAATTGAACCATTATGACATCGCCTTTTAAATTTGTCTTGGCCAACACAAAAGACCAGTGGCCCTTTAACAAATGTGAAGGGGATTATTCTATTTCTTCAACGTCAAACCCCACAGCCTTTCTCTTCTCTTTCACACAGGGGCATGAACTTGGATGGGCCCTGCTTTCCCTCCTGCTGAACACCACATTTTAAACACACAGTCACAATTGGCTGGATTAACCCACTCACTGTCCCCCCTTGTGCGGACCAATCCTATGGACTCAGCAACCCCTACCATGCTAGTAACCAGCAGAGATGCATGCTAACTGGATCATGTTCTATGAGAAGTAAAAAAAGAAAAAAAAATGTCCCTAACTTTTCTCACGTCACTTTCTCTCACAGCCCCAAGTGTGGATGGGTATAGGCCTCACTTAAAAGAGACTCCTTTGAACTAGATTCATGGGCCATTTGCATAAGCAGATTTGGGTGAGGAGAATGGAGGGGTATTGCGGCTGGTCATTAATATGCCAGCTAATTCAGCACATTGTAAGCCCATTGATGCTTCACTAAAGGGCAGTTATCCCATTGCCATTGTTTAGGCCTGAACCAGTCTCAGCAGTTGTTACAAATTACAGACTTAATTGATTTAAAATCTGCCATAAACCACACAATGAGTGGAGATATGGCAATGCTCAGTGATAGAGCAATGCAGTGTGAGATTTTTTTAAACAGTAACGTTAACGTCTGTGTAATAAATAAATGGACTCGCAAACAGCTGTCCCTGTGTCTGTGTGATAAACATCAAACGCAGATGCTTTTCCTATCAGCCCAGAATCAACCACATAATAACATATTCAGACATTCATTTTCAAGACATTTGTAAAACGATGCCCATCAGTTGTGTCTTTGGCCATGGGTCTGAATTTAATCCAAATGCGTTCCAAAGATAACACAGGGCAAGCGATTAGTTTGGAACTGCTTTTGCTGTCATGACTCAGCCACGATAATGCGCACCCCACATTTTTACACTCAGCACCAATTAGTGGCTGCAACAAAGCCTGACCAAAAATAAACATTGCAGTATTGCATACTTGTTACTACAATAAGGCGTAATCCCTGGGATATGCTGAACAATATTAGCTTTTCAATTACTCCTCAGAGCCACTGAGCAACAGTCTATTGAAACAGAGAGCAACCCCCAATGCATACACGTTGTCCTCCACAGGCTACTCCGGAAAAGTACTTGAGCTGTGAGAGACTTACCATTTCACCATACACACTAGCAGCTCCTCAGTACTGATCATCTTCTGTGTATCTCCCTGATTATATGCCGTTTTTTCACTACTCCGTCTCTTATTTTCTATTCTAAATAGCAATATAGCCAAGTGCACAGACATTTTTTGCGATGTAGCAGGCTGGGTTAAGTGAGATAATCATGTGATGCAATAATATTTTGCAATGACTAAACACATTTGGGGGCAGTTCTGATCATTGGGGTGGTGTTGATGATTATGTAAATAAGAGAAATGGCGATTATAATGACAGTGATCATAAAAAAGAGATGGCCCACCTTTATCAAGTCCCTGACCCGCTCTTCAGGACTTGTCATTGTCAATGAGTCCTTCGAGGGGTTTGTATGCTGCGGGGGTCGCTGTGTATTCTTCCCTATTCTCTTCAATCTCCTGCCCCTGATAGGGCCACATCAAAGCTGGAGGAGCTGTGCTTTGTGGGGCCTTGGTCCCTTGACTCTCAACATGTGGTTTTGTGGCTCTGAACATCGGCACCTTTTAACCCATTCTGTCGAGATTAGGCATCTCCTTCAATTGGGCATTAGTGAAACTATAGTAACCAATAAGAAGCTTGTTGCTGAATGGAAACTATGTATCTTGTCACAGTGGAGCTGTCGGAACATCACGATCCCAGACAAGTTCCTCGGCAGGATTTTGGCTGCCTGGATGGGGGCCCCTTCTTTTCATGCTGACACCAAGTAAACTCGTTCTACACACAAAGACACACATGCACACACACACACAGACCATTTTTTGCAGCCCAGACACTGTAATGGTAATTTATATTAAACGCAAAGAGGGGCAAAACACTGTTTTCCACAGGGCACAAGCATTCAATTATCTAGTTTTTTTTCTCCCGTCTTGTGTATGAGAGTGAGTGAGAAAACTGGACTAAAATGAACAACCAACAACAGTTTAAGAAAGGGGAGGGGGAAAATGCTTGTACACAATGACTAAGGGAGTAGGGCTTGGAAGCCTGGGAAATAAACAGGAACTAATGGAGTGGGTCTACGCTGCAGTCTTGGCTGGCACAACGCTGGTCCTGGGGAGAGAGGAAGGGCAGGCTGAGGGCCAGGCAGTGTCGCTTGCCCCCAGCTTCATTAAGAGGTGCAAACAAAACTCTACAGTACTGTGGCCTAGAGCTCCATCAGTCAGATCCTGGCCATAGCCTGGGCTTAACATGAGCTAAAGACTCCAGACATCACACACTCATTAAGCCAGGCTCCTGGAGCAACTGTCACTGGCTAGCAGCTCTCCGGCAACTGCTCTCTCTCCAGATTCCTGTTGAGGAGAATCTTCACACATTCCCAGGTTGGCTCCCTCTGCTCCAGCACCAGTCAACAGCTTGGATTAGAGAGGTCACTATAGTCAAAACATTTATTCAACAGAAAAGGCTAGTTAGCCCGTTGCTCACTAAACTATATCTGCGCTAAGAAGCAAATTTTAAATTGCTTATCGCTTAGTAAAATTTCAGTTTACCAATGTGTACATGAAGCCCATGTTGCAAGCTGGACTTTGACTCTGTACAGCTTCGCTTTTGCCATCAAATATAAACATCATACCATTGACACTTGGCTAGTGCTTTTTGTCTCTCCGTTTTGTTGTACAGCCCCAGTTACAGTGTTCATTTGATGCTGCACAGTCAACACAAGTCTCACACTGGCTCAGGCAGAGCAGCGAGAATCAGCATGAGGGTGGATTGATTTTTGGCTGAGTGCGGACAGAGACAGTGGGCCTCCAGACAGAAGCTTGGCTGGACTCTGTTAAGACTGGAGCCTTCTGTGAGGTTGCCTGCCCCACCACATGGAGTGCTCCAACAGTGACCCTGCGCAAACTGGCAACTGCCAACCGTCTGCTTCCGTCTGCTTGGCATATTTGGCCATTTAGTGGGCGCTTGTGAAGATCAAATGGGTTAAGATCGCCCTTCTTAGTGAGCGGGGAAAAAAGAACATCAAAAAGGTGTAAATTTCACTTCCCCACTTTTGATTAAGTCAAGCATGAAAAGAAATGTAATACTCTCAAGTGGCAAGGGTTTACACTATTGATGCTGTTACTTCTGCTTCAGGAGGCCCAATCAGCCAACAGGGAGCTGAGTAAACTCGCCCTGAGTTTTAGAGGAGGCCAGATGGAGGGCTTTTGCTGTGCCTGAAAAGACAGCTTAAGAGCTCGCCTCCTCAATCCCACTCAATACTGACTGTGTGAAATCCTGGCCCTGGCTAACCCCCCAACCCACCCACCTTCTCCAAAGCTGGTGGCTACCACCATATGGGCTTGTTTAAAAACTCCCACAGGCTGGTACAAAGCACAACAACACAGTTTTCATATCAAGTACTCTCTCAAAGAGGCCCCCCCTCTGACTCCTTCCCTTTCGATTCCAAAGGCTGTCACGGGTTCTGCTCTGATTAATAGTTGGTGTTGGCCGTCTGTTTTGGCATATCATTTTGTGCGATGATTAATATGAATTTGCCAGCTCAATCCAGATTTCATATGTTACTAAATAGGCTGCTGACTGACTGGATGTTTGCCTTTTCACCTCCAAAAACACTTCCCAATATTCAAGTGATATTAGTCGAGTGACCCTCAAGACTAACATTGCACCACCTTGCTTTGCTTTGTTGCAACATCCTCTCACAAAGCAAAAGTGAAGTAGAGCAGTGCCCCAGTAGTATGTGGTGGACAGCGGAATGGAATAGCTTTTGTAAAGACTTAATAGAATCTTTAACCGTTCCAACAATCCACTCCCATGGAGTTGCATTAAGTAGATATTGTAAAGGGACAATGACCTAAATAGCTCAACATCAACCTCATTAGGCATGCAGGCAGGGCCTGGACCATTTCATGGTGGAAGCTATTGTCAAGGCTCACCCCAGGTAAGCATTAAATTGCAAATGATACCCTGAAAGGCGGAGAGGAGAGGACAGAGTGGGAGAGAGGGTGAATATTGCAGACACAGAGAAAATGGTTCTCAGGACAACAGAGAATGAAAAGGCAGTTGGAGGAGCTGCTCTGACCGTAAAAAATCCAATACATCACAGCTTTTGGGGAGCAAATTCCACTCGTCTCCTAAGTGTCTTATTTGTAAGCAATGCTGAGCACAGGCCTGTGTAGGGAGACAGAGAAAAAAAGGGGGAGGGAGCAAGATAGAGAACCTAATGACAGACTGATAGCAATTACTTGTGCCCGTCAACGGCCTCTCTCTCACCCGGCATTCCAGTGGAAAATTAGACTAGTGGGAAAAATAAGGCAGGAGAAGAGGATAAAGAGGCTGAAAACAGTTTAGATTGTGTCTGAAAAAATAGTCTCTATGGACTTTTTGCACTGTCACAAACTTTCCACCAAAGTCTATCGCTCAGCAAATCAATAGCTGCATCCTCTGCACCAAACAATCTTCACCTAATGACCCCTTGGATCAACATGGTAATAAAGGGCTCTCTGAAGAATAGTTTGCAACTGCAGAGTGCTCTTATGAGTGACATTAAAAGATGCTCCGAAACGGGAGGTGTGCTCCCCAGTGTAACTGCTCTCTGTCACTGTTCCTGGTGAGAAATTGTGCCTTTGCATATTCCTTGTCACCCGTGGTATAAGGGAAAGGCCCCCTGAGGACGGTGTTAGTCACCTCTTGCTGTGTAGAGTGGAGTAAATTAAAGCAGGGATTAAGGCAGGCAAAATTCTGGATGACAAGCAAGGCGGTGGCAACCCCATCAACTCCTCTTTAGGCCCATATGTCTTCATGAAGCTCTGAATTAGGGACAACCAATGAGCCCAATGTAAAAGAAAAAAAGAAAATAAGTTTGGGGTTTACGATTTACACCACTTGTTTATGAAAAAAATGTAACACTAACACTTGTTTATAAGAAAAACAAGTAACACCATGTTCTGTTTTACCTAAGACATGAAAATCTAACAGCCACAATACCCTCTTATGATCTTATTATATGATCGTATGACCTGTTTTGCTCTCAGTTAGCTTAGATTGAATTAATTTTGATTTCTTTATTTTATATTACATTGCAAGTGTTTGTGCTTGTAGTGGCAAAAGTACTGTATTTTATGTAACACTCTTCTAGATGTACTGAGCTTTTAACTGCAATTCACACTTCAACAATACATTCATATGCTTTATTCTGAACACTTCAAGCACTTTATCTACTTCACATTCATGACCAATTTAGAATCACCAGTTAACCTAGTATGCATGTCTTTGGACTGTTGGAGAAAGCCAGAGTCCCCAAAGGAAACCCATGCAGGCCCAAGGACAACAACTTTACACAGAAAGACAGCCAGGTTTGGAAGCAGGGACCTAACCATTGTACCACCATGCTAGTCAGTTCAGATCTCATGTCTATGCCAAGGCACCTTCTGAACTCTGACTTCTTTTGCTCACGTGCATCATATTTTACTTCCCCTATGCTGTTTTACTGTTTCACTATTTTGAGACTCCCCATGATCCTTCAAAGACATTCAGTCTTGCTCTGAAAAAGCCTGTCTCTGCAGGAACCTGGGCGAATGTGGTGGGATCACAGACAGGTCCCCCTTGAACTCTGTCAGCACTGTCCCATAAAAAGTACAAATAGATTTGGCATGTACAGTTTCATAGTTTTAAGTTTCCATAAAACCTTTTTACATGGTTTGACCCACACGGGTGGACCTAAAATCTATTTCAGCAGATATAAGTCAAATCAGACCTGGAGGAATAAAGCTGAAATGTGACCTTAGCTTTTAGACACAAATATATTTGTTAACAAACTGTCCAATTTTGCAAAGTTTGGATGGTATCTGATACACATAGTTAAAGTTCAGTGGGACACTTGCTAGTTCATACAAGTCTTAACTGAACTGGAATTTCTGTTCTGCAGTTATTAAATTATAGATGAATTCTGATGCAATTGTTTCAAGGTTAGTATAGAGTTTTGAATCATGTATAAATAATCGGGTGTAAATCACGTATAAATAAATTAGTCTTATTTTAAAACTGAATCTCTCCTGTCAGTTGAAATATTTGTGGCCAAGTGTGACATTGTTCATTTGTAGGGTGATCCCTGTCAGTTATGTCAGGCTAAAAAGGTGAATCTTGCATTTTTCACTATGTAACTTTGAAGTTTCGATAACTTTGATATTGATGTTTATATCATCAATAATCAATATATAAACTTAGTGATTATTACTGGATTTTACAAACTCTTAATTTATACTTCTGCACTGAATCTATGTAGAGTCTGCAACATAGTCAGGGCAAGTGGCCACTTGCATTAGGTGTCGATTTAACACAGAAGCATAAATCCACTACTACTCTCAACTTGAGGTGCAGACACAGTGTTTACTCTACGTATGAGAAGAGTGGGAGGCAACCATTGGGTGCTCTAATGAAAGTCACTCTGTTGTCCTACAGAGAGGTCAAGCTCTTACACTTGACCATAACCACGTGGAGCCATGCTGCATGCATGGCCCTGGAAATGACTGTCAGATAAGGCACTGAATAACTTACACGGTAACAGTCTACATATATAAAACAAGATATTTCTCTCTGACAAATTTAGAAAAGTGCCAAGTTCAAAATAATTCTGAATTCTGAATAGAAATATTCTTTATTGTCCCTCATTGGGGAAATTCACGTGTTCCAGCAGCAAATTGACAGGCAGATGGAGCATGCACATGCACATACATGTGTGTGTGTGCCTGCAAGTGTGTGCATGTGCATGTGTGTGTGTGTGTGTGTGTATTGCCACCATCACACCAGAGGATGGCAGAGTGGTTGATGAGACTTGGCTTCATGGAGCTTGGTTCCTGCCTGTGGCTGCTTTGGATGCAGGGGAGGGCTACAACAGTGAGCTTTGGGCCCCATTAAGCACTACAAAGCCTGCTTATTTTCTCAATTCCACACCTCCCTTTAAATCATTCCGCATTCTATGAATTGCAAGAAAGAAAAGCACAGGCAGATAAATTCAATCTGAAATCACATTTCAAAGGTATCTCAAACATATTGAGAAGATGTAAGTGACAGTTCTGACACTGTTTCTAAGAACCTAATAAATAGGAGGGTATATATACATTTAAGAAAAATCCTTCCACATATTTGAGATGATCAGATCAGACAACCATGTAGGAGAAATAAACAGGTATAATGACAATCAAGGGGTATTTTTTGTGGGATCTATTGAAGCACAGTACTGCTTGACATTGTTAAGGACAATTGGGTTCTTTAAAATGTGTTTTATTGACAGGTTACATGGAATCTCTGAACAAAGATGTATAAGTTGCTAACTCGTGTTTCCAGTGGCATGCATTTGTCCATCTGGCTGCCGTGTCCAGGTCTCTGGCCCCCACAAGCAGTCTGTGCAGCCTGACTCTATCTATGCCCTTGATCCTCTTGGTAGCCAAAGATGCAGCACGCTAATGAAGAGGTAATGAGCCAGCGGATCCCTGCGATCTGTAAGGGGGCCACAGTGCAAAAGTTTACGTTCCCAGGACAGGGAGGGAGAGCATGCCGAACAAGCTGCAGGATGAAAGCTGGGTCTGAGTCGGCCGCATAGATCTACAGCCACAGAGGGGATTACAGACACCTACTTCCAGCTTAGGCTGGAGTTTTTGAAGTTGGGCATAGGAGGGGTGGGATCCCTTTGGCAGAGTCCTGTTTGATTCTGGTGGGAGTCCATCTATAATCCCCCCTTCCCGTTCTCACCTTCTGCCTGATCCACTGCAGCCTCTCATCCCCGTGGTCCAGGATCATTATCCACCTTGGCCAAGGGGCTCCCCCTCATTAATTTCCCTAAGCAGATTACAGAGTGTGCGTTTGTTGTTGTTGTTTGAGCCATCTGATTTGCCTAAGCCCTTTGTTTTTTCATCTGGTTTACACTTTAATGCCCCCCGAATGAGTTTCAATGACGGGGGGATCAACCTGACCCACTGGCAGTACAGCAGAGAACTTAAGAGAAGTGAGGCTAGCCTGAGGGGGTGGATAAAGGGAGGAGCAATATCTTACTTTTCTCCACTGCAGATTTAGATGTTCAGAAGGAGGAGACAAGTGTTGATTTAACCTCATCTCATCTCCTCAGAGTGGAGCTAAAGAGTAGATGGGACACTGGATCACTGACTGCAGTCACTGGACTAATAAGGACCACAGGCTCATGTTTAGCTCCTCTGCACTGCAAATAACATAGCTGCTGAGCCAAACCGGACCTAGTTGTCTCTCTACAGCCAAATACCCATCTGAAAAATGAACCCTTAGAGTGATGTCGTCAGTTGGCCAGCTACACAAGCTCCTCTCTGAATTCAGGCTGTTTGCACAATTCAAATCTGGGGGAGGGGAAGTAGTTTGTAATGATGCTTAGTCACTCTGGTCACTCCATCTTCTCCATGTGACATCTCATTAGTAAGATGAACACAGCCTGACCTGGGTCCAACAGCACTTGGCAGTCCAGTATGCTCTCCAGTCTGACACAACTCTCACACATCATTATCAGCTATTAGCTACAGTGAGCTGAACATTACATAATTAATCCAGCCTTTCATAAGCAAAGAAGGTGCATTCACTTGTATATGACACAACTGATAATTCTGCATCTTACTGATAATTCTTTATCACCCTCCCCAACCAAACACACACAAGTGGATAAGAGTAACAAGAGTAAAGGGTAACAAGCGACCTACCAACAGCCACACAAGCATCCTGGCCAAACCCCATCTATAATCTATCCTGGTTCCTAGCTACAGCAAACAAAGCATGCAATTAATCTGACAAAGCTAAATGTAATTGATTGATAAGGAGCAGAAGACCCTTCATGGGTTGTATTTGTCTGGGAGCACAGACGGACAGTGCAGACGTCATTAGGCCCATCACTGGGCCAGACTTTATCATAGAGATCAAAACCAGTCAATTTGGAACACAGCCAACATCACCCAGAGAGGGAGGGCAGAGAAAAGATAGAGCTAATGGGACACTGTTGTAGACCTCATCTCCACCAAGATCTAACAGGCCAAGCCAAGGCATTCTCTAAGGTCACAAATGACTACATTTGTTCTGTTTTCAAAAAAACAAAAACAAAACTGTACTGGGAGATATAAAGTAACCAGAAAATGTCCTTGATTCATGATGAGCAAATTTGTGTTCATTTGTTTGTTTAGTTTTTTGCTAAGCAGTCTCTTCCCGACTAGTAATTTATTTATTTGACACAAAAGCACAAAGTGTACAACTGTGACTAAAATTCCTGAGCAATAATAGTGAAAGAGTTGGTTAAATAAACACAGATGTTTAACCTATGATGGCCACAGCTCAGCACTGATCTGCTAGTGGAAAATGTTATGGTCTGTTTTATTCTGACCTACAATCATAGAATGCTGTTTGTGTATATCTTTTCATTGTAGAGCCAAAGTGGTATACTGAATCACATAGAAGCTGGACTGTAAATGGCAACAGAACCTAGGAATTTGGTCTTGGTTTAGACTAGAACATAAAAGACACAACAACATCAGAATAAACTGTGATTTATGCACACACAAGCAAAGCATTTGTATATAGCTCCCACTTGTTGTAACTAACTGTCTACAGCTGACACTACAATGACCACATCCTCACTTTATGCAGTTTCATTTGGTAAACCTGCTTTGTATGTGCCGTGAGTAATATAAATTGTTGTTCTTTGTCTAAAAACTAGACAAAATATTTTTTTTAGGTGTTATATGACCTGAAGAATTTTCTTAAGCAATCAATGCCTTCGTTGACATTCAATTGGATTTTTTTTTTTTTTTTTTATTTAAAGCCACTTTCATACATGCGCTGTGGCTCTGAATGAGCTATAGGAGAGATCCGGTGGCGACACAACTGTGCAATATATTAAACATCAGACATTAAATTGTGTTTAACCTGCCAGGTCCCTACATTTTAAGTGGGTGGAAGTGTGGACTTCTAAGTCATTGCAACACCTTGATCCTTGCCTTTTAATCAAGTGCATTTAATTAGCGACACCTGGCTGCCATTTCACCCGCTCTTAATTTGTAAGCGTGTATTTCGTTTTTCACAGGTATACACAGAGTCATGGGAAAACTTTCTTGTTCACACGGACATATGTGTGAAAATCGCTACTGGTTACAAGGACATACAAATATAAGTAAACACGGTTTAATTATCCTGACCACAGGCCCCGGACACATAATTGCCATTAGCTCATATAACTGTTTATGCAAGATTAGACACTGCATGTGTCTTTGAAAGCACGCAAAGTTTTTATTTCATGTGCCATTTTTGCTTTTATCTGTTACTCAGACATGCTGAGTTAGCCTAGATCGACTGTCATGTTATACTCTATATAAACACCATGCAGTGTTAGGGTCATTACTCCAAAAAAGTAATGTTTTTCACATTGCTCATTACTTTTATTAAAAGTAATGGAGTAGGTTACTTAATTATTCACTGAAGAAAGCAATTTCTTACACTACTCACTGAATTTCTTTTGCGTTTCTCTGTAAAATCACCTGAAATGCACTGTCATGTAATTACCAGTTAACAATTTAAACCTGAGGCTACCGCACCAACACAAATCCCCGTATTAATGATGGCATACATACAATCTTTTAGCTTTTCTGTATAAACACAAACTGACAGCACAAAGGAAACTTGAACAACAGCCCAGTAGCTTTCTAGTAGCTTTAAAGTGTCTAACTTTAAAGACATTGCCATTAGCTGTTGGCTGGTTTTCTGCTAGCATCCTGTCTGTGCAGATGCTTGCTGAGGGCTGAAGTTGCGTTAGCAGCATTATGCAGCTATTACTGTCCTGAATACAGTCTGCATTACACCATCACATGCTTGTCCTTTTGCCCAGTAAAAATAAAAGTAATGTCCATATCGCCACTACTGAAAAGCTGTTAGACTGCTTGCTGTTTTTCTCCTCCTTGCTCTCTGCACAGGAACTGAAATCAGGTGACTGTGGTAAGCGCACAGAAGGGGGAAAAAAGTAATGTGATTACAGTAGTGGGTTACTTTGGAACACATTATACCCAACACTGATGGCATGCACGATACAAAAATATTCAGGAATCACTGACAGATGACAGTTATAGCATGCATTATTATGAGGCGATTTAATCAGATAATTTACAAAACATTCAAACAACTTTATAATCATACCACATTTTCAAAATTCCAATTCCAAAGCAAAAATACTGTACAGCAAAAAATTTATATACATATTAAGGCCAGATACTAAATTTGGGTCTGGGATCCTGGGCATGTACACACTTTTTCCATGCAGCGACATGTCCTTGTAACAGAATGTGAAGCAATATTTAAGTGTAAGCCTGGTGCCTGCACTGTGTTTGCCAAGTGCTTTTTCAAATCAATCAACTCAAAATTATAATTCTATACTAATTACTTCTGATTGTTTAATTATGTAAAAATCTTTGAAACAGGAGATTTCTGCAATAAAAACAAATGGATATAATTTTAGGACATCATTTAGTTTCATATTCTGTGATGAAGACTGATTTTTTGAAGAAAATGCTATAAATTCCACTAATGAAATGGGTAAAAAAAAAAAATCCAGTTTATGTCCTTTTGGTTTTCCCTTCTATTAGAAATAATTGTCTGAGAGATTAAATGTACACATTTTCAGTTTGATTAGTTGCTACAGTTTGATTAGGAGCTCATGTCCTCAGGCAATTGGCCTTAAGGGTAGGAACGTGGACTGGTAACCTGACAGTTTTGCTTTCAGTTTTGCTTTCATGCTGACCTCTCTCCTCACCACCACAGACCAGTACAGCATACACATTATAGCAGATGCCACACCAATCCATATGTCAACCTTCTGCAGCGGTGGGAAGTAACAAAATTGTTGTTTTCTGACTACTTTTTACTTTTACCCCTACATTTTTAAACAAATATCTGTACTTTATGCTTTAAGTATCTCTTTAAAAAGAGATGACGTGTGCCAAAGTTAAAAGTAGGATGGTGGGTTTTATTTTTTGTTTTTACCACAACACCGGAACTACTGCAGGTGTAAGTTGCGGTTGCGGCACTTCAGCTTCTAGCTAGCCCTGAAGAGGAGTGAGCATAAAGGGAGTAATATTTTTAAATGGCAGGTCATTTCAAATGCAACATTTCTATCAGCTCAACAAACATCAGCAAACACACAAACTGTGGGCAGTTTGTCACAAAGTGTGTTGCTAGCTAAAGGTTCAGCTGCTGTATTTCACAGGGAGAGAAAAGAAAGAGAGCTAACTTCACTCAGAGATGGAGAAAGCTAAGAAAATCAGGACAGGAGAGGAAGAAGAGGGGTTAGATTTAAAGGAAAGGACTGCTCAGTGGGATTCCATACACTGGAAATGTAAAGCTTACATTAAGTCCCTATGTTTTTAAGTCAGAAATTGGGTCTGTACACATGACATTATGTTTTTTTTATATTGTGAAACATGTTGCAAATCAAACTGGGGTAGACTAACTGCTATTTAAAGGCTACATGAAAATATACAGATGAGTGCAGGATGAACAGGTTAGATTGCTGTACTGTGAAGGAGTTAAAGTAAAGAACAGTATGTGTGACTGGTGGACAGTGGCTGTGGTTTCATGGTCAGAGTTATGTCACATACAGTGCAGCAGAGATTCATATGATTTTTAGCTGCTGATATTACTTTATCATTATGTTAATACAGCACAAGGTTCAGTTAGCGTTGCACAAAAATAGAAAAATCCTCCAAAGAGATACTTTTTACTTTCTTACTTTAAGTACATTTCAGAGGCTGAACTTTATTAGTTTTACTTGAGTAAAGAAGTAGAACCAGTACTTCAACTTTTATTTTAACAGTAGTATTTATACTTCTAAAGTATAGAATCTCTGTACTTTTGCCAACTCTGATCTTCCGGTCACCTCTCCCCTCACCCGTGAACAATATTCCAAGATACTTGAATTACTCCACTTGGGACTCCAACTCCTCCCTGAGATAGAGAGAGCACCTGTTCCATCTGACCATGTTCTCAGACTTGCAGGTACTAATACTCAAACCAGCTACAGTTGGCTGCAAAGGTGCCCTAGTGTAAGCTGGAGGTCACTGCCTAATGAAGCCAAAAGAACCACATCATCTGCATCATCTGTGAAGAGCGGAGAGGGAGAAAAGGTGAGGAGCTCAGTATTTGGGAAGGGCTCAGAATATAATGACTACTTACCACATCAAAAGGAGCAAGCTGAAGTGGTTTGTGCATCTGACTAAGATGACATCTCCTAGATGAGGTGTTTCGGCATGTCCTAGCAGGAGGAGGCCCTGGGGCATACCCAGGACATGCAAGAGAAACCATTTGGATTCACTGGCTTGGGAACTCCTTGGTGCATCTCTCCTTGGTGTTTCTCCTTGGAACAGGAGGAAGTGGCCAAGGAGAGGGACGTCTCTGTTTAGACTGCCCCTACAACCTGGATCTGGATAACAGAATAAGTGATGAATGGATGGAGTTTGATTAAGACTGGAATGATCTGGCATTTTTCCTTCTCTTTTCATGAAAATAAGGTTTCATACTTTAATCATAACAAAAGCATAACAAACCAGTGTCACAGCAATATGTTTAACACATACAACCACACCATAAAAGATATCAGTTTCACAATAAATTTACTGCAAGATGTTAAAAACAACTCTGTAAGGATAACAACCTAAAGCTTAATTATAATGATGGAATGACATACATATAATACACTCAGTCTTATTAAATTTTATTTTTATATTAAACATTTTTCAGTTGAGCCAATAACATCCAAACTTTATTTAGACAAATGTGAGAAGGATAAAGTTTGTGTATGCGCTCTTAACCCGGCATTTAAGTAACTGGCTTCACATCTGGAAATGTCTTTGCCCAGATGAACAGCCTGCTGTGAGCATTTACTGCCCGTGACATGTTTGGGATAATCTACCTAAATTTCTGGTTTTGGATATAACTTTGTTCCCATTTCTCACTGAATAAAGTTAGCACATCCTTCAAGAAGTAATCTTTTTAGGTTATGTTCACTATATGTGCAACCATGACAGTTTTTTCTGACCGAATTCTAACCCTGGACACGTGTATTATGTGTCAAAGTGTTTGAATTTGCCTTTGGTGTGAATAAAATTTACTCATATGCAGCAAATCACCAGCCATGTTTTCATCATTGCATATCTATACTGTTATTTTTTGTCTGCTACAACCAGGCCCTCTGGTGTCCCTGTAGGATATGGGCAGTAAGTTTTGTACTGTATCAGACCCAGTCAGTAGAAATCTCCTTCTAGTATTAAGCTGGGAAAGAGCGACGCAGGGGGGAGGTAGAGATGGGGTGGGAGGAGAATGGCCCGCAACCACACTGGGTTTTGGTGGCAGAGAGAAGCTGCAGGCAGTGGCATGGACTCCCTAACGGCGTCACCCCACTGATCCCGCAAATTTGGTAAACTTCATGGAAATTTAATAAGTGCCGCTGCTTTGTGTTCACCCACAGAGACCAGGCCTGGTGCTGGGAGGCACATGTGTGATGGTTTATCCACAGACACTCGCTGGCCTGTTTCTGAGGCAGACAGAGGAAAGTCCCTCTTAATGCTGCGTCTTTCAGAGCTCGAGAAGGAGCTGTGACCCCAGGGGCTGTGCTGCTTCAGCCAATATAGACTCTGTACATCCTGAGGGGGAATAATATGTGGGGATGGTCCGGGTCTGTTTCATTTCCCCTCCCTTCTCTCTTTTTCCCTCCCTTCAAAGGCTCTGCTCAGCTGCTCCTGCCAAGCTACAGAGCTCTTTAAGTTAAAAGGACAGCGATACTTATTTGAAATCGCTGCCTTTGCTCCCTCGTCTCTCCTTTTTTCATGGGCTGGCTTCTGCTGCCTGCGCCACACTGGGCAGTGCTCTGCCATGACAACTAAATAGGCCCCCTAATACCACTTCATAAAGCCGAGAAGTATCCTCCAGGCAAGGGGTTGTAAATTAAAGGCATAAATGTTGCCTTCATGGAAAGCGCGAAAGAGTGAACCCTCCACTAAAATGACAGAAATGACTTAACAGCCCAGGCTAAATGATACCTTAACCAGGCATAATTTATAGCCATATCCATGGTGGGGAATAAATCGATGTCCTGGTTATGAGGACTGCGAACAGAGAACATGTTGCTATGTGCATGTGCTATTCAATGTGTGTGTGTGTCAGTGGGGACTTATAAGCCTAAGTAGGATGATATTAGTCATTGGATGACTACATATACAAGATTTTATTTTCTTTGTTGATCAGTAGTAGCTTTTTGATACATACAGTGGGGCAAAAAAGTATTTAGTCAGCCACCGATTGTGCAAGTTCCCCCACTTAAAATGATGACAGAGGTCAGTAATTTGCACCAGAGGTACACTTCAACTGTGAGAGACAGAATGTGGAAAAAAAAATCCATGAATCCACATGGTAGGATTTGTAAAGAATTTATTCGTAAATTAGGGTGGAAAATAAGTATTTGGTCACCTCAAACAAGGAAAATCTCTGGCTCTCACAGACCTGTAACGTCTTCTGTAAGAAGCTTTTCTGTCCCCCACTCGTTACCTGTATGAATGGCACCTGTTTGAACTCATCATCTGTATAAAAGACACCTGTCCACAGCCTCAAACAGTCAGACTCCAAACTCCGCCATGGCCAAGACCAAAGAGCTTTCGAAGGACACCAGGAAAAGTATTGTAGACCTGCACCAGACTGGGAAGAGTGAATCTACAATAGGCAAGCAGCTTGGTGTGAAAAAATCAACTGTGGGAGCAATCATCAGAAAATGGGAGACATACAAGACCACTGATAATCTCCCTCGATCTGGGGCTCCACGCAAGATCTCATCCCGTGGGGTCAAAATGATCATGAGAACGGTGAGCAAAGATCCCAGAACCACACGGGGGGACCTGGTGAATGACCTGCAGAGAGCTGGGACCAAAGTAACAAAGGTCACCATCAGTAACACACTACAACAGCAGGGAATCAAATCCCGCAGTGCCAGACGTGTCCCGCTGCTGAAGCCAGTGCATGTCCAGGCCCGTCTGAAGTTTGCCAGAGAGCACATGGATGATACAGCAGAGGATTGGGAGAATGTCATGTGGTCAGATGAAACCAAAGTAGAACTTTTTGGTATAAACTCAACTCGTCGTGTTTGGAGGAAGAAGAATACTGAGTTGCATCCCAAGAACACCATACCTATTGTGAAGCATGGGGGTGGAAACATCATGCTATGGGGCTGTTTTTCTGCCAAGGGGATAGGACGACTGATCCGTGTTAAGTACAGAATGAATGGGGCCATGTATCGTGAGATTTTGAGCCAAAACCTCCTTCCATCAGTGAGAACTTTGAAGATGAAACGAGGCTGGGTCTTCCAACATGACAATGATCCAAAACACACCGCCCGGGCAACAAAGGAGTGGCTCCGTAAGAAGCATTTGAAAGTCCTGGAGTGGCCTAGCCAGTCTCCAGACCTCAACCCCATAGAAAATCTGTGGCGGGAGTTGAAAGTCCGTGTTGCTCGGCGACAGCCCCAAAACATCACTGCTCTCGAGAAGATCTGCATGGAGGAATGGGCCAAAATACCAGCTACTGTGTGTGCAAACCTGGTAAAGACCTATAGTAAACGTTTGACCTCTGTTATTGCCAACAAAGGTTATGTTACAAAGTATTGAGTTGTATTTTTGTTATTGACCAAATACTTATTTTCCACCCTGATTTACGAATAAATTCTTTACAAATCCTACCATGTGGATTCATGGATTTTTTTTTTTTCCACATTCTGTCTCTCACAGTTGAAGTGTACCTCTGGTGCAAATTACTGACCTCTGTCATCATTTTAGGTGGGGGAACTTGCACAATCGGTGGCTGACTAAATACTTTTTTGCCCCACTGTAGATATGCATTCACAAGTCTGTAAAGGACAAGTATTTACTCACTAGGTGATATATTTTCTAAATTTGTTTTAGAAGGCAAAAATGGAGAAGGTATTTCATTTCCAGACATTGTCAGTTATTCCTCTCCATCACAGCCATTTAAACAGTTTTGTCAGTCTCATAAACTGCTCAGCTGTCCCTCTCCACCATTTTTCCTTGTCACTGTTCGTTTTCTAAAAGAGGGACTCCAAAAGAATGACAGTGGAGGAGAAAGACATAAAAAGATTTTGTTTACCTTTCCAAAACACAAGAAGGAAAACAAATATGTTGTACAGCTGTTTATTTAGTCCCATTCCCTTACCAGTTAACAGGCCGAATGCAGGCACCTATTGCAGTAAGATGACAAGAGATGAAGATGAGTCAAGGAGCAGTCTAAAAGATAAGAGCTTTCTTTCACTGTGTTTCTCTGTCCTTCTTTCTGTCATTTCAGTATCTCTCCTTCTCTTTTTTGTTTGCCACGTATGATGATGCGATAAGGCTGCTAAGCAGATATATGCACCCGTCATTTACGCACCAGGCTGTCTGTAACAGAACAATTCCTCAATTCATTTTTCACATCATTGTTTTCCCCTTTTTAGCGTGTCACAGAGGTCTTGCCTTGTGGGTGTTGTGACGGTGGGGGTGAGATAGGAGGGCAGACAGGCGCAAAGTGGAAGGATGCTGGGCTTCTCTAAGGGGATGTTTGGCTTTGTAATTTCACCCTTGAAATTCGTGATTACAAACGGGACAACTTTTTTAATTTTCTCTTTTGTCTGGATTCAGCTGGCTGACAGTCTGCCCCAGCAGCCAGGCCTTTTAATCAATCACCTAGATAATCAAATGTCACTGGCTATCTGCTCCATGTAATTACTTTTGCAATTAAAAATCAATCTCCAGTCACCCCATCTAATTAGAGGGATGGGCAGATCTTCATCTAGATTGATTTTATAATACATATTGACTTCAAATGCCATAACATTGCCATATTCTCTCATTTTCATGCTGTGGTGCATCAAAACAAAATGCCAGGGATTATATGGGAAGCACTGAGGGGTTGTTTCAATTCTGCGTACCAGAAAAAGGTCCGTACTCTAGGAAAGGTTCACCTTGCTTGCTTGTCTGTAATGACAAAACTCATCCTCTTAGCTCCCATTGGAGAAAATGGATGTCAAATATACATGACGTGCTACAGCTGATAAAATAAATAAACAAATAAACATGCATTAAATTATAGAAGCAATAGCTTGAACTGTAGGGTAATCATACTCTTCTTCTACAACAGAAATCAAATCTATTGTAATTGAAATGATTATAAAGGAGAACATCTGTCTCCAATTCAACAATGACATCTTAACACATGTTATCTGAGAGATCAGTCTTAGTTCCAGAGTTGTCCTCTCACGCCATGCATCATGAAATTTGGGCAGCCTGTTATCACAGACATAAACAAAGAAAAAAACAAAAACAAAACTCCATCAGAAACAGCTTATTCCCATGGAAACAGACAGATGTGTCCATCTGGAAGACACCACAATGGCCTGAGTGCGCACTGCTGGGGACAGGCGCTTGACAGGCATGTGTGCACAGTGCCTTACCATGTGTCTTTCTGTCTCTCATCTCCACCTCAGTGCCTTCAGGGAGACTTATAGAACTGACAGGTCCAGTATTGAAGCTTTCCAATGTAGGCTTTTTTAGACATACACACACCATGTGCATACATGTACACAGAGAGAAACAGAAGCAGAAATACATACACAAAAATGCATGCACAGATAACACACACGAACAGGGACAGCCTCGGGGAAAGTGCCACTCATACACACAAGCAAAACAGTGGAGCCTACAGGGAGACATGAACCTCAAGGACTGACTGTGTGCAGAACCTTGAGAACCCCAGAATGCAAATAACAGCTGAAAATGCTGCCACAGGCTTGTAATACAAATATGTACACAGCTAAGTACTTAACTATATTGAAGTCTCTCTTAGTTGATTGAAGCCGTGTCCCTTGTGTGATTACACTGGTTATAATAGATGGTTTCTCCTGTATGATGTCCATAGGTGATTAATTCTGTCCATCAGCTATTTGATGATGAGTGTCCTTCTTCCCCTTGGCTGATGATAATAGAGAGCTCTCAAGTCTGTAGTTGTTACTGGTATAGTGATTAAACATAGATCGAAACTCTTTATAATCCTGGGGAAAAGCAGTCGAGGGGAAGAAGGAATAGACAGCGAGACCGAAGAACAGAATTGGATATTTCACCCAACGTCACACTCAGAGTTGTACCTTTCAAGTAGGTGCTAAAGAGTAAACAAAATATCATGCTAGCTTCCCTTACCCCATGCAGCACCAGTGGTGTGATTGGACCCTGTTAGCCCATTGCTGCCTGAGCCTTTTTCCCAGAGCGACCAGTAATAAGGGCAGGACTTATCATGTGTTGCCTCCAGCCACCACCACCACCACTATAACAGCACACAGGGAAAAAGGAGAACCCACCACTGTTGAGAAGTAATTAATCACCATGGAGTGGGAGCTGTCAAATCCTCAGGTCTTTTGAACTGATAATGCTGCCCACCACAATTTAGCCTGATGGAGATGAGATTTTCTTTTCACCTCTGGCTAGAAAGAACCAAATAAAGTGAGAAAAGGAAAAGAAGAAAAGGTTCGGATGGGTGGTGGTTGGGGAGTGGGGGGTGGAGGGGGGCAGCCAGCCAAAGCAAATATATTTTTTGAACAACAACGGCCAGTGGTGTACTTAATGATTGCCTTGCTCCTCTTAAACCTGACGTCCTTATCAAGTCTAAGTGTCCCAATCAATACGTTTCCTCTCAGGCATTCCTGAAATAGCTCACACATCAACTCACTCGAACAGCACCCCACCCCCCTCTCTCTGTTAAAGCACCATCTGTTATTACAGCCTGATCACTGAGAGTTTCTGCCAATCAGACACATGAACAAGTCAATATTTATTCAGATACAAAAGTTATGTTTATTACAATTCAGTTTTAACCTTGATGTTAGCATATGAGAACAGATTTTTCAGTTTACTGTAGCATTAAAAAAAATAGGTGAATAACAAACTGTTGCATTCTTTAACCCACGAAGTCCTCAAAGGAAAAACAAAGAGACAAATGTCTTTATTTGAAAGTTGGTAAAAATTGATAGAAAACATAAATACACAATGATGTCAAAGCAGATATTAGATATAATGTCACTTTCAGCTGACAATATATCATTTATAAATATAGTGACGTATGTAGTGAATTGCCAGTGTCCTAAAAAAATGGTATTAGCTCAGACACTGAATAAAATCCATGCAACCAGAAGAATGGAATCTCATCATAAGAATATATTTCTGTTTGATGTGAATCGCTTGTTTGTTTTTGTTTTAATACTAGTATTCCCATGGTCAAAGTTCTTTCTGAATGCCGAAGTTCATGACCTCTGATAATCTGTTTTGCAGCGCTGGATGGAGGTGCTAAGCAGTGGTTTTAGCAAAGGCCTGATGGGACTTTGGACGTGCCCCATGGCCAGACTGTGGAATGTTTTCTTAGACTCTTTTAAAAGCGTATTTCTAAAGAGGTTTATTAGTAGGATGGGTGACAGGAACAAATAAGCATGATGGCTCTCCAGAATCCCCATTTGATAAGAGAGGTGAAGCACCCACAACTAGAGGAAGGGGCTGCCATCAAGTGAAGGCAAAGATGAAAGAAAGACAGATGCCCTGGGCAGGCCTGTGTCCTTATCGAGCTAGCTGTGACAGAGTGAGAGTATTATAAGTGTTGAAAGTTCATGCTTTTAATTGTGGGGTAGAACTTCTAAAGCTCTTTCACATACACATAAACTCAAATGTTATGATTTTGTTTAGTCTTCATTACGTGGTATAGTTTAAAATGACCTGAAGAGGTCTTGCACTACTACCCTACGTACTTCCAAGCAGCTATATTTTCTTGACATTGTGCAAAAAGTTTGATGAATAAAAAGTAAAAAAGCAATTTTTACATTTTGCAATCTATATATTTTTTTCTGTTTACACTTTCACCCAGGAAAAAAACACTGCTCTTTCCACCTCTGCAGAAAAATTAGCATGTCAACATGACAGTCTTATTGACATTGAAGATATTTTTACCTTTTGTCCTGACATCACACTCTTTGAAGGTATAACATTCACCAGTGGAGAACAGGTTTCCTTTTTATTGCTGTGACATATAGTCAATACTCAATATAGTTCTTGACACCCTGAGGCCCAATAGCAGTCACTTGTGTATAAAGAGTGTCAGCGAGTTATTTTGACCCCCTACTGTAATCATGACCTTTCCAATAACACAACTCCCCCACAGAGTCTCATTCCCTAAAGGCTTTTCCAACTTAGGCCTAAACTGCATTACCACCAGCCAGCATTCACAGCTCAGCAGCTTCTAAACAAGCTACTCGTGAAACACAGTGAAAAACACACATCCACAAACCCCTGGATGTGATAGGGAAGGACAATAAATGCCTAAACAGTGTACACACACCAACCTGCACACACTCAGCAACACACAAATACGTGTACATGAACAAGGCTTGCATATTTAGCTCAAGGGAACATAACATGTAACCAGCGATATCATGCATAAATGAAAGGGAAAATGATATGGCATGCATTTCATTCTTTTGTAAGATTGCGTCCCCAGGTCATTGACTAAATAATTAGGCGATTGAAGTGACAGATTAAAGGCAGATTGGAAGTGACTGTGAAAGCAGGATAATGTTTCCCTAATCAGCTTGGTCGGAGAAATGCAGATTGTGAAATTTTCCAGCTACTTCCTTAGAAAAATGCATTTCACTTCTGATTAGGGATGATTAGTGTGCTGGTGGAGGAGGAGGGGGTCAGGGCCTTATGCTCCTTGGTTCCTGAGGACAGAGAAAAAGACAGAGCAAGCAATCGTGGAAGGGAGTGGGGTTGGAGGGGCATAGGTGCAGTGGCAGCCCATATACACAGGGAGCAAAGCCTGGAAGAAAAACTGGAAATAGCAGAGCTGGAAAGAGTTAGAGAGAATACAGAAAATGCACTGTCCTCCCAATTCAAAGGGAATGATTTAGGAGTAGATAAGCTTTTGAAAGAAGAGAAGATCACGTAAGAGGAAGCAGAGGATTTCTCTGAGTCCTGCCCCATAAGGCAGGAAATAGCAAAGGGAGATCTGCTTATCACAATGTTTCAACTGGTGGATCATTTATTTACCGGGCCATGACAAATATGGAAGATTTATAATGGCTACAAAGTCACCAGGTAAACTTCTCCAGTTATGCCAGGGTAATAGTTTTTGAGCAGCAGCATTAGAGAAGGTTAAATGTAGAACAGATGTAAAGCATAAACTACAACATGATCAAAGCTAAGGCACTCAAGACAGATACGCCAGCAAATGATGATGAATGACTGTGCAGAATTGTAAGCTGCACACAAATGTAGCGAGTTGCAAAGGTTGAAGCTGGGGGTGGGGGACAGAGAGGGAGGACAGGAGACACTAGGGAGCAAAAACAGTGTCTAAACTCATCGGGATGATCCTCTGCAGAAGGCCTCTGCGATTAAGTTCCTACAGCAGGAATCACAGTTTGGAAAATGTGTAATTGATTTCCCCGAAGGCTTAGAGAGCACCCTGAATGATCCCCGGGATAGCCTTGCCTGTGAAAGTTTGCTTTTCTCCCAGGCTTGCGGCCATATTTGAATGACATCATCATCTTGTGCGCATTTTTACTTTTATCTCGGAAAGATATATTATCCATGTGCTGGGCTCTGCTAGTAGAGATCAAAGGCACCACTCTGTTCAGGCACCATATTAAAGTGAAACACAATTTTGCTACAGAAAAATAATCTGTTTATTTCAAGTTAGATTCTGTTACATACCTGGCTTGTGAAATCACACATAATTCATCTTGACTTTAGTGCTTTTCAGCCAAGAACTACTATTGTTTTCTGTTCCAGGTGATAGAATGAAGAAATGGGGACAACATATGTTGGACATAATACACGTGGACTGTTAGTACTGTAAAAATTTACCTTGAAGATTTACATTTATTCTTATAATATCCAAAGACGCATGCCCAGATCTGCATTCTTCAGTTGCAGTCACTGGGATTGCTGCTCATAGTCTATCAGTGCAGTCACCTTTTTCAACACACACATGTGCATACAACTGCAGACATTCACATCCTCTTTAAAGTCTTGACGGCCTGCCCAGGATGATCTTTCACTAGTGTGAAGCGTCACGGTCAGAGGGAAAACAGACAGAGGGACACATGTTTGTGCACTTCTAAATTAAGTGTGACCACTGTGCACCTCTGAAGCAGGGGCTTGCTTCGGGGGTTATTATGGTGCCTGATAGTAGGGGGGCACTGTGATAATTTGATGTGAACTACCTTGATAAATCACTGTGTTGTAACCTTGGCTTTAGTATCTGTTTATGTCTCTACAAATTGAAACCCCACTGGCACAAGGCTGAGGTAGACCCGTACCCTGGCCCCCAACTATTAGTTCAAGGTGGAGAGAGTTTAGATGGCTGGTCCTAATGTTGGCCATCTCCCTCTTGCTGTTTTGTTTCTTCCTGCTGAGGAAGAAAGCCATGGACATGTGTAAGCAATAAAATGAAAGGTCTGCCTTCCACTACAGCCTGAGTGAAAGGAATGCAGAACCAAACTATAAAATAATAATGGGCACTAGGGCAGAGAAGAGGCAAAGGAGGGCTGAAGGGAGGTGGAAAGGGGGTATCAGAGACAGACACATCTGCAAAGGAGGTGGTGTTCATGGTGGTTGTGGATTGGGGGTGGTGGTAGAGCATTAAGGTGGGGTGGGGTCTTGAAGTTAGAGCCCTCCTATGACCTCTGGACGTGCTGTTAAAGGCAGAGCGTAGCAAGCAGCCCAGGCTGGCACCACATCAAAAGGCTGACAGATGAAGGGCAAAGGCCAGTTTGACCTGGGCGCTAAGCTGCTGCTAAGCCTCTTAAAGCCAGAGGAGAGGTGCAGTAACAGGGAGAGCAAGGCGAGGAGGGGGGCTGAGAAGGAAGGAAGGGAGTAAGTGAGACTAGGAGTAAGGAATATCATTCACAACTCCCTCCTCCTCTGTGATAATCAAAGGAGTAAAAAAAGCCAGTCATGTAGACAGTAAATACAGTTGCACAGAAGTCTGAAGAGATAACATTAAATACCTTGTGCGGAATCATTGCGCGAGGGGCAAACTTAATCTAAAGCTAGTAAACCAACATCCCTAAAGCCTGTTTAAAGCAGGTTTTCATAATCACCGAAAATAAACTACAATCAGGACAATAAGACAGACAGATGGAGTCCTGAGGCATTTATCTGCTTTAAACATTTTCCCTTAGAAGCCACCAACTTATCATGAGCTTGTCAACACAGTGACACCATTCTTTCAAATGAAACGCTAATGCGCTGATCTGAGCACACAGCGCCAGTATCTGTTCATGAAATCTGAGGGTTGATCAAAAGGTTTGGTACATCCAGTTCAGTGTATACCTCGGCAAATAAGTGGAAATCATCACAAGTACTCACATAACAAGGATACAAACACAGTGGAGCTGTTTCCAACGAGAAGAGCTATGACAAAGCAAAGCAAATAACACCATGAGGGGGGAAACGGCAGACAGGAATGAAGGAGAGATTAAAAAGAGAGAGAAAAAAACAACATGAGAAGATGTAAAACTTTGAAAAAGTCCAACTGATCTCCTCAAAGGAAGAGGACATATCCCATAATGCAACAGGGCAGGAAATGCCTACTGTGAGGATAGGATGCCCCTCTGGATCCCATTAAGGGAATGCATGAAATTAATAGTGACATCATGTTGCTTGGTCAACAAACGCAAGTTGATTGATGAAGACAAACGGCCAGGGTGATAGCCAGTTGTTGGCTTTCCCTAGGAGATGCCATTTTCAGCCAGTCTCTACTTCCAGCTAGTGAAAGGGATATGGGCTGTCTAGGCAGCTCTGTTCCAATGCCACTGCTGTCACTCAAACTCTCTCCGGGGTTGTTTTCAACACTTGTGTAAGGTGACTGAAAAGATTTCAGCTAAAGTCCAGAAAACCCCCCACAGCATACGTATTGGAAAGAGAGAAAAAGAAAAATAATAGTATTTTAAGTTGACGATGGTTTTTGCAATTTCCATATTTTTCCATCACTAGGATTTTGCTAACAAAACAATGTGACAACACTTTATGTACCGCACATGTTCTAGGTGTGCTGTACCACCTCCACATTTCCACATGAAATATTTCTAGAAATTCATCGTGCATCCTGAGTAGAAGCCTTAAAAACTTGATGGTTCGTACAATTAACAATGCCACTCCTAGCCTATTGTGGACATCTGCAAACACTGCACGGGACATTTAATTTTCAAAGATAGATTAATACATTAGACATAGACATCTACAACATTATAATATTACATTTTCAATGCTACAGTTTACTTTTTTACTTTCACCTGATCACTGTATTACGGTCACTGTTGCAATAATAACCGTTTGCACACGGTGAAATTCCTTAATTTCATTATATTTAATTTGTTTTAATTTTTCACTGAAGTTTTTCACTAAATAAAAGTGTGTGTGTGTGTGTGTGTGTGTGTGTGTGGGAGGGGGGGGGGGGGGGGGGGTTGCATGCCACCAGACACCAGAAACATCATTTTTTCCTTAAGGTGCTGTTTTTCATTGGTATACAACTGTTTCCATTCATCTCAAATTCAATGCAGCTGTTAAAAGAAAAGTTACTTTGATTTAGTAAATATGTCTGCACTTCTAGTGTTGTGAGCATCAAAGGTATGTGAGTAGATATCAAAGCATGCTCCTGGATCATCTATCCTTGGCAGCTAGACTGTACTTTCCATCTCAAGTGTGAAGCAGAGTTTCTGTGTAGAAAGAAATGAGACAGCAAACCTTTTAGCAGCTCCTGACTAAGATGGCCATCCTGTTTTTGTTTTTCTAAGATCTGGTGGAATATTTGCAATTTTCCACTGTGAAGATAACATTTTTTTTTCTTTTTGATTGCAAATTAAAGCACCTACTTTTACAGAATACATGAATGTAACCACCTTGCTCTTTTATTCTTTGCTTAAATCAAATATTTTATAACTACTGTACAGATATGATTAAGAAGTAAGAAGAAACTGTCAGAAAGATATTGTACTTTATTGAATTTGAGAGATCAGAGGAGCTTCAATAACAATCTAGTAAGGAAACAATGCTTAGAAGCTTGCACTTTACTAGTCACTGATAGGTAAATTGGTGCCACCAGTGTGCTGCACATGCTAAACTGTGGCACCATCTGCTTTGAGACCTGGGACCAGAACAAACCGCAAGACAGTAGCTGAAAAACACAACTCAAGATGGCAGCTACGATTGCAAACACAAGCCACAAAGCTACACTGGATCTCAAGGATATAGGACTGAAATATGGAACTGCTTTAGGTGTGACATGGTGACACAAAAATTTGAAGTTTTGGGAGGATGACATTGAGCCTCAGGCCAAACAGGATATTGCCTGTTTGGCCAACTAAGACTTTTCGTGCATTTCAAAGATAGCTTATGGAGTAGGTTGGTAGCAAGTTAATGACAATATAGGATGGCAAAGGACTAAACCGCTCCATTTATGTTCATGTCCACATGGTGGTATGGAGGAGATCACTCAGCCGGTCCCAAAGGTATAAGATGTTCTCAGTTGTAGTTTCATGGACAAATAACAAAGATCCAACATCAGATAAAGGCATTTGGCTCTTCGGAACAGAGTGGGAAGCCCAGTGCAGTGAGAGAAGCTGTCCTTCACTAGCGGAACCATTCTCCACACTTGGCACTGACATGAAAGCAGCTTCTGCTTTACTGAAGTATGCACACATACGTACATACACACATACATAGGGACAAAGACACACATGCACACACACATATACGTGCGTGCCCGCACACCTGTGCACACAACCCCACACACACACTATGCAGGAAGTATGCCTGTCACGGACATGCAGGGAAGGGAGGCAGCAAAAACAACTTTCTGTCGACAAGAATAAGAAAAACAACAGTTGAAAGCGGGACTGCTTGAGAGAAGGAATGCGAGACAAAGGCATTCGCTCCGTCAGAACTCATCAGTCTGCAGAGGGAAAAAATATGTAAGGGAGATGCAACCATATGAACGCTGTCACTGTCCTCTCCGTAACACAAGACAGAAGGGATCGGTTGGTGGAGAGCCAGCGAAACCTTCAGTCAAAAAAAAAACAACTAAAAAACAACTTCAACAGAGACATTGGCAGGTTGGCAAGGTTTAAATATGTCTAGAATATCTAGAGGTATCTAGAATACAGGTATACACAACAGTCTGTGGATTAGACAGAAGTGTAAATACAAGACTACAACAAACTTTCCTTAAGTAGGCACTATGAAATGGAGGTGTTTAAAGCTTGGTAATGAGTTTCTTTGCCCAAAGGCACAGGCTTTGCTAAAGAGAAACAGAGAGAAAAGAAACACATTGGAGAGCTCCTCGGTGAAGGCCAGATTACCCTAAGGCCTGTAGAGCCACTCTCCAGAAGAGAAGATAAAAGAGCTTATTAATAGCCCTTAGATTTACATGCACTAAGTGGATGTTTATATTGGAACTTGCTGCTTATGTGTGAACATCCAACAACTGTAAACAGTGCCATTCAGGTCCCATTTCCTTTACATCATTGATATTGTTTCAGCTCACAAAATAGGCAGCCAGAGTTTAAAAAACATCATTCGGGCATTATCTTTTAAGCGGTTCCACAGTTTAGTCTCCCCAGGGCGGTAATCAAGATGCTTCATTGTCGACTTCCTCTTCTGCCTCTTCACGTTACGCTGACTTCAGTATAAACAGCTGAGAAACGGCAGACAGACAGAAGCCTTTATGTTGGCCTGCTCTATCAGACGTACACAAATATAATGCTTATTTTCATGACTAGGTCATTACAAGTTTTTATGTCTGATTAAATAAGTCATGACTTTCTTTGATTAAAAGCAGAAAACAACATTATTTCAACTTGTATTTGCACAACTGAAAAGTCAAATAGTAAGATATGGCCAGCATAACTTGATATCATTGTGAGATGTGCAGTGCTGTTGTGTCCCATTTGAATATTTTAAATTACAAATTATTATATTAAGTGATAAACAACAAACTTAATTTTATCTACTACTTTCTAAGTAAAGGTTTTAGATTAAAAACTTGAATGCAAAGAAAAATAGTTTCATGTCTTTTTTTTTTATTAACTCTAATCACATGAAAGAGAGGTAGTCAAGAGAAATGGAGTTCATGGGGCAACATACTGTAATCCCCCACTGCCTTTTATTGGACAAATATAAAATTAACAACAGTCAGGAGCTATAATGGTGAGCCAGAAGGCTTCCAACACAAATTTCCAATTTGAGGTCAGTTGTACGGTTCTATAAAAGTTTACAGGACTGCTAAAGAAGAGCTGTCACTTTACAAGAAACAAACTTTCCTAATTAATCATTACACTAATAACCCCGATACTTTAATGGGCTTCAGGTCTAATGCATGTTGCTATTAAAGGTGAAAGTGAAGTCAAACTCCAAATTAATGGCTTTTGTCATAAATCAGTAAAAAACCTGCTATTAAAGTTTCCTTTCTGGGGCAGCTAATAAGAAGACTGTAAAAGTACAATGCACACCAAAGAAAAGTGACCTAGCTTTTAGCATTAAATTTTATACTGCCCTTCCACTCGTGTTAAAATATGTAACTTGTCAAAATGTACAATGGGGGCAGCAGCACAGGGAGTGTCAGTGGTATAGCTCACTGATGATCATTAGAACCATTAAAAATAAAGAGAATAAAGAGTGGAGACAGTGTTAAATGTGGAGTGGGGTAATATAAAATTGAAGTACTTTATAATGACAGGACTTTAAGAATATAAGTGGATAAGAAATGGATTTTTTAATTTTTTGATATATTAGACTGAAACCTGTCATATGTAGTAGATCCACTTAACATGTAGAACATGTGGCGTGTGGAGGAGTTAATGGACTGGCTGACACACGCATCATGTTCAGGATTCCAGGTTGGAGTGTTCTCTAAGAGTGTAAGGACAGAGCAGCTTTGTTCTGCCAGAACATCAAAGGGACAACCCGAGCTATTTGAACAATGACTCTCATCTATATATAGAAGAAGTGATGAACGAAGATTCGGGCATGTATGAGGTCACTGTCAGAATACAAGAAACACCCATGCCAACATCCATCAGGTGATGAAAGAAGTGCAAATACTTCCTCCCTGCCAGTACAGGGTCAGTAACTGACTTCTGAATATTGCCTCAGCTAAACTACTAAGAAGGCTAAGTCACCTTTAAACAGTGTCTCTCAATCAAGTCCCACGTTCCCAAGAAAAATAACAAGGTACCTTTTACCTGCAACAGTCCTGTCCATCACAGTAGGGTCACGTCTACTAACATGTGAAACCTTTCCTAGATAAGATCACAGAGAGATTAAGCTCATGTATCAGAGATTAGGCAAAGTTTGTTTTCTCTCATTTGAACCAGGGTGGGGATAGTCCCTGGGCCTACCCCCACAGGCTTAGGCATATTGCCATTAGTGGTGTTTTGTTGACAGCAGGCAACGGTAAATGAGGCCCCACTTTAATCAGAGGCATGCGGGGCTGGTGTCAGAGTTCCCCCATGTCTCTCAGGTGAAAGATGAGCAGGGAGAGAGGTGTTGTCTCCACGTTAATTAAAACTGCTCCCCTCACGCGAGGACTTGGTGTTGCTACCACCAACCCGCCCCCTGAAACCACGACTATACTTTCAGCATAAACACTATCCATTAGCTAAGAGTGCAAAGAGAGGGGGAAACAGCAAGGGGTGTAATTAATCAGACTAAGATCATGTTCTAACCACTTAAAAGCAAGAGGGGGGCATTTATCTACAGGGGAAACAGGTCTGTTCTAGTTTACATGTGAAATGTGTAGTTGGAGGTTATTTTATGAAGTCTTTTAGGAGGGATAACATAAAGGGAGAGTGAAAAAAAAAAAAAAAAAAAAAAAAAAAAATTATATATATATATATATATATATATATATATATATATATATATATATATATATATTACAAAGACTGTACAAAGGATGTTGGTGGAACTGCCTTCATCCTTTAATTTCTCTTTATCCATGCCCCTCAGCCTATGTCAAAGAGACAGAAGATATTGTCTCTAGTTTGGCTATTTACCCAGAAATCCCATCCTCCACAGCGGCTTCCTGTTCCCTTGAAGTGAGACATCCTTTCCTGGGGGATCAACTGGATGAACCAGACACAGATATGAGGATGCTGCTTTAGCCTGGCCATGCCCAGTTACGAAAACACATTCACGCTGTTCGTCTCAACAGCCCGCCCTGAAACACCAGTTCCATCCCAGCCAGGAGCACCAGGCAGGAGGCATGCTGCAACCATGGTTTGGCTTGGGTGGATGAGACAAAGAGTTTTTGATAGAGGGTGGGTAGATGGAATGAAGGAGGGCAGTCTGGAGTCCCTGTTTCCCTTCCATACAATATGAAACCTCCCAGTCTCTGATGCAAATAAGGTGGTGGAAGCAAAGAGTGAAAACAAGGGAAAACATGAAGGGAAAAGCAGATTGAAAAGAGGAATGGGAGGGGAGGAGGCCTCCTAAAGCACCACAAAAGTGAAGGCCTTTTCAATACACGACAGTAGTGAGTGTCAATCAAGCGGTCAGAATTAACAATGTAAGGCCAGTGCAGGGAGGGCTAATGTCATCTTTGATCCACCCAACCCCCTCAGCAATACTTCCCTAACTCTCCACTTTTCACAAACCCCTTGTGACCGCATGAATTTGACTAGTGACAGCTCGGCATCCTGTAATTTGCCAATTTGCACGCATGTCAAAAAGCCAGACCAGAGTAAAATATGGCCACAAAGTGGGAATAGTCTGAAAGAAGTGCAAGAGATCTGCAACACAGGGGAGGATAATGGAGATGATGGGAGAAACAGCAGGATGAAATAGATTTGAGTGAAGGCTGTTTTCAAAGTGTGTGTGCCTCCTTCATAGTGAACAGTCGACTCTCATGATTTCTACATAACACAGCCTGGTGGGCCTCATTCACATGCCTTGTGTATTTGTCTGTGTGTGTGATTACATGTGGATGATCGGTTTTTGTGAGTGAGCAAGAGTGTGTCTTCTTTGACAAGACCATGTGTGCCATTCATCTTTATGAGCACAAGTGTAAGGAGTTGAACAATTCTATCTGCTACTGCTGTGCAGTAAAGTGGGGGATGAGGGTGATTATCCATGGCTGAGCCATTAATCTTGAGCATTATCAACACCTTGCTGGTGCAATCTGTGTTTAAATCCAGGAGTCGATGAATACTTCTCAACCAGTGTTCAGCTCTCAATTATAGTGAAGACAATACAAGAACTATAGCAACTAAAACAATGGTCGAATCATCAAGACATGCCAGGATTTAGAGCTACAGAACAACTTGACCTCACATTTTCCCCAGTGGAAAATTAACTGTATATTTAATGTCCACATGTGCATGTTGAAATACACCCCAGCACACATACACACAAGAAAGAACCATGAAGCCTGTATAAATCTCTATCAGGAAGCCAGCCAACCTCTCTGCCCCTTGCTGGTGAAAACCATATAATAGTCTAAGGAACCAGAAACACATTTTCTGGATAGTTGGCAGCAAATGTCCCATAATGGTTTGGTCTGGGTAACTTTCTAAATGTTATTTTTATTGTGGGGTCTAAAGTGAAGGGGGCAGAACGCCTGGTTGACAAATGCACATACACATTGAAAACCCTATGATGGTGTTCTGTGTCATGTATGTAAAAAAGAACAGAGAGAGCAGATGTGGTGCCATGAAACCCAGCCCACACAAATGTATCCAGACAACCAAATTAAACATGCTGCAAACCGTTTTGTATTTATGCACAAAAATAGCAGTAGGTCAGCAGTTGTAAACTCTTTCTATTATCATATACACATAAAAGGATGTCTTAAAAAGTCCCCAAAACTATCGAGGAAATATATTACTTGATAATGTTCTTGCTGAGTCTGCCCTTTACACTTGCTTAACAATATTTTACGTATCTAAAACATTCCCAAACACTGATTAACAGCTGACAAAGGGGCATTTACTGCTGCAGGAGATCCTCAAACCATGCGTGAAAGTTAAAATGAGAAGCAATTCTGTAAAACACTACTCATTATGATGGCTATTTACCACATCGTTGTAACTGTAAAGGGTGGACCTTTAAATGTCTCACAAAGTAATCTCGCCTCTTTTACAGTTCACTGAATTCTTTACCGCGTTCCCAAGTGAGCGATGTTAGAGGGTTGAAAGGAGGACAAAGCTGACATTGCTTGTGGCTTTTTAAAGTTGTGTCATTCACTCAGGAATCAGGACATTACAGAGCTATTGATTGTTCAGAGAGTTAAAGTAAAATGGAAAGTGCCTATGTAGAGTATATAAAAACCCAGTCTTTTGAAGCTTAAGCCCAGAACCTATCATGAACAACATTTACAACTTGGTCATGATTGGACATGTGAGAATATTCACACTGTATACAGTAGATACAGCTGCTTTGAAGTATCCACTGCATGCAGAATAATTAGCTAAATGTATGATCCAGAACTTAGAAGGTGCACATGTCCGGTGTTATAATTTGCATAGGACTGGCATTAATGAGTCATCTTCTGGAGTAAGGTCTGTGACTGCTGGTGCTACAGCCTCACACTAGTTTTGCTAAATGATCAATTGTGTTTTCTTGTGCAGCTGTTGTGGTCTACATTTGGGCGAGTGAGTGGATAATACTGACTTTTGAAATACTTTCAGATTGTGCACACATCTCTGGAAAACTGTAACATATGGCTACAAGGGAAAAAAATGAGCGTAGTGAACTCTTTTAAATCAAAACCCTTGAGCTGGTGAGTCTACTAATGATTTTGGTAAAGGGGAAAGTCAGGGGTAGGATGTCAGGGTGTGTGGCTATTCCCTGGAAAAACAAATCAAACAAACAAACAAAAGATAAACAAACAAAAAAGATTTGCACCACATATGATGATTTATTAAATGTTTTGTATGCCAGCAGGAAGCCCTATTGCAAACATAAAAAATAAGATGTGTAACATCAGGCCAGGTTGGAATAAGTATGCAGCTGAGGAAATTTAAGTCATGAATTCTAGCAGGTAGACCTAGACAGGTGAGCGTGTTTGCCCCTCTACAACCTTGATAAGGCTAGGTGGAAGAGAATGGATGGTTGTAAAAATGAAGAAGCCATCCGCTAGCTGAGATGCTATTAAGTAACAACATCTGGGTTAGATCATATTGTATATTTGCTGAACATCTCAAATACTCCACTATTAGGCTAGTTCCTTAGCTTTCCATTTGTTTAACTGACATATTGGTAAAGTAGGCAGTCTAAATAATAAAACGTTTTAGAAATAATTCTACTGAATAGATTGTTTCATAACTGCACTTGTAACCAGTTCAAAACCAAACATTGTCCTAATGTGTGTATTTGGGATGAGTAACAGAATTAGGCATGGTGGAAGTTTATGCTTTGTTCACAGTTCTTTTTCTATTTTATGATTTGTCAAAGAACTGAGTTTGGAGTTGCCCATGGCTTACTGCTTATATTGGAATTTTTCGGGGACAAGATGGTTGCTTTCCTGCACAGTTGGGTTGAGAATGTATCCTGGCTGTTGTTTGTACTTATGCATCAACACTGGGTGGTGTGTTTGAGAGTGCTCCATCTGGTGATTCTATTTTCCTACTGGGAGACGTCCATGTTCATGTGGGCAAAGACAGTGAAGCATGGATGGGCAGGATTGGGAGGAACAGTCTGACTGATCAGAATGCAAATGTGTTCTCTTATATGACTCCTGTGTCCAATAATAAGTCCATGTGCCACAAGGATACCCTAGGTTGCAGTTGACGATGGATTTTTTAATCATATCATCAGATCTGCAGCTGTAAGCTCTAGACAATCAGGTGAAAGAGGAGCTGAGTTGAGGAGGAGCACAAAACCACCTGGCTGTAGATAATTACCTCCCACGTCTGGCACAACTTTGACAACATTCCGAGGGAGGCTGGGAACATTGAGTCATTTTGAACCCATTGCATCAATTTGTCAGGCTACTGCGCAAAGGTATGGGTGCAAGGTGGTTGATGCCTGTTGTGGTGGTAATTGCTGAACCAGATGGCTGACACCGGAGGTGAAGGAAGCCATCAAACTGAGGGAGTCCTCGCAGGCATTGGCTTGGTTGGTCTGTGGGACTTAAAGATATCTGATGGGTACTGCCAGACCAACTGGAACAACACTTTGGCAATAGCTGAAACAAAAACTCATTGGTGGTTGTAGTTCATGAGGATAAGGACTTTTGGTCTACCTCTAAGCAATTTAAGAAGGGAAAGTGTCCCTCTACTAACTTGCTGTATAGTGTTCAAGGTTCAAGGTTCTTTATTTGTCACATGCATAGTTATACAAGTATAACACACAGTGAAATGTAGCCTGACACGCTCCTCGACATGTGCAAAAATTGGGGGGGGGGGGGGGGGGGGTGTAGAGGAAGAACATTATATATATATATACATATAGTATATACACTGGGTGAGTGTGCAGTAGTAGCAGCAAGCAGGTGAATTCTGTACATTAGTATGAATAGACATCTGACTATTTTACAGGATAGACAATATAAACATATTTAAAATTAAAGGAATTTGAAATGTACATTGTGCCTTGGTTTAGAGTGTCTGGAAGAGAGTCCTGTCTCAGTCAATTATAGATGATGTGAGAGGGCGGGTGTGTGTGTTTAGGGCACGGATGGCTTGGGGATAGAAGCTCCTCTTGAGTCTCTCTGTCCTTGCCCGGAAGATGCGGAACCTTCTACCAGATTGCAGAAGCTGGAACAGTTTGTTGCCAGGATGGGACGGGTCCTTCAGTATCTGCGCTGCTCTAGTCCGGCATCTCCTGGTGTAGGTGTCCTGAAGCGGGGGGAGAGCAATCCTGCAGCAGCGTTCTGCTGTACGGATCACTCTCTGGAGAGCTTTTTGGTCCTTCACACAGCTGTTCCCGAACCACGATGTCATGTTCTGTGTGAGGATGCTCTCCACAGCGCCTGTATAGAAAATCCTGAGGATCTTTGGAGAGATCCTGAACTTCCTCAGTTGTCGTAGGTGATACAGGCGCTGCCTAGCCTTTTTGGTCTGGACCTGAATGTGGGCAGCCCATGTCAGGTCTGAGGAGATGTGGACACCAAGATACTTGAAGGACTGCACCCTCTCCACTGGAGCTCCATTGATGATAATGGGCTTGTAGTCTCTGTGCTGACCCCTTCTGAAGTCCACCACCAGCTCCTTGGTCTTGCTGACGTTCAGCTGGAGGTGGTTGTCCTGGCACCACGATGCCAGATTCTTCACTTCATCCATGTAGGCCGCCTCATCGTTGTTGGAGATGGCACCCAACACCACTGTGTCGTCAGCAAACTTCACAATGGTGTTGGAGCCATGGGTGGCCACACAGTCTGAAGTGTAGAGGGAGTAGAGCAGTGGCGAGAGGACACATCCCTGAGGTGCTCCTGTGTTGATGGTGATGCTGTTGGAGAAGCACCTGCCCACCCTCACCACCTGAGTTCTGCCAGTGAGGAAGTCCAACACCCATGCACACAGACGGCTGTTAAGTCCCAGATCCCTCAGCTTTGTGAACAGTCTGCAGGGCACTATTGTGTTAAACGCTGAACTGTAATCAACAAACAGCATTCGCACATAGTTACCCTGTTTCTTGTCCACGTGGCTGAGAGTGGTGTGTAGGACGTGGGCGATGGCATCCTCTGTGGATCTGTTGGATCTGTAGGCAAACTGCAGTGGATCTGTGGTGTCTGGGATGGAGGAGGAGATGATGTTCTTCAGCAGCCTCTCAAACACCTTCATTACTACCGAGGTCAGTGCAACTGGCCGGTAATCGTTCAGGGATGAGGGTTTGCTGTTCTTGGGCACAGGGATGATGGTGGATCTTTTGAAGCATGTGGGGACCACAGACTTTGCCAGGGACTCGTTGAAGATGTAAGTGAACAGCAGCGCAGCAGACGGCCGGTGATGCCGTCTGGCCCCGCCGCTTTCCTTGTGTTCACTCTCCTCAGTGCCGCTCGGACGTCATGCTCCGCGATGCTGGTCACCGGTCTCTCGCTGATGACGTCACTGTCCTCGATAGTCAGGCGGTAGATAGCATTAGCCGCCTGGCTAACCTCGAAACGGGCGTAGAACCGATTCAGCTCGTTGGTGAATGCAGAGTCGGCGTTGATCGGCGCAGTGTCCCTGGCTTTGTAGTCCGTAATGGTGCGTAGTCCGTGCCACATACTCCGTGTGTCGCCCTGGTGGAAGCGGGACTGTGTGTGCTGTGGTGCTGACTTCAACTGATGATATAGTTGGTCGGTGGAAGAAATGCCTCAAGGACCTTCTTAATCCCACTGACATACCTTCTATAGAGGAAGTGGAGTCTGGGGACAATCGGTCGACTTTCCATTAGTTAGTTCATTAGTCGAACCTCCGATCCAGGAGGAACAATGCCATTTTCATCCTGTTTCATGCTTGGCAGTGAACCAGGTCTTTATACTCTTTAGGATATTCAAGTATTTGCTTAAGTGCTGGAAGGCTTCTACTTTCTTCCAGTGTTTCTTCAGAATCTCATGTCTTTTTTTGTGGAAAATGTTGTCCTGTTCGGTTTATCAGGAAGTGGCTTCCAGTTGGAGCAGTTCACAGCAGAGTGTGAAGCAGCAGGAATGAGAAGCACTTCCAAGTGTGAGGCGGTGATCTTCAGCTGGCAAAGGATGGTGTGCCCTGCACAAAAGTGAAGCTGTCAGTTTACTGGCCAGTCTGCATCCTTATCATTCCCTATGGTCATGAGCTTTGGGCAGTGACCGAAAGAATGCAACAGCAGAAACAAGTGGTGGAAATGAGGTTTCTTTGGAGGGTGACTGGCCTCTCCATTAGACATAGGGTGAAGAATTCAATCATTTGAGAGGGCTTCAGATTAGAGCTGCAACTCGGATGCCCTTACCTTGAGATGATTCAGGCATCTGACAAGGATGCCCCCTCTGTTCCTTCTGGGTACATTGAGGAGGACTGGGGAAGACCCAGGACATCCTGGAAAGATTGTGTCTCTCATCTGGCCTGGGAAAGACTTGGTGTTCTCCCAGATTAGCTCAAGAAGGTGGTTGGGGAGAAAGAGCTCTGGGCTTCTCTATTTAGGCTGCCTGCCCCGGAACCTGGTTCCAGATAAAAGGAAGATGGATGGATGGATGGATGGATGGACGGACGGACGGATGGATGGATGGATTAATGGCATATTATGTATAATCCACAAATTTCTAATTGGGTTGAGGTAATGGCTTTGGAAAGGACATTTTGAAAGCTTAATAACGCAGCCTATTCTTTCCCAAACCAGTTTTGATGTATGTTTGAAATAATGGTCTTGTTTGAACACCAAATAATGTCCAAGTGTAAATTGTTTATCTGTTGATTTGCGGTAAAGTTGAAGAATTTAATGGTAAACCTCGTTCTTTATTATTTAATCCAGGTCGTGCAATGTACCAGTGCCACTGGCAGTAAAACAGCCCCAGAGCATGATGCTACCAACACCATGCTTGATATTTGTCAAAGTGTCTGTGGTTGTTCAGTGTGGGCAAAGATGCTGGTGTTTCAGCAGTTTCCAGTTCAAGGCAGGTGGTTTCTGGGTTGTTATTGAATATCCTAGCCACTTTTCTCTTATCTGAGGAAGACATTTTGGAGATTTTGGCAAAATGGTTATACATCTGAAGAAACTGCACTTGCATTCAGTTGTTTGAACTGATGATCTTGGAATCTGCAGATGTTTAGAAACCAAGAGACCATCCCAAAAGATGTAAATCTTCAATATTTTTTTCTTAGATCTTCACTTTCTTCAGTTCTTCAGTTCCTTGGACATTCCCAATGGTTTGAGTATTGGTCAATCCATCCATGATGAGCGGTTAATAGACTTAGAACCTTTAGCACCACTTATTAAAAGATTTACGTGATTAAATGTATATATTTGAACCTGTAGATATATTTTGACCAAGTGTGCTTTAAAAAAGATCCAAAATCAATTCCAATTTTGGTTTAATTACATTCTTGTGTTTTTTCAAGTCACTAAAAAATGTACACTGTACAATCATTCCACACTGGAAAAAGAACCATTTAAAGAAATTATTAAAAGCCCTAAATCATGGTAAATGGACTGGTTTTTGTATAGCGCTTTTCTACTCTATCTGAGCACTCAAAGCACTTTGCAGAACTTGCCCTATTCACCCATATTCATACAAGCACTTTTTCTAATCTTGTTTCTATCTAACATTCACACACATTCAAACTGCAATGTATGTATCAGAGAGCAACTTGGGGTTAGCATCTTGCCCAAGGATATTTAGCATGCAGACTGGAGCATCCAGGGATCGAACCACCAGCCTTTCAATTAGCAATTGACTGTGACATCCAAATCACTGTGGCATTCATGCCCACGATGAGTGTATAACTTCTGAAGACAAATATTTAAGATTTTGTGCAAGTTATTATTATTATTATTATTATTAGTATTAGTATTATTATTAGTAGTATTATTATTGTAGCTAAACCATCAGTGTTTATTTTTAGTTTATTTGGCCAAAGAGCCAGTGAGCTCATGGTGAGGTGTCCATTATCTGTCCATTCATTCACAAGAATCACTACTCCTCTTACAATATTGGTCAGAATTTAACAACACTTACATACAATGTTTGCCTAATGGAGTTGTACCAATTTTTGCTCAAGGTCAAGGCAAATGTCACGTTTGTCTTTCACAGTGGACTTTAAATCTCATTTGTTTGTGCCGCAAAGCCAACCAATGACAAGAATTTATCATAACATCACTTTCTGTACTACTTTCTGTACTTTGTAAATTGTGATAGATCTCAGGTTAGATGGGATTGAATTTAAATGTTATTGTTTCTCTTTTAGACGATTGAGTATTCAATAATTATCAATAACTTCAATAACTTTAGTAATGTATTTGTAGTACCTCATTTTTACGACCATGCATAATATTTAAATAACTAGTATTAGTATAAATAAATAGTATTTTTCTACTGCTGGCTAAGAATAAGCATTAATATAGATTGTGATTCATCTGGATGGGCCAGATGAACTGTCTGTAACTTTGCACTCTGTAACAGTTTCCACTATGCAGTTTTCCCTGGATCCAGGCCTTTGTGACTAGTAATTAAATACATATCTTATTGCCATACTTTAACCCCTGGAGTACATGACATTGTGGTGCCCTGGAAACTGGAAAACTTTTGAAATGAGGAAATAAGGCTCCCAACTGTAATTTCTATTTATTTTATTTTTATTTATTTTTTTAGTTTAGTTTAATTTTTAAGTTATCCTAAACTATGATAAACCAGAAATAACAGAAAGCACAGCTGCAGTTTCACCCTGGTCTATAGTGGTCTATAACCACTATAAATACCATATAGACATATAAAGTTTAGAGTGCCCATTTATCAGCTAATGCTAGATAGCTGATGATCCAGGTTCCCACAATTCGAAGTCAGGTTTACTGGTGATTTTAAGACTATTCATGACCAAGTAAAAGTCATGTGGGCATTAATATGTATAAGCCTTAGGATAACGTATGTTATGATTTGATATGTCATATAAATAAAATAAAAATTAAATGAATATTTTCAGATGTTATTTAGTAAATATGGTGTGAATTTGACTGTTGGAAAACAAACAAACAAACAAAAACAAAAGATAACCTTGTACTATCAACAGTATCTCTGTTCCTCATGTATTTTTGCACTTAACAGTGAAACATTTTCTTCACCTGCAATACCAAGCTGCTGGTTGATTTTCTTCAGGGTAGCTAATGTAAAGCTTCTGCTGAATTCAACACTGAACACATTTTGAGGAGACTAGCAAGAAATCAGGCCATAAGAAGCAGAAAACTGCATTCCTGTCATGCAACTCGGGTCAGAACCTCTGACAGACTTACTTCTTGTAGCGTAAGGGCTGTCAGAAATGATCACTTTGTTCAGCAAATGCACCCCCAGCCTGACATAGCCCCTCCATTGGTTAAGATAAAGGACGCAACCCAACAGATTTGGTGACTGACTGTCTCCATCACTCAATAGTCTCTGGTCTGTGTTACACACAGTTTAGGTTGTAGAGGCAGTGTAACACCGTCATACAGGGGGATAGAAAGGCAGAGTTACTGGATATTACCTAGGGATCTAGGGTGGAGAATCAGTTTCCATTTCACCATGACCTTTTATCTGGTCCCAGTGGTGGTCAGTTCCACCGCTACCTCCTTCCTTTCACATCCCCACTGAGCAACTTTTGCTCCAGTGCTCTCTCTTTCTTTTTTTTTTTTTCATTTGTCACCCTAGCCATCTCACACTTTTACTTGGTTAGGAAAGAAATGTCGCCCCCCCCCCCAAAAAAAAAAAAAACACACACACACACGCACACACACACCCCACCCTCCGACAAAGAGATCAAATTCCCATAGACCATCTGTCTTCTCATCAGCTGTTTACACAGATTTAAATGTTAGCATTGCACACAGTGCAAGTGCGTAACTAATATGCAACTGATGAATACTAAGAAAATTACATCTAAACAACTCCATATCAAATTAAGGACCACCGACTACTTCTAAACGAAGCTATAATTGCAGTGAATTTTCCCCTCAGGATGGGAGTCATCTCTTTCCAACACCCAAGCTATTCTTAGTGTCTGTTAGTATTGTTTTCCCCCACCAAACGCTACTTTCATATTAAAACGTTTGTGATGACTTTCTCTTATGCCAACAATGCCGGGAAGCTGTTTGTCACTCGCCTAACTGCACAAACTGACACACTTTGGCCACACCCTTTATTCTTTCTGGAGTCTTATCGTACCTTTTTCACTTATTTTTAAATAATTTGCTTTTGCGCCATGTGACAGGAAAACACTAGTAACACAAACTTGTAGCAAGCATTGAATGTGTAACAAACTTTAATGACTGTTTCCAAAAAACTTTTTTTAAGACAAAATGCATCAGTACTATCTCAGTCACAACTTTGGGTCCATCTGCAGATGTACCAACTGTGGAAAAAAACATTAAAGAGGTTCATCTATGACTGTCATCTGTAATCAACACTTCCCTTATATAAATATCACCATCTATTTTGTTAATAGACAGAAATATCCTCTTTTGAGTCCGTTTTGACAACAAACTTTAATAATCATTAAACACTAGCATTTATAAAGCAACAATTTTATTAAACAAATTGGGTAGTGAAGATTGTGTCCTCTTTTAAAACACTGTTTTGTTAAGGCTTTTTTTGTTTGTTTGTTTGTTTTCCCAGAGTCAAGAATCAGCTCCGCACTTCAAAACAAATATATTTTGTTGAACTATTTATACTGATTTTGATCTATTTCTTCCTCCTTTTTTTCTTTTACATTTTTCTTTCAGAGTTCTGGTTTTGGGTTATTGAAATGTTTGTGTCATGTGAGGCAAATTCAGCATTATCTCACTGGTACATTTCTTTTTGCTCATGAAGCCAAAGAAAGGCAAATAAGAGGAGGATACATGACAACTGTGGTTAATTGGAAATTCCACCTAAATTCCAAAGGTTCACTTCATTTGTAAGGGGTCACTTTTACATAAAGCAGTACAAATTTACACAGCTATATTAAAGGACTTCTGCGGTGGAAAAAGAAAATCCACACGGCATAGCTTATTGAAATATTAATTCCAGCTGATAAAGCGAGAGCGTGTATGTGTGTGTATGTGTGTATTGGTGTATTCTACCATATGCAAACTTATATCACTAAAAGATTATACTGACTACTAAATACAATTTTCCATTGACAATTGGAGAGATGGAATTTGTATTGCACTTGTAGCACCCCACCCGTGATACGGAGTCTAAATCCACTTACCTCAGTTTGGACCCCCTAGGCGGGGTGTTAGGTTCGTTACAGCCTAGATACCACAAAAAGGTTCTGGTATAGACAGGAATCAGGGAAACTATCAGTAAACCTTTGCCTGCAAGTTAGACTTAACCAGTAGTAAAAGAATCAACCCCAGACAACTCTTTAACACAAACCAAACGTTTACTGAATGTAAGGGCAGGAAAAAGTAATGTATAAAACACCCTTTTCTTAACTCAACTCAAATGATATCCAGCTCCATAAACAAATGAAACATGCTGTGTAAATGAAATATTTCCCTTTGAAATTATGTTAAACAACACAAATTATGTTATCACCTCTTGGTAAGTGACTCACGAATGTACACTCAAAAATATGCTATATAATCCACTAGATACACAATATTCACACATGGGCCCCACACACACTCACATTCACACTTGTTGCAGGCCTGTTTGCTGCTCACGCCGGACGATGGAGAAAAATCCTCTTCTCCCCAGTAAGAGCACGAAAGTCCAACTTACAGTTCAGTTGCTCGGTAGGTTTCCGTTCGCCAGTCCCAAACTAAATTCACTCTCCGCTCTCCCTGCGGACCGGATGCTGTCTCTGCTACAACGCGTTAGCCAGTCACTGTCCAGCTCTCCGACAGTCCATAGCGGCTGCCTCCGTGGCGCAGCCAGGCAGTCCGGGCTAGCCTTTAGCCTCGGCGGTCGTAGCTGGAAACACAGTTTTTTCACGGTGGTGCGACCATTGAACACAACGTCACTTCCCCCACACTCTGTTGCGAAGCTCTCACACGGTTAGCTTTCTAGTCCGACACTCTTTTGTGCTAGGTAACTTCAGTAAAACTAGCTGAGTCTCTCACTTTGGTTCAGCTAACCTCGTGCATCTCTCCATGCCGTTCTCCTCTCTTCCTCCATTACAACAGATACACAGGTCCCGTTTCATGCTACCTTCACGGGCCTCCAGAAAATTAGAACTCTGAACAATACTTTAACTCTCTTCAGAGTTACATACCATAAAATAATACTTTATGATTAACATAACAGGTTCATTGCTCTAATTACCTGTATTTACCTTGTGACATATTACAGGGCAAATTACATTCAGAGTACAGTTAAATCACATAATATTAACTGTGAACACCTTATGTTACTGTGGCGTTTAAGTCCATGGGAATTACGAGTATCTACTCCCAAATTCCCATCCGGGCTACACCCTCCCCCTTCTAAATGCGTTTGATGCCCCTATCAAACCCCACAGATTTATAAACACAAAAATCTGTGCTTTGTTAGTCCAGCTCTAATTTAACACAGGAAGGGCATAGTGCTAGTGGGTGACACCATGAAGTCTGGCAAGTGTGATCTCGTGAATGTCTGTAAGTGCCACTTCCCACCAAAACCCCATGGCTCAAAACCACTACAGGGTGATCTGATGATTGCCCAAGTTCATCATAACTCAGTCTCACCACAGGCCTCTTTAGTCTCTGTGGGCGGCCCACTGGATGCTCCTCTCCTTCCAGCGACATCCCACTCTCTTCGGTTCCCTCCTCAGGGCCAGTCACTGTAACTGCCTCAGGGTCTAGCTGGAGAGCTGGAGGGTTATGATCATCTGAATTTCTTTCAATATCTGCCAAATCAGTGGTTGAACTCTCAAGATCCAACACATTTGGCTTTTGACCTTGGTCCCTCAGAAGCTGTTCTGACAGTGACAGAAGGTTTTCACAATCCATGTATGGGAATTGTGTCAGGCATGCATCTTCGGATTCCGACTCTGAAGAAGATATTGCATCTCCCTGATTGTCAACTGGTGTAGCCTTGGCGAGTCCCCTTTGGGATCGAGTGACAGGTCTATCAAACAACTCTGGTTCACTATCATTTGGAAGTCTCACTAGATACCCTATGGGTAATAAGTGGTTACGATGCACCGTTTTCTCCACCCCCCTTCCCTTCTCAGGTTTCACTCTGTATACTGGTAGACGGGGCATTTTGTCAAGCACAACATAGGGTGCAGTTCTCCACTTATTCTTCAACTTGTGCTTTCCAGAGACACCAAAATTCTTTAGCAACACCCGGTCTCCTGGTGCCAAGGTCTGTTCTTTCACATGCTTGTCATGTGCTTTCTTGTTTCTCTGATGACTTTTGTCAGCAGCCTCTGTCGCTAGGCGGTAAGCTTGTTGCAAATCAGCTTTCAGCTTAGCTACGTACTGGTGATGTGTCAGACTGCTGTGTGTCTGGTCGTTGGTTCCGAAACAGATGTCCACTGGCAGCCGGGCCTCCCTGCCAAACATAAGCAGGTAGGGTGAGTATCCAGTTGCTTCGTTCTGCGTACAATTGTACGCGTGTACCAAATGACTGATGGACTGATTCCACGCCTGTTTCTTCTTGGGATCCAAGGTTCCCAGCATGGAAAGTAACGTCCGGTTAAATCTCTCTGGCTGTGGATCTCCCTGGGGATGATAAGGCGTTGTCCGGGATTTCCGGATTCCCAACACTTTCAGAAGGTCGTGGATCAGCTTACTCTCGAAATCACGTCCCTGGTCGGAATGTATCCGGGTCGGAAGTCCATAATGCACAAAGTACCGCTCACAGAGAATCTTGGCTACTGTGGAGGCTTTCTGGTCTTTAGCTGGAAAAGCTTGTGCATATCTGGTAAAGTGATCAGTCACTACCAGAACGTTAGCATATCCCTGAGAGTCTGGCTCTAGGGATAGGAAATCAATACACACGAGATCTAGTGGCCCACTACTGGTGATCTGGTTCAATGGTGCAGCTCGTTGTGTGGGTGCCTTACGTGCAACACATCTCCCACAATTCCTGATGTACTGCTCAACTTCTGCACTCATCCTAGGCCAGTAGAATCGGTCTCGTATGAGCTCCACAGTCTTGTCCACCCCCAGGTGACCTGACTCATCATGAAGTGATCTAAGCACCATGGCAACATGCTCTCGGGGTAGTACAAGCTGATGGATTTCCTTTCCAGGTTGTCTCTGTACTTTCCTGTAGAGTACTCCATCAGTGATTGCCAACTTGTTTGCCTCTCTTTGAAGCAACATGGCTTCTGCATTGGAGTCTTTGTCGAAAGTAAAGGGAATCGCTCCATTCATAGATTTCTTTACAGGAGCGATCACTGGATCATTGTCTTGTGCTTTGATAAGCTCGGCCTTGCTTATCTGGGTCAAACACCCATAGTCAAGATGAGTGGGGAAAACAAAACACTCTGGGAGTGCCTCAGGGGAAACTCCTAACGATTCAGCAAAGCTGACTGCCCCCCCTCCTGCTGAATTTCTACAGGAGATCTGCTTACACAGAGCTTTGACACTGTCCAAGGGCAGAGTTTGCCAATCAGTGTCCTCTGTTGGTAAGGGGTTGCGCGATAACGCGTCAGCATCAATGTTGCTGCTCCCAGGTCGGTACTGGAGAGTGAAATCGTAAGTGGCAAGAGCAGCTAACCACCGATGCCCGGTGGCATTGAGCTTGGCAGTGGTGAGGATATATGTGAGGGGATTGTTATCCGTCCTCACAGTGAACTGTGCTCCATACAGGTAGTCGTGAAACTTGTCAACTACAGCCCACTTCAACGCCAAAAACTCAAGCTGGTGCACGGGGTAGTTTTTCTCTGATGAGCTAAGCTTTCGGCTAGCAAATGCAACTGGTCGCAGCCCTTCTGGGTGTTCTTGGTTGAGCACAGCACCCAACCCCTGAAGGCTAGCATCAATGTGCAACACATATGGCTTGGTTGGGTCTGCAAATGCTAGAACAGGTGCATTTGTAAGAGAATGTATAATGTTCTGGAAAGCTTCTGTACATGCAGCATCCCACCTGTCCCCAAACGGTTCATTTACGCGATGGTAGGTCTTTTCTGGGACTCTGACAGCTCGCTTTCCCTTCTGGGTTGGTGGGTAACCTTTACATAGTTCGGTTAACGGCTTGACAATGATGGAGTAGTCCTTTATGAAGCGACGATAATACCCACAGAACCCTAGGAAAGACTGCAGTGATGGGAGATCGGTGGGTTGCTTCCAGCGAGCTACCGCCTCAACTTTGCTTGGGTCAGTGGCAATCCCTTTCTCTGACACTATGTGTCCAACATATGTCACCTGTGGCCTGCAGAACTGACATTTGTCAATGGACAATTTTAGGCCAGTCTCTTCCAGTCTGTCAAGAACTTTGATTAGTCTCTGCTCATGTTCTTCCAAAGTTCTTCCGAACACGATCAAATCGTCAAGGTACACTATGACCTCAATCATGTGCATGTCTCCCACTGCTTTCTCCATTACTCTTTGAAAGGTCGCGGGAGCTCCGGTTATCCCCTGGGGCATCCTCTCAAATTGAAAGAATCCCAAAGGACATATGAAAGCGGTCTTCTCCTTGTCCTCTTCTGCCATGGGAATTTGGTAGTATCCACTACGCAAATCCAAGACAGAGAACCACCTGCTGCCAGACAAACAGTCCAATGCCTCGTCAATGCGAGGAACTGTGTATTGGTCAGGGACAGTTCTGCGATTCAGGGTCCGATAGTCCACACACATGCGCAACCGCCCCGTTTTCTTTCGTGCCAAGACGATGGGGGAAGCATAGGGACTCCTTGATTCTTTTATTATCCCCGCTGCCAAAAGTCCTTGCAGGTGGCGGCGTAAGTCATCCAGGTCAGCTGGGGCAACACGGCGGGACCGCTCTCGGAAGGGGGTATGGTCAGCTAGACGGATGTGATGTTGCACTCCTTTAGCCAAACCCACATCCCATTCCTCCGTCGAGAAAACTTTGCCTCTCTCTGCAAGTTTCTGACTAAGCCTCTGTTTCCATTCAGCTGGTATAGAAGAGTCCCCAAAATTAAACAGAGATGGGTCAAGCATAGTAGAAGCTTTTGTGTTTGGGCCGGGGACATCAGTCACTATGTCAGCTACATGCAGATGTGCAACCACAGTGCCCATGGGAATGGCAGTGTCTTTTAGTGACTGGTTGCGCATGAGCACCAGAAACTTGTCTCTATCAAGCATCTTGGAGAACAGTACGGTTGGCTGCACAAGCACACTCGGGGGAAGGGCATGTGAAGCTGCCCGTTCTGTGATGAGGATGCTGTCTCCAATAGTGTGGATGTCTTTGACTTTACAGACAGCTATACGTTCTTTCCCAGCTGGAATGACCAGTCCACTTAACGTTAGCTACTGGACTGTCATCATCCTTGGCAGACTCAGACATAATAGTCGGTAGGTTCTGAGGCTGCTGAACATTCACTTTGGCAGAGCAAACATTCCCCACCCTCACTTTCTTTCCAGTTGCAGGAATGGGTCTGATTTTATGAACATTGGTGCCCAACAAGACAGGTATGGTATCTGAGCACCGAGGGTCTGGGCACACCAAAGCGAGGACTGGGATAGTCTCAACTTTCTCTCGTGTTTCTTCGGGGAATTCCAATTCAATTTGAATGTACCCCCTGTAAGGATAGCTGGTCTCTGATTCACTTAGTCCCCAAATATCTAGGCCCGTAACAGAGCGTAAAGGCACATGAGACAAGTGTTTTGAATACCAGCTGTCAAAAATGATGGTCACCTGAGAGCCACTGTCTAAGAGAGCGGTGCAAGGTACACCATCTACCTTCACACCGGCTGTGGAGGGTGGCCCTACCAGTCCTTCAGGGAAACTAGGCGTCCTGACATTGACAACACTCCGGTTAACACCTACATTGGTGGTGGTCGGTTCTTTGGCAGGACTGGGAGTTCTATTACTTTCTCCCTGTTTCCGTTGAGCATGAATGAATTTCTGTATCACTTTAGGGTGGTTTTCTGGAGCCTTACACTTGGTAGAGATGTGCCCATTGTAGAATAAGGAGGGGATGTTTTTCTCATTATCATTTAATATTTTAATATGCCATTATTAGTTCCTTAGAAGTATATAACCAGCTTTGCATTAAGCATGAATTGAAGTTTTTGATCTTACATTATTCTTTGCATTACAGTGATGGTGATAACTTTAGTTTGATCTTTTCTTACAGGTACCAGAATAATAACATGATTTTCCATTGCAGATGTAACCATGATCATTCCATACACATTGCAGTTTGTTGCTCATTCTAGAGTTGTGCTCAAGGTAATTAAAGGTTAAAAGCTACAGCCAGTGCGAGTCTGGCTGATCTATGGAGGGCAAAGGCTTTGAGCTTGGAAGGCCGCACGCGCTTACACAGCACTTATAAGATGTCATTCTTGGTGATTTTGTGCTTAGTCATGTTTTAATATGTTTTAAGTAGAAGTAGCTGATCCAGCAATATTCATTTAATATTATATACTTGATTTAGAGCAATACACACTGATGGTCTTAATAAATGAAAGAGTCCTTGTAGCTGCCATGTTGTGTCTCAGCAGGGTACAGATGGTTCCAGGAGAAGGGGGGCAGTTAGCGTCTGCCCTCGGGAAGGAGACAATGTTATTCTTTGTGTTAAATAAAATTGTCAACATTGATTGTATTACACCTGTCACTACGCATGAGGGGGCGTTCTAATACCCTGATTTCATAAAACTATGGAGATGTGTTTTTTGAGATGAGATCTGAGACTGTCTGCATACAGTGTCCATCTCCCACGTGTGTGATCATTAAATCATCGTTTGACTCAACCCGACCGGACCAGTGTTGTTATTGTGGGTTTTTCCTCTGGTGTCCATCCCCAATATTTTTGAACCATAACACCATCCTCCCCGCAGCGATAACAGAAAAAGTGACTGGGATCTCTGAGTGCTCTTGCTCCCCGCTGAAGGTGCGTGGGAGAACCATGGTGCCTGGGTGAGGGCACCGCAACCCCTTTGCTGGGGTTGACTGACATGACAGAGATCTGTTTTCTTAGCCTCACCACTTCTTTCTTTAATGCTTGGAAGTTTTTGTCTTCTCCCAAGCCGTCTGCTTCCACATTCTCTGTGGATGCTGCCCCAGGTGAATGGACACCTGGCACCCCGGCAGCAGTGGTGAGATCACTGACTTGGGTTTTCAGACCTTGTATCTCAAGTCTGAGATTTTCCACGTGTGCCCCTGTGGGTACAGTAGCGCTTTTGACATGCACGACTTTATTGAGGTTAAGTCTGCGCCGAGAAGCTTCATGCTCCTCTTCAATGCGGACCTCATTTAACAGCTGCAGAAAGGTAGGGGGATTATCTTTTCGTTCCCTTAAACGCAAACTTAACAGCATCAGGTCAGACCCTGTTGCACCTTTAATGAGCTGATCAAGACGTGCTTTGTCTATTAGGGCAGGAGACAGACCTCCCCTTTTGACCACCTTGCTGAGAGATCTCTCCATTCTTCTCAGAAACTCAGAAAGTTTCTCCCCTCTGTGTTGACATAGCATTCGGAAGGCAAAATAGAGTTCCTCTCCTGTTTCTGGTGTGTCAAAAGTATTCTCAATTACATCAATGTATTCTTGAGGTGTTGCTTCAGGGTTATTAAATCGTACAGCCTGTAAAATCTCCAACGCGGGACCCTTTACACTTTCCATTATCCTGATTTTCTTCTCTCTGTCAGGCCGATCATATTCCTCTATCATCAGTCGAGCCTGTAGTATCCAGTTCTCCAACTGCTCCTCTCCTGGGGGTGTGGGAACAACCCCTGAGAAGGTGCGCAACCTCCTGTAGCTGCTATTGTCACTGGCAGGCTTAGAGGTATTTTGCAGAAGGTCACCAACAGCTCTGATGATTGCTTCAGGAGTGGAGGCCTGAAGTGTGGCGGCAGGTCCCAAATCAGTTTGAGATGCCTGCCAGTCATCTGCAACCAGCTGGTCAACTGAACCATCCTCCTCCTCTAAGTGGCCGATGATTCTCCAGGGTGAATTGCTGCCATCAGCTAGAATGTCCAGAGGAATGGCTTTAGTATTTACCTTTTCTCTGCATTCACACAGTACAGTCAAACACTTGCTCTGAGGATCATACATACGTCCTCTAACCTTCACACGTCCAAGAACTTTAATGGATTGCAGAGTTCTTTCTATGACTTCAATCTCTGTGTCCTCGGGAACATCTTTAAGTAGTATGGCATGCGAAGGGTTAAGGCCTTCTCCTTTACACCAGTGCCGTAACTGAGCCATTTCTTGGTGTTGAGTGTGTGAATCTTACTGTATGTGTATAGTGTAACACAATACCAAACACAAACTGATTTTGCTCTGCTGTAACCTACTATAACTTCAAATCACCCTCTCTTTAAAGGTTGTCTGGGTCACAAGTTAATACTAATTACTACCAGTCTTTATCCCAGCGGTGCCTCCATTTTATGTAGCACCCCACCCGTGATACGGAGTCTAAATCCACTTACCTCAGTTTGGACCCCCTAGGCGGGGTGTTAGGTTCGTTACAGCCTAGATACCACAAAAAGGTTCTGGTATAGACAGGAATCAGGGAAACTATCAGTAAACCTTTGCCTGCAAGTTAGACTTAACCAGTAGTAAAAGAATCAACCCCAGACAACTCTTTAACACAAACCAAACGTTTACTGAATGTAAGGGCAGGAAAAAGTAATGTATAAAACACCCTTTTCTTAACTCAACTCAAATGATATCCAGCTCCATAAACAAATGAAACATGCTGTGTAAATGAAATATTTCCCTTTGAAATTATGTTAAACAACACAAATTATGTTATCACCTCTTGGTAAGTGACTCACGAATGTACACTCAAAAATATGCTATATAATCCACTAGATACACAATATTCACACATGGGCCCCACACACACTCACATTCACACTTGTTGCAGGCCTGTTTGCTGCTCACGCCGGACGATGGAGAAAAATCCTCTTCTCCCCAGTAAGAGCACGAAAGTCCAACTTACAGTTCAGTTGCTCGGTAGGTTTCCGTTCGCCAGTCCCAAACTAAATTCACTCTCCGCTCTCCCTGCGGACCGGATGCTGTCTCTGCTACAACGCGTTAGCCAGTCACTGTCCAGCTCTCCGACAGTCCATAGCGGCTGCCTCCGTGGCGCAGCCAGGCAGTCCGGGCTAGCCTTTAGCCTCGGCGGTCGTAGCTGGAAACACAGTTTTTTCACGGTGGTGCGACCATTGAACACAACGTCACTTCCCCCACACTCTGTTGCGAAGCTCTCACACGGTTAGCTTTCTAGTCCGACACTCTTTTGTGCTAGGTAACTTCAGTAAAACTAGCTGAGTCTCTCACTTTGGTTCAGCTAACCTCGTGCATCTCTCCATGCCGTTCTCCTCTCTTCCTCCATTACAACAGATACACAGGTCCCGTTTCATGCTACCTTCACGGGCCTCCAGAAAATTAGAACTCTGAACAATACTTTAACTCTCTTCAGAGTTACATACCATAAAATAATACTTTATGATTAACATAACAGGTTCATTGCTCTAATTACCTGTATTTACCTTGTGACATATTACAGGGCAAATTACATTCAGAGTACAGTTAAATCACATAATATTAACTGTGAACACCTTATGTTACTGTGGCGTTTAAGTCCATGGGAATTACGAGTATCTACTCCCAAATTCCCATCCGGGCTACACACTGAATTCTTTGATGAGTCTTTTCACATACTTGATGCAGCTGTGTTTTGTATTTTAAAAAAAAGATGTGATTGCATCTGCATCAAAGCTTCGATGAATTAATTTTATTAGCAAAATACTTTGTAGAAATTATTTTTTACAATATTTAATGTTAATGGTTTACATTTGTAATTGTTGCTTTTGTATTCCATTGTACAAATACAAAATACAAAATTAATAATACATTTATAATTCTTCATTATCTTCACGATTCCTTTATGAAGATAGTTATTTTTCACAGACTATTGCATTTTTATTCTATTTCAATCACAGCAAAAAATTTACAGCTGATATTTAAGCTTTCTGCTGTGTAAGAAGTAAGGTACTTTCTTTCAGCAAACAAGCAAGGTAGGCCGTGTTAACTTGTAACTGTAAGTCAAAATCACAAGGACTTTTTCAGCTCTTTATATGTCATAGACGATAAAAAAAAGCTAGAGAGAACACACAGTCAGTAAGCTTAACACTCATCTGTGACATCATTTTGCAGACATGCCTGTCCAACACTCCGGCAAAACCAAACCTTCACTACAGAAAATAGAGGCAGGCTAATCACCTCAACATTTGTGCTCCTCATACATTGATAAATGAATCCATTGTGCAGTGATTATCACAGTTATTCATAGCCTCTTTGCTATGTGGATGGTACATTTGTTGCATTGCATAGAAGCAGACACTGCTGGGCCCTGCACATGTTTCCCTGTCACTGTGTATTACAGGCTAGCCAATGACATTTATAAATACTCTGTAATCTGCAGTGCTATGAGCACTGTTATTAAATTGCCATTATTTTGGCGGCAACTGGGCCCAGCCTATGATTAATTGAATACTATTAAGTTGAGGAGGATCATGCCTGTGTATAAATGGTGCTTTTACATTATAAATTAATCACAGACAAATTACAATAAATTACTGTTTGGTGGCACTAAGCGTTTCATTTCAAAGATTCACAATAATAGAAAGACAAGAAAGACAGAAACATATTATTCATTCATTTTCTGGTGACACTTTAATAAAGAATGATTTAAAGGGTTGGCCAATGTCAGAGTGGACACGTAAGCATTATGGTGTGTGCGTTTTCTACAGACATTGGAGAAACAACAGATCATGCTCTGGTAAGCATCAGGCTGAAGCATTGGGCTTTTTCTTGCTCTTGGAGTAGGAAGGCTGAACTCTTAGTCATGTTTCCCCTCCAGCACGTAACCTCAGTCATAAACCTCATTTTTTAGACCAGTTCGATGCAGGGTATGAAGTCAGCATTTGCTTTAAAATACATGAGACTAAGGAATGTTTTCTAATGAATTTGAAAATATAATTAGCAATTTTTTTTCTGTGTTCCAGAAGTCGTACTGCAGTCCCTGAAAGTACAAACTACTGCTCAAACTAATCGGATAGTATCACATAGAAATTGAGACCTTAACTGGGCAGTCTGGGTTTTATGGGACAGTATTGGATTTTATGTTCTGGATGTAGGCGTTTATTCAAGGGCTTCTGGTAAGCAACAGGACTTGTGAAAAAGATGAACAGTTTTCTGCCCTTATCAAATTGCCTAGGAGTAAAATAAAGTATTTAATATGAAGTTTGATGCTGGGTCATGCTATAAACGCAGAGGGAAGATACAGTGACATGTGAAGTCATTGTGTGTAGAGAGGGTACGGAGTCATTTACTGTTATGAAGTCATTACTTTAACCACTACACTGTTATCTGTCTTATTACCCCTTCTTAGCAGATGACTTGGCTCATGGCTAAAGAGCCCTGTTCATTGTTACAATGGCATCTCCACTGGCACAGCTTTGCATGCTGCACTGAGCTCAAGGCCTTTTCACGTCTCTTTAATGAGAGCACAGTATTTTATGTTTACATTCTCTTCTCCCTTTCCCTCACTTACCACCTCGCCATACCCACTCCCAACTCTGGCACCTTGGCAATTCCAGCTCATGATGGCTGGCTGTCTTTGGTGGTTTGTAATTAGCATCTTTCATGGCGCTCTTTTTTGTTGACTGTAAGCTAGAACCAGAATGGTGCCTGCGTTAGACCATGTCACTTTTAGTTGGAAAGGGTGGCAGCAGCAGAGATTTCACTGGGATTTAGTATGTAAGTTCACCGGGGATGGCCTCCAGGCATCTCTTTCCCTTCCGTATATTCAAACAAACTTAGCTTCAGTGAGAGTTGACTTGGATCTGAGGAGAAATCCTGCCTGGCACTGAACCCCAAGGGAATGGATGCTCAGTAGCCTTAAACACATTTTCCTCACTCCATACCCCCCCTCCTGCCATTACTTCATTCCATCTACCCTCTATCCCCAAGCTCTGACAGAAGGTATGTATTTTAGGAGAGACCCCTGGTGATGTGATGGACATGAGAGCCCTGTTTGAAATGGAAACCTACACATTCTGCCCTGCCAGGGAGATCCAGGAATATCCCAACAGAGATGGTGAAAGGAAATGGAACAAGTGAAAAAACAGTCATCTTTATTGAGGTTTTCCTTTCAAAAACACAAGTAAATATAGGAACAACACTTCCCATTCAGGATATGACGCTCTGTAATGCTATAACCTCAATGGAGCGCCCACTGACCACCACAGACGTAGATAATTTCCTTTTTTTTTTCATATCAACACTCACTCTTGTATACACTGACAACACATGCTGGCTAAGATAACCAAGAAAAAAACATGATAACAGAAATGAATGTAATTCATGAAAAGAGATAAACTGGGCCACACACAAGCTTATCCTCTTGTGTGTGGAGTGCTGACTTGCATTCACCAACTATTGCATCTTTTTTTTTCTTTCAACCTCCATTTATTTCACACAAGAGAAGAATAGTGTGTGTTTTTATGGATGCGTGAGTGTGTGTACTTGTTTACACATCTTTGTGAGGACCAAAAATTGGCATGCCACTATACTTGTGGGAAACAACATTCACTTGTGGGGACCAAATGCCAGTCCTCGTGAATTTGAAGGAAGTTTTGAGGCACAAAATATGGTTTTAGGATTAGGGTTGTAATTAGGTTAGGGTACGGGTTAGGAATTTATTTCTGATTGTTAGGGTTTCAAGGTAAGGGGCTAGGGAAAGCATTGTGTTCATTTGATGTCCTCACTAAGATGTGAAAGCATGTGTCTGTGTGTGTTTATATGTGCATACCAGCACAGTTTGTTGTGTCCATATTGGCTGATTTGAGTGTGTGTAAGCATCTGTGTGTTTGTGCACATCTCATGTCTGATTGCGAATGTGAATGTGCAATGAAAATGATGCGGCACACTCCATCCACCCTATAACTCACCTGGACTGATAAAGAGTGCAAAGGAATCGTTTCCTGCGCCTGCTACTCATTCAAATGGGCTGATGTCTGTAAACAAGAGCTGCAGTTATCCATGTAGCGGTCAGATAAGAGGGTAAGGAGACCTCCAGAGTGATGGATCACGAAGGGGCTCCCAGCCCTCTTCTCTTCCCAGCACCGCCCTGCCACCTTAGGATAATAAACAGCCGCAGAGCAGGGGGGGCAGATAAGAGCCATCACTCACATTGGCCAGGCTGATAAGACACAGACGCTCTCTGTCACCCTCCATGACATTTGTTTTTCATTCCACTTCAGACCAAGGGAGAAGTCAACCTGTTTCATCTCATCAATGGGCTCCACTCAGGAACCCCCGCTGAGTGTGTGCCACCCTTTGACACTGATGGTAGTCAGGTGACTGACTGTGTCATGCTGCACAGAAGAATAATGAACTGCAGCCAGAGTGGGGTTTTTTCACAACTGTACTATCACACTCAAGCAAACATATCCATTCTTTAAAATGCAATGAAATTAACAAATTTACCAAACTTGAACTCTCTCTTCCTGCAATGTACTTTGTCTCAGACAGAGAGCAGCAAACTGAGTACCTGTTCTACACATGGTTGCTGTGATTAATTGTGACTTTTTAACAGATGAGGTCAAAGTAAAATAAAAGGTCTTGGACACCTACTATCATGTCCCAATACCATTGAGTTCTATGAAAAGTTTGTTAATTTTGAATACCTTTACCTGGACTTACTTTACACTTTATATAGTGTGTTAATGGACACACTGGATGAGGTTTTAGAATAAGAAACAACCAGGAAACTTGATGTAGGTTTCTAGCCTTCCCTGACTGGCTATAAAAGTAAAGACTTGAATCAATGTAAAGTCTCCTTGAACAAAAAAACTCGAGTTACAAGTTGTAAATTATGCTTTAGAGACTAATATTTCTGATGGGGACCATAAACATAATATTTAAGTCATTTTGTATTTTGGCACTTTTAATTCCCTTAAAAATGCAGCGGCCTATCAGAGTGAATATGCTGTCATTGTAAATTTACCTGCCCTAACACTCCTTCTACCAGGGTCACCTCCAAGTCACAGATTTGAGAAGGTATAAAATGGTTACTTTATAGCTCTCCCAAATTGTTATACGTTAGAGTTATGTGCATTGTATTACTCCTAATGAAGGGCGTAAATTCTCAGTTTACGACTGCACCTTTACATGAGGGGTTGTAAAACACACGCTTTTTGCGTTACTTGTGTTGGTCACCAGAGTTCTACAGTTCAGACTGTGCACACACTGTTTCCATTAGTCAGGGACTGCTCCTCCGAGAGGGCTCCATATGCAGTAATAGGGCAGAGCTGTGGGAGAACGACATCCCGTCCATCGGACATGGATGACATTTAACAGACAGGGCCAAATTTCCGGTGATCAGAATGCCAGTAACCAAGAAGTTAATCTATGGCTCTCACAAATATCTCATCTTTGTTTGCTCAGAGATGAACCACATCTTATAGCTCTGGAACAATAATCAATTGTGTTAACACCCAGATTTAAACTCAAATTCACTTCACTACTCAAAATAATAAAGTATTTGGTCAGTTGTTTTGATTTAAATCACCTTAAAAGTGGAATGCCCACAGACTACACTGAGTGGAAGTGAATAAAAAGGAGGCATTCATCAGTGTCACAAACCTTGTTTTTTTTCTTTCTGATGCAAACTTGAAAAGTGTGTCAAATATAAGAAAAACAAAGCTCTTTTTTAAATTTATTTAGAGTAGTTTAATCTGCATCAGTGGCACTGAATAAAAAAGGTTATATGACAAGCGTTAATTTTACTTACCTCCTTTATTGATTGAGTTCACCATAATTACATCAATCATATTTATAGGGTTTGCACCTTGTGCCTTAGTAAGACCTACTAATAATAACTGGAGCTCTGAAAGGGAATCTTTGTTCAGTTTACAACCTCAGCTCTGCAGATTTTCTACAGCACTTAGAATTATACCTTTGAAAATACCCTTCTGAGGGCGAAATCACCAGAGGAGAGAGCACAGAGGAGATGCCACCAGTTTAACAGCTTTCTCCATGTCACCCTATTGCCACTCTCTGGGGCTGATTAGGTTTACGCCATAAAAGACATGCTGTTCACTGAGCCCTTTTACATGTGCATTTATATGCTATAACTTGCTACATTTTTGCAAGGGTTGTGTCTAATGTGTACTGTAAAATAACCATAATTGAGAACTATGCAAATTCCAGGCCTTGCAATGTTGCTGACAGTAAGGTTTGACAGTAAAAGAATTCTGGAGACAGGAGACATTTGTGACAGCACCACAGGATTGTGAGGGATTGACAAATCAAGCAATTAAAGAGGAGGTGATTATGTCATCATTTTCTTGGGTTGGCTGAGAAAATGGTCCTGCTACATTTCATATTCACTCTGAAAGAATGAAAAAGGTAAAGTAGGGGGGATGAGGATTGAAATATCTCACAGGGACATTCTGCTTACTTTTTTAGACAGGCCTTATCTCCACACGTTCAGCCCTGTTAATATGATGATGAACAATATTTCATGAAGGACGGCTGACTGTGTCTCTCCTGGAGAGAGCCCAGGCACATTCTACCTCCTCCCCATGTCCTCATCTATCCTTTGTACCAGTCTTCCCTGAGAGTGAGGGTGAAGGGGGGCAGGTGGGCGAAGGGAAAGTGAGGTAGATAATCACTACTACTCTGCACACACATTCCTTAGAAACACACCAATTCGGGACCCTCATCCTTCCCTTTAAGACCCCCAAACCATTTTCATATCAATAATCAAGCAATTTTTCTACATGCTAATCCATCAAAGCGGGCTGGGGCTAATCTGCAGGCGAGGCTCTGGGTGGTGTGTGTCGCTTCCTCTTTTCAGGTGTGCCCCGCTCCCTGGCAGACATTTGTCCCGCTATGGGGCACACAAAGCCCCTGCCCTGTCAGCACTGATTGATCAGAGGCCAGCTGTAAAGGAGGAAAGCAGCACACCCTATCAATGATGCGCTACATCTGCACCTGAAAAGAGTCTTCGTCTCCTTCCACAACATGCTCCATGCTGCAGATAATGAGAGCAACGCTGTTAACAGCTCCTGGAGCTCTGGTTTTTGTCATTGTATATAGGCCAAATGCTTACCTTTTAGATGGAGGGAAGACAGAGAGAAAGAAAAAAAAAAAAAAAGCGGCCCGTGGTAGGAGGATTATCATAATGTCTACAAACGCTGACAGGGTTGAATTTCAGTGACTCTTTTTCAGATTAACGGGGCTCTTAAAAAAGGTGCATTTGCAGAACAATGTGATTGCGTGTTTGATTTTAATTTTCTGACAATCTTTCACAGCATGTAAGAGATACATGTAGATGTTTTTTCTGTACTTTGCATTGTTGGGATTTAGAGAGGCTAAGGGTGCTTTTTAAAAGCTTGTGAAGGCATAGCAGGCAGCTCTAAGAGCCTGGGTGATCCTGCAGGAGGTAGAGTGAGAGATAAAATGCAGAGGCCTCATTAGTAGCACATTTATCATCTCCTGTCTGTGATTTAAAAGAATGACTGGGTCAAATCACTTTAAATACCTCGGGGGAAATCAACATTTGTCATTGCAAAGCAAACCTGCCTCTCCCCTCTCTTCGGGCATTAATTTATTCTGGTAAAGCAGCCCCATTCGCTGCTGCGCTGATTTTAATTTCATCCTTGCAAAAACCTTGGCTGACTGTCTATCTCAATTCATTGCTTTAACACACAATTGTCCCCTTCAATTCACTGAAGTAAAACTCACCGCTAACAAGGCTAAGCCCTATCCTTAGACGCTGGGCAGGTGATGCAAATGGTCTTTAGTGAAACAATAAAAAGTGTGAGACACTGAAAATTATTCGTCTGATGTCCACAATTAAAAACAAATGCCATCAGGACCGAACACAAAGATGTACACGGTAAGAACAAGCGAGAGATTATGTATTATAAATGTGTTATTAATGTGTAACTCGGCAAGGTCGGGGAAGTCAAGCTAGGTGTTGAAATATGGATGTCACCCTCAAAGAGCCCGCTAACATTGCTGCAAGTGGACCCTCTGAACACACTGCCTGACCGAATATTTATGTGTTTGTCTGCACAATGACTTACATTTCTGAGAGTATTATCTAAGGATGGCGTAGTCCTGGTAATAATACTGCGAGCATTCAGATGTGAACAAAATAAAAGGTTAGAGAATATCTTTAACTGCACTTTTTATGTGAAATAAAAATTCCATCAAGCTTTCATCTAAAGTCAGTTTATCGTTCATTGTGTCTAAATTTCTTTTTTCCTGCCATATTTACCCTGTGGCCAAACATGAAAAGCAGTGAAAATCACAAAATTTGGGTATTTCCATTCTTTAATTTCACATTTTTACACTTAAATGAATTCTGGCAGCCACTTTTATTCTAGCTGCAGTAATGTTTTGCGGCAATTCATTATCACACAGCTTTTTGCCTTTGGCCTGGATCAAATATGGGATGGACATTCCTAGCAATGCACCACCTAGTCAGTTTTTTGTTAGTTCTGCTGAGGTGACAACTAAGATGTTGATGCCAGATATGTGTTGTGGGGCACTGCAAAAATATTTCAAAGTCAGTAGGAAGGAGGCAAAAGGGACAGATGCTGAGCAAGTCCTGAAAGAAGTGCAGGATGGGGTAAAAGCAGCACTAGAATAAACGCATATCTATTTCATGCCAGTTCAGACAGAATAGTGTGCCATATGTAAATAGGGGTTCAATAATGAATGCACTTCCCCTGCTTTTATTTGCTTTAAGCTCTCACAGTCACACACACATTGGCACCATGCGAGACACAAATTAGAGAGCGTTTTAAAGGAAATATTCAAAGAACAGCCTGCCGCCGGAATATCAGTTATTATTTTTGATGTTGCAATTTCTGACACTTTGATGCAATCAGTGAGTAGCCCCGGCATTCAGCCCTCTCCAGGGAGAGAGCTGTCAGGAGTGAGGAGCCGGTGGGTAGATAATTATGGGAGATCAAACCTCGCTAGTTAGTAGGCAGGAACGGGAGGCAAATGCCAAAAACCAGCCAATGTTTCGCAAACGCTTGTTCAAGGATATCCTAATTGCTATAAGTGGTTCCTTCAGGACTGGCACTTCAAACACTGCCTGCTGCATGATGTCATCTCCCTGGCTCCCCTTCACACTCACAATAGGCAAATTAAGGAAGAGGGCACAACAAAACATACCAGAGGATAGTGTCCTTCCGCTGTCATGACATGTGGACCACATCAATATCAAAAGTGCACGCATGCTGCAAATGTGTATATAAAATATATGTAAACACAAAGTGACAAGAGTTCAGATTTAGTCAAGCAGATGGCGTTTGAGCAGTGCATGTTTTTTTTTCTTTTTTTAAAAGTCGAGATACTAGCGTAAAGAACTGGCATAAGATTACACATCACAATTAAAATAGAATGTAGGCTAATTAATATGCAGAAAACAACAAGTGCACACGTAGTGTTGGTAAATATTAGAGTTGTGCGATTTCAAAAGCAATACATTTTGACATCTAACTGTGTGCTCCATAATTCAAAGTGAGAACACAGTGCTATCTGTCAGTACTGTTTCCAGGCTACCTCTCTGATTCCCTTCTTACCTTTACAGTTCAAAGGGAAGGAGAGGGGAAGGTGAGTACAATTAGCTGAAATCAGTCAGAACAAATTGTCCAACAGCACCACACTATGCTAAGACATCAGAGTCCATTTGCTGATGGTGCAATGACCCTTTTACTGTGACCCATGCACTCCAGTAACATGCATAAAACCCCCTGTTGTCTAATCAGCCTCTCATACTTATCATTGACCAATGTCTCGTCTAACACAGAAAGTAACTTGAAAAAGAATCCTAGACCTGCTTCTGTCTGCCTCAGCTACATCAAAGGAAATCCAACCCTCGGCAATCAAAAAGAAGGATTTCATGTTTCAAAAACAATTCACATTTTCAAAGGAGGACCACAGCTGACATACAATCGCAGTAAACCTATTGAGTCTTCAGCTCCCTCATTCTTTTTCTCTCCCTGTTGTGAATGTGAATCTTGAGGGTCATTGATCATCTCATTAAATTCAGACCCAAAGAAAGCGATCCTTTTCACACAGCTCAGGAATTCAGACGCAAAACACCCCCGCCTCTCTTCAGTCGCACACAAACACACTTGCACCATCAAACATCACCAAATGACTGCTTTTCGCAGACAAGAAAGGCGGCAATAAAATGATATAATAAACTCTATTTTGTTCAAAAGGGGTAAAAGGAGGTCATTTTCTGCATAGAGTGCTGAACTGTTAGCATAACAAAGCCCAGGCTGGCGAGCTAATGGCTCTTCATCTATGACAAGGAGCTCACTAGCTTTTCACTGTTGCGCTCCTCATAAAGTGGCCTGAAACAACACCTTACTTATGCTCCTGACCTTCCTACATTCAAACACAGGAAATCCCAATGTCAAGCTCGAAGTCTATACATATCCACAGACAGGCACAGGGTGAGGTAAAAATAATAAACATAACACAAAGAGTATTAGTATATTTCCAAAGGAACGACACAAACCACACCAATAGACAGAGTAAGCAAACAGGACAGTCTAGTGAATGTGCAGCAGCCCTCAAGCGGCTTGGCTCTGTCCAATTGTCTCTCTAATTGGTGGTGTCTATAGAGTGTCTTCTCTTTATTTTTGGACAGAGCGGCATGCCAACACATAAGGTAAATTACATAGATGGTCTGGAACACAACAGAGTACGCAAAAATTACAGCAACAGAGAAAAAGTGAGTGCAGAGAGCATTGGCGAGAGGAAGGTTATCATTATCAGTATTTTATTCACCGCTGGGAAACAGCATGTTAAGAAAACGAAGATTCAGGTGGCTTAACAACCAAATTGCTTCCCTACCAATGGCCTCTCTGTCCATTCCATCATCCCAACTCTGACTGAGTATGTTACAGATGAGGTCATGCTGCACTCATCCAGACAGTGGTGAGAGGCCTCATTCTCCACTTCTCAACCCTGACGCGTTATCCGGGAGGCCTGCCTTTGATGTGCTCGTAATATGAAGGACGCAGGGCTATCAGCTAGCTGTCAACTCAGTAACTACCCTGCATCGCTCCCAGGGGCAGCAGAGCTAGCCAAGCCAGGATGGTCGTCCAGCGCCCAGAAGCTCTGCTGCTGATGGACCTGATTAATTCCCCGGAACGCTGGTTTGTCTTCCTGCAGTTCAGTCAATGACTTCATTCAGCAGGGTGAGGTCACCAGAGGCCTGGTAATAAAGGGGCTGCACTTCACAGTAAAGACAGCATGCCTGTGTGCAGCTCTCCAAAAAAAGAAAAAACTCCTTCAAGAAAGAACAGGGTGAAAAAGAGGAAAACATCCAAGTGTCTTTGGCTTCAGTGCAGCAGTCCTTGAGCAAGAGGCAAGCAGACTGTACTTCCTCTCACTCCGGCCTTTTCTTCTCCTTCCTGTTTCCCATTGTAAGAGAAATAATAATTGGCAGGCCAATGAATTATTAGTGCACACAGTCACTACAGAAAGAACAATCTCCTATATTCGTGCCATTAAATGTGACTTTCCTTTAAAAGAAAAGAGTTTCACATGAGTAAATAGACTTGGATGTTCCTTTTTCCCTTTGACTCTCGCTACTTTCTATTCTATTTGAAAATGTTCATAGTTTTTATAGAGAATAATGTGTCAATGTGATGAATGAGTATTCAATAAAACCAGTGATAATGACAGAAGTTGTCCTCTCCTCTCCTTGAGTAATAACTGATGTGGCATAGCCGTTTAAAGCAGTACTCTCATATAACAATGCTTATTATGAGCCAAAGGCCTTTAAACAAGTCAAATAAAATTGATGTCATTCACTTTCTGAAACTCAATGATGATCTGGGGAATTTCACTCCAACAAACGGCATGGGAAAATGACACAACTTACGAGGGCAAGTAACTCACTCTCACACTTACAGGATTGTAAAAAATGACAATTTCTTGAAATGTCTCATAAATTTGCTGAAATGCATGCTCTTGCCATCCCCATGATGATTGTTGCTTTCACTTTGTGGGCCATGCAAGTCTAGTCACTTAATGTAATCTGAAGTCACAAACCTCCCCTGTGTCATAAGATGTAATATTGTATTTTGGAGTTGTTTTGTTTCTTTTGGTCAGTCAGGTGAGCAAGCTGATAGGAAACCAATAGATGATGGTCTGTGACCTGACTATCCAGTCATCATTCCTCTGGGGTATAACATGGAAGGGAAGGGGACGTGAATGGTGCCCCGGCAGCGATGCACGGTGCTGCAAGCTCATAAAGCAGGCCATCAGCTGACCTCTGAGGCAAAGGGAACAGGCAGGGCCTTTACGACCATCACCAGATTTAACAGCCAATAATGACTGGAATAACCGCTTAAACCTTTACGGACCCGCGCAGCCGCATGGTAGCAATGACAGCAGAGCCAGACACGAATAAAGCGAGAGAGAATGATATATTCAGCCAGTGCACTGACAGGGGCCATGTTTCAATCGAAAGGAAAATGACAGATGGGGGTGGGAGGCTGATATGTGTGTCTCTTTAAGTAGAGCCAACTGGCTTGTCCATTCTCATCCTGATGAATGCACAACAGGGAGAGCTGGAGAAAGAAGTGGAAGCAGGAGAAGACAGAAGAAAAAAAACGGTGCGGACAGAAGTGATGCATGGGACTAGAGATGTGGGTGAGAACAAACAAAAAAATGCAAAAAGAGAGTGCAGTTTGAGCTATTTTGTGTGTAAGATTAGCATAAATAAATCACTTTAAAACCTTGTATATATATAATATACAATTGGTTATTTGATAATTCAGATATTAATAGAACATTAAAAAAATAAAAATAATATAAAGTACTCTAAACAAAAGCAATAAAATAACATTTCTGGTATTACATGGTATATCATGGTATATATCTGCATACATACATATAAACGCACACATATATATATACACACTACCAGTCAAAGTCTTGGACACACCTTTCTCATTTGATGGTATTTACATTGTAGATTCTCACTAAAGGCATCAAAACTATGAGCATGTATGGAATTATGCAGTAAACAAAAAAGTGTGAAATGGATTCTTCAAAAAGTCACCCTTTGCTTTGATCACTGCTTTGCATACTCTTGGCTTTATGAGGTTGTCACCTGAAATGGTTTTCCAACAGTTTTGTAGGAGTTCCCAGAGATGCTGAGCACTTTTTGGCCCTTTTGCCTTCACTCTGCGGTCCTTCTCATCCCAAACCATCTCGATTGGGCTTAGGTCAGGTGACTGCGCCATCTGCACTCCACTCACTCTTCTTCTTGGTCAGATAGCCCTTACACAGCCTGGAGGTGTGTTTGGGATCATTTTCCTGTTGAAAAACAAATGATGGTCCAACTAAATGCAAACTGGATGGGACGCCATGACGATGCAGGATGCTGTGGTAGCCATGCCGGTTCAGTGTCCCTTCAATTTTGAATAAATCCCCAACAGTGTCACCAGCAAAGCACCCCCACACCATCACACCTGCTCCTCCATGCTTCACGGTGGGAACCATGCATGTAGAGACCATCCGTTCACCTTTTCTGCGCCGCACAAAGACACGGCAGGTGGAACCAAAGATCTCAAATTTGGACTCATCAGACCAAAGCACTGATTTCCACTGGTCTAATGTCCATTCCTTGTGTTTCTTGACCCAAACAAATCTTTTCTGCTTGTTGCTTTTCCTTAATACTGGTTTCTTAGCAGCTATTTGACCATAAAGGCCTGATTCGTGCTGCCTCCTCTGAACATGATGTAGAGATGTGTCTGCTACTGAAACTCTGTGTGGCATTTATCTGGGCTCTAATCTGAGGTGCTGTTAACTTGCGATTTCTGAGGCTGGTGACTCGGATAAATTTATCCTCAGCAGCAGAGGTGACTCTTGGGCTTTCTTTCCCAGAGCGATCCTCATATAAGCCTGTTTCGTCATAGCGCTTGATGGTTTTTGTGACTGCACTTGGGGACACATTCAAAATTTTAGCAATTTTCACAAGTAACTGACCTTTGATTCTTAAAGTAATGATGGTTCTTGCCATACCATGAATTCTAACAGTGGTCAAATAGGGCTGTCAGCTGTGCACCAACCTGACTTCTGCACAACACAACTGATGGTCCCAACCCCATTAAGAAGGCAAGAAATTCCATAAATGAACCCTAAGAAGGCACACCTGTGAAGTGAAACCAATTCAGATGACAACATCATGAAACTCACTGAGAGAAGGCCAAGGGTTTGCAGCACTGTCAACAAAGCAAAGGCTGGGAATCTGAAATATAAAATATATTTAGAGTTATTTATCAATTTTTTCTTTGCTCTTTCTTTTCTTTCCATATAACTTGCTTCATATATTTGATGTGTTCAGTACGTACCTACTATGCAGAAAGTAGTAAAAATAAAGAAAAACCATAACACACACACACACACACTTAACATCAAATGATAAATAAATGCACAGACCCAGTAGCGCACTTTCCGTAGCACACTGTATTTGAAGTATATAAACGTCTTTACAAGAACAAAGTAAAATAAGCTTAATTTACAATATTTGTTTAGAAGGCTTCTCTCTCCTTTATTTTGATGTCAAGTCTAAGTTATAGCGCAATAGCATCACTTGGACCGAGATCATAACATCAATTCATTAACTGCTGGCAGCAAACTAATTCTGATTTTCAATAAACTCTCTAAACCTAATACCGTACTCATGAAAGGAAGCCCATTTCACAGGCTGGCACATGTTCAAGCAACATATGCTCACATAATCTCTTAAAAAGCATGATCCAAGTCCAAATTTAATTATGTAATAGCACAAACGAAATCAGAGTGCCAACACAGCAGAGCTCTGATACACAGCGTTCTGCCACTCCACTCCTATTCTCTTCATTTGTTTATTGCTCTCACCAGTCCCAGCAGCCTCAGGGACTGTGGCGTTTAGAGTCCACTCAGTGGTCTACAGATGGCTCCAAGCCTTTATGTTCATTGCATGGTTATTTGTCTTTTTAATAAGGTTTGTTTGTAATATATGACTATTGTTATATGATCGTAATACTTTTTCATAGTCCCGCAAGTCATTACTTTTAGGTTGCTGTGTTTTTACATAGTAAGCTCAAAGTCTTTTAACTCGATTTTGTTTTGTTTTTTTTTGTTAGTTCACACAGCTTTACTGTGGTATGACTCAGTCGAGGAAGTAGTGCTGGTGGCAGTCAGATGAGGTTTAGTAGTTTCAGGGACTAAATGGGTGGGGGGGCTAAGGGATGTTCATGGTTCCCTGAGCCCTGCACTTCCCCTGGCACCAGTAGTCAACTTGCAAAGCACCGAGCTGAGGCTCTTGATCTCTGTAGAATACAGATAAAATTTTACCAGTGAACAGTGTCAGGCCTTTGCTGAATATGATAGTGTCCCTAAACATTGCTGAGGAGGAGTAAAAATATATATGTGAGCATAAAAGCCACAACGGGACTCTACTGAAGACTATATCCAAGATACCAGGTCACCTTTTTTCTTGCAACAGTATCAATAAATCCAGGGACAAAACTGCATATCTTAAGCACCTTACTGGCGACTTTTACAGTGCAGTTGGAGCTTGGCACGCAGACGATAACATTCCCCCCACACAATGGTCTAATCTTCATGGCACAGGTAGCACTGGGATTGTCTTGGATGTGCACTCTGCCGTCGCCCGGGTTTGTCCCGGCATTAGAGCCCTCTGCATTCCTTTGTGCTTTTTAACCAATGAATTAAAGAGGATTTCAACAGGGGAATACTTATCTGAAAAATTACCCCTTTACTCAGAGATAAACAAATCAGACTAAATAAGTTGGAAAGAGTTTCACAAACTCATTCTGTAATCAGGAAGAGCTGCTTAAGATAACAACGCCTGATTTAAACATTTTTACACAAAGAGTAAAGAAAAGTGAAACCTTAAGCTATATGGAAGAACTGCCATTGCTTTGTAAAATAGTTTACAATTTGTATTTATAGGAGCCAATCAGACTCTTGTGTTGCCAGTAAATAAATGAAATTGTCGGGGAGTATTGTCTGTAGATTATATATTCAGGTCACTTCTCCCAAGAAATCTTTTAATTTTTTAATCCATGCAGATGTTTGTTTTCAGAAAACTTTCTGAAGTGCATCCCCAGATGAACACTGAAAGCATTCTTAAGTAGCTAAGTTGCTCTTATACAAAATACCTCAAAGCGTCTAAGATAATACATGTGGATTGAAATGCAATCTGCCTCTCACTTCTTCTCAAGATAAGTACAGCCATTGACAAGACCTGGCTTCCTCCTCTTATCTCACAAACACTTGATACCAGAAACTCTGTGCATGAATAAGTCTTTCAAGATTGTGATGTAAATATATCCGATTAATCACAACAAGGAAAACTGCAACAACTAGTGCTACCACCCCCCAAACAACATTGTAAAAATGTTCCTTTGCTTGCAGTAGTATCACAAATATTTTTCTTATCCATACTTCCCACTTATGGTTCTGTGATCGCATAGCTCTCAGTCATATACCCATTGCACTGGTGTGTTTTAATCTATGCTAATCTATTGTAATATTTTCATTTTCGTTTTAAAGATTATTATTAACATTAATTTAAAGCAAGACAATATTAAAAAACTAGTGACAAAACTGCATTTGGATAATCTATGCAACAGCTCTAAGCCCATTTCCATTCCTGATGGATTTAGTGACACATCCACCCCCACTACCCCCCAGCGCTAAAATATTTAATTTTACTGAGTAGATCCCCAGGACATGAAGGAAAACCATCAGGTCCATGTTCAAGTTTAATTACTGATTGCTGATTTAAACCTAGTCTCAACCCTCCAGCCCCATATCTGCGTCAACCGTAAGAATAAAAAAAGAGCGAGATGGAGAGAAGTGCTGGGAATGAGAGACAAATCTGGATAACAATGCGCGTGCGCGTGTGTTAAGGGTTAAACTGCAGCTTCATGATTGCCTCTGTAAGACAAAGAGCTGTTACATATTGATAAGGCAATTTGATGAACGCTTTTAAAAAAAGATCGCCAAATTCAACACACTCCAATATCCCTCCAGTCCACAGTGTGGCGCTCTGCTCTCTGTCTGTTGCACTGAGTCAAAACAGATTGAAATGAGCCTCAATTTGGCACTAACCATCTGTCCCCACACTTTTCACACTATTAAACGTCTGTGCACATGAGCACGAGTGTGTTTGTGTGTGTGTGTGTGCGTGTGTGTGTGAGAGAGAGAGAGAAAGCCTGTGTGTGCATGTGTTTGATTAAGCTCTGTCTAGCAGCCCCCATTGCTGCCGATGCCTGTGAATCTATTGCAATCCCTTCATCACAGATGCCACTTCATTTACATTCCTTGGGCCTAATTTGAAGAAAATCTCAGGTGGTGGGGATATATTTTCAGAGTGTCCCTCTTATAGGTTTATCCAGATTCCAGTGCGCTTGAAAAGTTGCACTTGTACACCGAGGGAGGCATTTTCACCTAATGAAACCCAAGATCAATAGAACTGTTCTCTCTTCTCATATATAGTGTATGTACACAAGGGAAATAAAGTATTATTTTTCATCCTCAAATGTATAATGGATATCATTCTTTATTTAATACTTAGTTCAATTCCACATGTGCCGCAAAGGGGAAATATTTTTTCTGGTGATGTCCTTTTATTACAGGAAGAAGGTATAAAAGTGGAAACATTAGGTTAGAAGGTATGAGAAAAAATAAACATTACGCTACTTTACATTACTGAGAAATGGCAATAGACTACGTTGATTTCACCAGCTCACTCAAGCATTATACCACAATGCAGTTAATCTCGTATAATTAAAAAGCGAACAGACATTTACATATTAATCTTCTCTGCATACGACAATTGACATATTAGAAATCAGGAACTTGAGTTTAAAAGCAAAAGTGCAGAGCACAGAAAGGTGCAGAGCAAAAAAGAGCAGATAAGTATAGAGAGGAAGGAAGATGAGGACGAAGAAGATGAGAGGAAAGCGTTGAGAGCAGTCACTTCAGGTGCAGCCCTTATCGGCGGCAGAGAGAGGACCTTTCTTATGTAATCTGTGATTTCATTCAGCCTCCGTATCAGATGATTGTCTGGGAGAAGAAAAAGCCATTTTGAGGGGAACGGGCTGCGTGAAAAGGATCGTCTCCCCGGCAGCTCACCCTTCCATGTCGAACCAGCCGCATGGCACCGAAGGTCAGCAGAATTATTGGAGGCGGGGGTGGCTCTGCCAGAGAAGACAATGATATGGCCTTAACCCTCATTTAGAGGTGCCATTTCCCCACCTGACCCCCCTGCTAAAGTGTTATTTTTTCATGTTATGAAATGTGATAGCTCTCTGGTGAAACAGGAGTCTCCAGTTAGGAAGGTAATACTTTGGCGTGCAGCGACAGCGAGACAGGTTCAGCCTCTCCTCTAAATAGGCTGGCTGAACGGCCTTACTGCTCCGTGCTGTGCAGACAGTTCAATCAGGGTAAAACAACGTTCATTTAACCGCTTGGCTAACAACAGCCAGCAGTACACACAAGAGTCCCAAGATTGCACAGTTAAGGGAGATGATGATAATGTCTTTGTGAATTTCACCCAAACATGTCATTTTAAAATAAGGCTCTGCACAGGGCTGTGTTAAGTGTCATAACCTGTTGTTTTCAGTTCCTGCTCTTTTTCTCTTTCCCCACACAAGAGGGGTAATATGTGAGGGAATGGTTTTTGGTATAGGCGGAAATATCTTCATTTAACACAGCAATCAGTTATTTATGAGGAATCAAATGCAGCAGTTATAAAGAGGTCTGTTTGAAATACTTGTTCAGCAATTAATAGTCAACGTTTGCATGTGATCTACTTTTAATAAGTAAGGTGGAAAATTATAAATGCCTAATGCCTCATTCATTTCATATCATACTTTTATTAATGTACAATGATGTGAACGGCCTCTGGTGTGCAAATTAAATGTCAACGAGATAAAGCAGAGTAACTTCACAGCAAAGGTTACATATGATCTCCTTATATTCTTCTAAGTGCAAAAAAGTGCATTGCTATGCAAGTCATTCCTGCAGAACGTTTGTGACTTGTGTAAAAAGAAAAAGGTATTACCTGGAACAATGTTTTGATTACCGTCTGAGCTGTAACGATCAACCTGCTATCTAAAGAGGCGCAGGAGGGGGTGCATCAGAGAGATGAACATCTTTGTCTACTCACAGCAGCTCCACCTAGGGGAGCAGAGAGGAGCGTGGTTACCTCTGAAAAAAGACTTCTGCTTTTTCACTCCTAAAATCTAAACAAAAATGTGTGATGACTTTCTCTATCTTCAACAAATCTTATCTTATTATTTGTCACTAATCACTCTTTGATGTGAGGTGAGAGAACACATGGCTACAGGGTCCAGCCTGACACAAGACCTTAGTTTTGGATAATAGTGCCCAGAGGGCCACGGCACAGGGTAGTGCCGGGGGTCAGAGGAACAGGCAGATTAAGGAAGAGAAGTGTTGAGTTTGTCACCTCAGGGCCTCCACCCACACAAGGAGAAGATGCTGTGACCAGGCCCCGCCATCATTCAAAGCAGATGGCATTTTTTATGTGTCAGGGCTTATTTTGGGGATGCAGCCTCTGGCAGGCCCTGGTTAGACTAGTTATTAAGCATGTACGCTTATAATTTAGCCAAACCACAGTGGATTTGGACCCAAACCCAGAAGCCTCAAACTAAAAGACTTTCCCTCTCTTTTCTTTCGTGCCTTCCTGTCATACAGAGCAAAAGCGAAAGAAAAACGAGATTGTGAACAAGGCTTTACACACAAGAAGCTAATGTGGTTTCACCATGCATTTATGGAGCAGCATGCACTTTGCAGAGTGACTTGTACAAAACTACGAAGGACAGTGTTGGACAGAAACATGTATTATGTGTAGGCCTATTTAAGGAAACCCAATATAAGTAGGATAAAAGTGCATCTTTCACATGAAATGCCTGTAACCTCTGGTAACTTTCTGTAAACACAGTCAGTGATCAAAAACAGCCTGGTGGATGTACAAACATCTGCATGGCAAGAAGACCTGCTTGCAAATGCAGTGGAATTTAAATCCACGCATTCACATGTCACAACAGTACTCAGAAAACACACATCAGGACTGCAAAGCGATAATTAGCAAGCACAGCTGACTCCTTGAATTGTTCTCCGTCCTCCCCCCATCGTTTCCCTGCTAATAGGGGCGTGAGTCCCACTTATTAGATGTGATTATCCACCCAGGGCTGTATGTAGATTAGCATTATTACATCCCTCAACCAGCTTCTGTGCTATTTAGACAGAAAATGTAATTCAATGATGTAACTTAGATATAAATCTGCATTTACAGGGCAAAGTCCCACTCCAGCACTGGTTATGACAGGTTGGCTGATTAAACTATCAGGCTGACAAGCCCAGCAGTCACACAAGAGGACAGGCAAAAGTACAAAGGCCCTCTTATTACAGAAAATCCCCTAGAATAGCCAACGGTGAGGATATGGTAATGATGTAGTACCTCTCCATCAGATTTACAATACACACAGACACACACACCTGCACATTTCAGTACCTATAGACATTCACATAGTATCTGTGGCTTAAAGTAGCCTCACAGAACAAAAACAAACACACATCCACAGATATATACATATATATTATCCAATATATGTGTTAGTGTGACAGACACACACGCACACTCACTCACTCATAGACACACACACACTTATCTATCCAATTCCCTTATCCAGCTGAATATGATGAGTGGCTTTTGGAATGACCTCCAGGCAGAGGACAAGGCCTTGTTCTGCTGCTCCCTCCCCTTTCCCTCCTCTCTTTCTTCCTCCCACAGAATGAATCTGAAAGACTGGTGACCTTGCTGTGGGTCTGTGAGGGAAATGAGCTACATCTTGTCACAGACAGAACAGGCCATTTGAAACCTGGTTTGTTGGCTTTGAATGGGCCAGCGATTGTGGAGCTGATAACTGGAAGGGGTGTGAAGGGGTGCCTTTTATTCGGCAAATTAAAAGGCAGGCCTGATGGAAATATGTCGGCACTTGCATTAAGCATATAGTTGCAGGATGCTTATCAAGTGAACATCTCTACGGCAAAAGAAAAGGGCAGACAGTAGCTGTGAATCCATACGCCGTTGCTGGCAAGCTGTAGTCACAAAATAAAAACAACCAGAGAAGATTCTGAGCAGCCTTTATGCCAATAACTAAGAATATGTTAATGATTTTCAGGAAGCAAATTAACTTTAAGGGTTTCTCACCAATGTGCCATCTCTGAGATAGGATTTAAAATTCATTATCTGCATAGTTATCAAAATCCATGCTACGGTTCAGACAGACACACAACACACACGAATTCTGGAAACAAGCACAAATGAGCAAGCTTGCTCGTTTCTCTAGCAAGATTTCTGTGTGTGTGTGTCTGTGTGTGTACATATATATGTGTGTGCATGTGTGTGTATGGATGTGCGCGTGTGTGCAAGGAGCTCTCCAAACAAAAGCTGGCATCTCCCGTGGCCTGCACAAATGTTTGTCTAATGTAAACCGCCATATAGGAGCATCTAATTAGGGGTGTCAGGCTGCATGTGGCTGAGAAATCTCAGCCAACTGTCAGCCGATTCAGATCGCTCCCAATCAGCGGGGAAACGAAAGGGGAAGAAAAGGAAAGAGAAGAACCAGCAACTGGGAACCAGGGACCCGGGTGGGGGGCAATTAACAGCCAAGGTGAAGCCACTCATTGTCGTCAAAGAGACTATGCTAGCCATGCATGTTAGACTCCAACCCTCCCCGCTACTTTTGCCAGCAACCACTGGCACATTTGTAATTAGGCTCGAAAGTAAGTAGGCTCGAGCAGTGCTGCACGGAGGTTGGTTGCTTTAATGACACATGAAGACAATTTGGTAGCACTGTAAGCACACATCCACATAGCAAACTAGGTCTTCAGTTTTTAAGGGAGTAGATAAGTGGGCAGGTCTGGAATGGCAATGTGGGTGAAACCAAGAGAAAGGTCATACTAACCTAGTGTGAGTCTAGTGCCAATTTAATTAAAACACAAGCTTTATAGAAAGGAGAAGATGCTGTTAGTTACAGAGCTATATAAGACCACACCAAGTAAGTGTGAGTACCACCTCTTGGAAGGCCAAGGAAACATTTGCTAACACTTGATTTAAACATCCAGACCGGCACAAAAGCAGAAAACATCACTTGAAAGGTAGGGCAAACATGGGGCATGGAAGGTAAGAAAAAAATGTTTCTAAACCATCTCCCTTGCCGTTGATGATTAGTGGGTGAAAACTGTGTGAGGAATGTGCAGTGTTTTTTTATTCTTCTACCTAAAGCCATGATTTGCTTTGCATAAACAAAAACAACAACAATAGCAGGCAGGTTCTTCTGTAGAAGCCACACAATGAGCTCAAGGGTTCCTCATAACATCTCATTATAGTTAATGAGCGCTGTGTGTTTACAATGTGTAGCTCTATAGAGCTAGCACTGTTTACCCATCCCCTCCTCTCAATGGAGATCACTCAGCACACCCCAAAACAAAGGAGGATTTGTTTAGCCATGGGCTGTGTTTCTTCCCCTCTGGATCATAGGGCTCAGTCTAGCAGGCACAGGCTGTAAGCACTATCTCCCAAATTCATCACTGCTACCATGGGATCTCCAAATATACACTGGCTTACAAGCACACATTGAGATTGAACTCTAAACACTACATGCACTATACCTAATTCCCCAAAGGACACCTGAACTTAAATGTTATCAAAAGTAAAATATTTTGTTGTTTATCTATTGGCTAGGTTCAGCTAGATTAAATCAGTCACGGCAAACTTCCCCAAACCAAGAGCGATCTGGAGGGCTTTGCAGCCCACATCTGGATGTCCTGTCTTGCCATGACTACTTGGTGAAAGAACAAAAACTTGTAATACTGTCTGCATTCCTCCTTTTCTGGAGACATTGACTATCAAGTCAAGTAATGAGGAACTATAACCACCAGACTTGTACAGATAAGGGTTTTAATCTGATGATGTATTTCTTTGAAAATGGCTAACAGAATAGTGAAAGCTTCCTTTCACATGCCTCTATAATTAAACAAGTGGATAAAATTAAACACACAAAATTTGCCCCAGAACATTCCAGCTGCATCAATACAGCGCATTACTCACTGCATCATACTCCTACCCACTAATTAGAAAAATAATTATAAGCAGCTAAGATCTTTGCATAAAAACCTACAGAAGAGCTCTGCATGGTAGGCTCCTCTCTTAATCAGTGTTTTAGGAAGCATGGCAATTGAGAGTCTGATTGAGTCCTGTGCTGAGTGTGTGTTAATCTCTGATTAACATCTGCGTGTGATCTCTTGGAAGTATGGCACCACTGAGCCCTATGTTCACGCAGGGCATGAAATATCCAGGCGTGTAATAACATTTTATTTACAAAGGGCCCACTGGGCACAATGCATGCCAGCACTGCCAAACCGAGCCTAGTGCAGTTCACTTGAATATAACATATTACCTTGGCAATCCAGCTGGGGAAAGGAAAGGGGAACGGTGTTAGTCACATTGTGCTATTAGAGGGTGAGAGCCGACAGATACCTGTAAGCGAAACCTAATCCAACACTTACCTCAGCATATCAGGGCACCCTAAAAAGCAGGAAGATACGATGAGATGAAGAGCACACAGGAAGGTCCCACTTTATCCAAATACTTTTATTTGTATCTAGCAAAACCTGTATCACCTCGGCAGCAGGGCCTGAAGCAGTAATGTGTTTTAGGGAGGAATGTGAGGCATGCAAACCACAACCCCCATCAACTCCTCTTAAATCAATGGTGCATTTAGCCAGAAAACCCACTGGATCAAAACCAATAAAAAACACTATTTCAGCATACAGTAGGAAAAACCAAGCACACACAAAACAACAAATAATTGGCATTTTGAGTGACAGCCAGTATATAAAAAAGTAAACTATCATTGATGGTGACAACATGCTCAGCAACTGCATGACTGTGCATATGTGCAGTAAGAAAAAATATTTTTGGTAAATACAAGTTTTATGGATTGCTGTCCAAGCAATGCTAAAATATACATAAACTGTACAGCCACAATACAAGCTTTAAAGTATGCTAGTATATTCATATGGAATGCAAAGAATGGGTGATCATACAATATATTGCATGAAAATATATGGGTCGATTCATATTCATTGTTTCTACGACCCAACAGCTTATCTGAATAATCTCCACTTTATGCAAGTGTGAAAATATCACCTATGGGCACCTACAGGCTGACCTATTGTACCCTCGGGGTTTGACAGAAGCACAGCATTTGTCTGCTGGGCTGAATAACCATCATGGTAATTCCAGGAAAACGTATTTAACCTTCTTCCTTCATTCTGAACAAACAGTATGACACCACATATATAGTATTTAGCCAAAGTATGAGAGTAAAATTGAAAATACAAAATTTTAATTTGCATTCATGTCACATTTTTAAAGTTCACATGCAAATAAATAAAACAGAACTGATAATACACTATTATTTGTTTATTAAACATTTTTTTAAATAAACTTGAACTCTGTTTAAGGTTATGATGTGGAAGAGCAAGTGTTCTACATATGTGTGCTAGATAAAATATTATTGATGGACAGATATAATCACACCTTACTCAGCTATACATCCACGGATCGCAAAGCCCATTCATTTTAGGTATTTTTGATGCTGCCTTTCCTCCTTTAAAGACTCTGTTCTAATGAATATATGCAAAAGTCCATTAGAGCATAAAAACACAGACGAGCCCTTGCTTTCGCCTTTCCATAACATAAAAAAGCAAGCTACCAACATCGCTTTCAATGAGAGCTACGCCTTTCAAACTGCTTTGGTGTCCTACAAAATTACCATATGAGAAGCTATTTACAACTCGACAAAATTTCTGTGTGTTTCCATGAGAGTTCAGTCCATTCCTGTGATGGAACAAAATGAAAAGCCTGCCTTACTTGTTGCACGCAATTAAGCCCCTGCGAAAAGACAGTCAGGGCAGTTTAACATTTCATAGGGCTGTAATTATTCTATAACTGTTAGAAAGTGTTGTCCCCTAGGAGCCAATTACTTGAAAAGCGCTCATCACACACAAGATATATACAAACAAATCCTTCAAGCACAAAGTAAATGTTTAAACATTAAAAGGGATGAGCGGAGGAACCCATACCAATCAGTTTTGGTAGGAGCTAATTACTAATAAGAGCAGCAACCCCGTTGTGTTAGATATTTATGACACCAACTTGCACCTCAAACACATTGAGCCCCTGGCTGGCTGGAGTGCCATGGCTCTAAAATAACACAGAATCGAGCTGAGACTTATTGGCGTTACTAACCAAACAGTTCCAAGAGAATATGTTTGCCTCTAATACTCAGGTCATCGAAGTCCACCAAAATTTACCTACTCTCATTTTTTTTTTAACTCCAATGTTCCTTGTTTGAAAAAAATCTCCTGTAGCAATCATTTTATAAGCTATTAAAACCAAGAAAAATAAAGAAAAATGTCTCTACAAGTACTTAGGTACTTGAAACATTAGAATTGAGTTACAGTTACATTACATTTAGGTAGTATTCTGGAAGTTGAATAGGCGGGACAACATCCTGAGTTCATTAACTTGATCATTTTTAAGTGAAATAGCAACTTCAGAGTCAGTATTAACATAGATGACTGAGATGGATAATTCTTCACATCGGCAATCATATTAACCTCCACTTACTCTCTACATCTGCTTGGTCTGTTGTTTGCTCATCTATTTAATCTCCTTCAGGCTTGTTCTTTAATGTCCTACCACGTTTGGCCATCTCTAAATATCCGCTAATGCCTGTGAAACATCAGGCCCTCAATGATAGCACTGTAAATGTAATTTATTTCTCACTCATGCAAGCACTTGAGCTAAACGATTATGGCTACTGAGGAGCAGCACACTCTATAAGATAAATATTGATTGGCTGGATGGTTTGTTAGCTACAGTGAGGTATAAGGTCTGGAGAGAAAACGCAGATAACGATAAAAATGGGGTGGGGTTGGTGTTGAGCTGTCCTGTTCCAACCAGGAATGGTAATAAAGACCAGGTTGTTTGACCTGGCTTGGAAACAACAAATAATTTCACATGAAAGACTTTCAGATCCAATACCAAACAGATCCTTATTTTCTCTCTCCCTCTTCCCACTCATTATTTCATTGCTAATTTTGCAACTTTTCTGTTCTCTGAGCAGGGAGGTTAACTGATACAGCATCATCAGTAAGCAATGCAACTGGATGGGATTAAGGAGATTGCTTAATATAATTTTTAATTATTATATTAACCCCCACCCCCTCATAAAAAACAAAAAAATCCAACATTTTTTTAACTTATACGTAACACACTCCATCATTAAATGGCATTTTTCAAAATGTGTTATCAAAAAAAGCAATGAAACTCTCTGAGATGACCTGGATTCTCCATGACAAAGGATCACTGGTGCAGCATGCACACAGACACATAAAAAAGGGACAAAGACCCGATTGCCTATTTTCACCGTCCTTGAAATTAGTAACAGCATCTCAAGAGACCCAGCCATAACCTCAAAATCCTGTTCAGCCAAATTAACATTATGACTCTCTTCACAATACAGCAAATCCATTATGATGTAATATATGACATGGACTGATGTGGGAAAAATAACAGACGTACAGCCTATGTAATACTCCTTTTTCTCCCCGGGTGCAAAAGAATGCCGCTCATATTAACAGAAGAGCTATTGTGGTCCACTTGTTCCTCAAAAGTATGGTGTGTATATCATGTGATGAGGTGTGTGTGTGTGTGTGTGTGTGTGTGTGTGCGAGCTTATGTAATGCGGAGACATAAAACGTATCGTTATTCTGTTTGAGTGTGTTTATGTGCATGTCAGAGATTGTCAAACTTTTTCCTGACCCTCAATTGCCACAAAAACAGGCATATACACACCTTACACAAGAATTTCCCACCAGTGTAAACAATGTTGTGTTGTTGACGTGTGAGACTGACTGAGAGGGAAACAAAGCTGTCTCAAATCCCATTTGGGCTGAGAGGCGGCCCATATGGAAAGTTACCAAATAGTGCTAATACTGCTAATAGGATGTTCCACTCTAAATAGGAGCTCATGTTAATACCCAGATTTTCATTCATGCTGGAAATTGTAGTTTTAAATTACAGTTTAATGCTTCAGATTTTTAATAAAAAAAAGCCCCTCAAAAAACCTTCACAGCAACACAAAAATTACCACAGCCTCTGAACAGAGCCTCAGCTTCCCATTGTCAGCCAATTACTATGCAATCTCTTTCTTATGACTGAATAGCTCACTGTTAGCAAATAATGAAAAGGCAATTATGGCAAAGCTGTGTTCATATTACCCTCTTCATTTTATGCAGGCTGTAATTATTGTCAATCCTAGAGGCTTACTCTACCATGTAAGAGGCAGCAGGGAAGAAAATGGAGTGGGCTGGTGCATGGCAAATTGGAAATGTCACAGCTACCTTTTTATCAGCACCACTAGACCCCTTTGTGCACGTGTGAATTCACGTACACGTACATGTGCGCATATACACACGCACTGCAAACATACATGATTATACCTCGGTGTCCATTAGCGCACGCACGCACATCCAGGGATACATTTATTTACACATTAACACTCAGATACTTACTTTTATCATTGCCAATCATAAATTCAATGGCGGGAGAAAAAAAAAATGCACACGCAGCACACGCAAAACGATGTGTGTTTTGCCGACTCCTCGCCTCAAGCTGTTACTGTAGCTTAAGTACAATGCTAGTGGGTAAAGAAATAAATAAATAAACTGATGGATAAAGTGGGTCTGAGAAAAACACATACATACACACACACACGCGCACACACACACACACACACACACACATTCCTTTTGTTCTTTCCTTTTTTTTCCTGAAAACAATGATTCCCCGAAGACTCTTGGTTTTCTTTCCCTGCCAGTGTCTGTCTAACAGCAAAGTGGTGGATATATTCCTTTTGCCTTGGCCCTCATTAGCTGTCTCCATGCTGTTCAGTAATAGGGAGTGGCACATAAATGATTCCCTTTATAGAGTTTGATGTGCCACACTGAGAGTACCACAGCCCCCGTATGGACAGCACCCCCCATCAACCCCTTCACCACCACTGCCAACCCCCCAGATGGAGTGCACATGGGGGGAGGCAAGGCTTGAAGAGAAAGCACTGTGTGACACGCATGACAAACGCTTCAGCCTGTGTCGGTGCTAATTCTAATGGGTGTTGCTGACCCTTTAAAAAAAGCACATCAGTGTTATCCTAACTGCCACTAGCAGAGGTACATAATTAGGGTGGGACATCTATAAAAGCCTAGGCGCGGGCACAACTGTGGCACACATGGCACCAGGCACACTTATGGTGAGATGGAACTATAGAAGGTACATACAGGCAGGAGGTGCAGTTAGGAGAGATCTTTTGTCAATACTCTTGCATGCATCTCTGACAAATCAAAGTGAATAAACAATGTTGTGATTCTACCGTACCTTGACAGGCGAGAAGCAGGTCTACTAACACGATTCTGACGGCAGACTTTTCAAGGTCAGCCTTTAAGCTCTTTAACTGCACTCTTTCAGGCTTTGCACCAAATTCAAGTCGACATTCATATACCTGGCAAGCACATTTATAATATTTTTTTGAAAGTTATTTTCTCCTTTCCCTTTTTTCCCCCCACTTCGTCCCACAGAAGCAGGTGCTGCTCCTTTTGTGTTTAACACAATTCTTGAAAGTGTGCATGAGGGAAAAGTGCATTTCTTAAAGGAAGGAGTTGCACTACACGAGGCTGTCTACCAAACACGCTTTTCAAATGGATACTGAAGCCTGTCACAGTCATATTACTTTACCTCTAACATAATAGCATCGTCTAGTGCACTCCAACACAAAAGACAGGCAAGGAAACATCACAACAGGATCAGGGAGAAGAAAAGCCCTCTTTTAACTTTCAAAACTCCTTAAGTTCTCAGAGCACACAGACTTCAGTGTGCCGCTAGCTTACGATGGTGTGTTTGTCTGCTGCTTAGAAGAAGGGTGGAGAGAGGCAGTAAAAACAATGTAGTCATTACAGCTCACTTGAGTGTCATTTTGGCAGGCAGTGTTATATCGCTGCTTGACTTCAGATATGTAACTGAAATCACTCCTCTGTTGTCTTGTGGCCTAGTGGCTGTTAGGCAGAGTTACAAGGCACACAAACAAACCAAAAGGATGCCAATTTACTTCCGTACACTGTTCTCCATTTTTGAGAATTTTGAAAGCAAAGTGTTTTGATTTTTGCCAAGCACACAAGGTGACAGATTATGATGGCAGAATACAGTGATCAATCATAAACAGATCGCAGAGGTTGCTCTGTTCTCTACAGATACAGATCTCACCAAAAACAAGAGCACAACCAGCAACAGCTGCAGCAGCAGCTGGATCTACAACAGCACTAAAATGATTCCTGAGTACAGGATATTGAGCTTGTGTGACAGACTTTCTCTGTGTGTGTGTGTGTGTGTGTGTGTGTCATAGGATTCTCAGATCTGATATCATGATTGTCATACACCCTTAAAGTGAGTGGCCTGTGTGTTTGTCAATTCAGTTTGATGTGTCTCTCTTATACAGACGCATACACTTTTATACACACCTTGTAAACACTGGAGTTCACTCATCCTCTATATTCATCCAGGAAAAGCTGTAAATACAGCGAAGTAAAGAGTAAAAAATAATGAGAAGACACAATCAAACCCTTAATCCCAAGTTGTTTGGCTCGAACAAATTATTTGTCTGCAATAACAGGTAATGCTAATCTGCAGAGGCCTGATGATATGTGAATAACACAAAATGACCAATTACACTAAACATGCCAGCTTTAATTTCCTGCCTCTGAGGATAGTAAATAAACATGGCATCTATGAAGGCGCAACTGGAAAGTGCTCTGCTATCCCAGCCATCCCTGAGTTATTTTCTTTGATTAGCTGCCAAGGCCCAGATACCCCTCCTGTTTCAAGTCATTTGAGGCGTTCAAAATGAAATTATAGAGCATCACTTCGAGATATTAGTGTTAAAGAGCAAGTAGCCCATGGCTACAGTAATCCCCTGTTAATCCTGACCTAATGAGACCAAGCATAAGAGAAGGGGAAACACAGGGTTAAACGGCATTAGTGGGACTTACTGGTGTGGCATAAGCTTTCTTCAACCGTGAATTACCCAACAACACTATGCTAAGAATATACTAAATTGGTAAACGTGACATAGTCTTGTAACATGAAAAAAAGAAAAGCAAAAAACACATCATCAGAAGATGAAAATATCAAGCGCTGTTATGTGTTTGATCTTAATAACATTCATAATTTAATTATTCTTTAATTTGTATCATCCTAGTTGTATTGATATGGACATATGGAGTATAAGTAAGAAACTAATAAACACAAACATAATTAAAATAGCATATTAAAGTATAAGTATTGTATTTTTGTTAGCCAGCCATGCTGAAAATTATGTTATAGTCTGCCAGAAAACAAGATCTATTACGCTATTACAACAGCATCAAAATAAGATGGTGACAAGCTCATGTCATCAGTTCAAATTTCCGTGTAACCGTCTAAAACAGTTATGGACACTTTGGAATTGCCAAACAACGTAGAGCTGCAAGTTAGTGTGGAAACTCCCGGTTCAGTTTCATTTATCATTGAGCACAGACCAAAATGCCTCTGGATGCAACAGGATAGAACTACACTCAATCAGAGCAATGAAACATGGGCAGCTTGGTTGCTTCTAATATGGTAAAGATAATGAAAGTGACTATATTAAATCCAATCATGAGCTTTGCTTAAAGCTAACCAATTCATTTTACCCAAATAACAAAAAACACCAAACAAATTGGAAATTCTACAGTCTCATAGTATTTCATATCTGAAAATCACTGGAGGAAATTAAATGCTACTACATTTCTTCTTTCCAGGACAAAATATGTTTCCCATGAAATGTAACTGAAAATGCAGGTTCTTTGCACCGGAATGTAATATGTCAGACAGTATTGCCATGTGATGTAGCAATGAACTTATTTAAAACAAGACTTGATGGTCAAAAAGTTGCAAAACCACAATAGGTAGCCAACATTATATGAAATTAAGAGAAAAATAAGCAAAATTCTTTCACAGAACTTCTTGAAATTTAATATTTATAACTGTAAACACTGTTCGAAAAAGTCTTATTGCAATTTGTTTTTCAATTAAGAGCGGTTTATACAGCACAAGGCATTTCTACTTTATACTTAAGAAAAAATCAATAAATGTACTTCGTAAACCAGAGTAAGAAAAAAAAGCATCTGATTAAATTAGACATTATTTTCCTAGTCAATTATAGAATGCTTTCTCCTTTTAGAATAGATTTTTGCTTTAGTTTAAAGCCAAACTGTGGGTGCTGTAATAACACAGGAACGAGACACACCAGCTATGTGGCCTGCCTCATCCAAAGGTAACACAGCTCTGACTATCAAGATCAGCAGGTCACTTCCTCCTCATCCCTCTGATCTTTAATAGACACTAATCAGATGTGGGACTTGAGAATAAGCGAGTGCTTCTATATAACAAAGAGACAGAGGGAGAGATTTTAAACAACAAAAATACCCCCCCCCCCCCAAAAAAAAAATAATAATAATAATAACACCTTGACTTTTGACCTTGTCTATTACTGGATATATTGTGTGTTAACAATAGATTTCAAGTAGATTTTTTTTTCAGTCATATTTTTCCGTATGTTTTAAGCTGACAAAAAACAGACAAACATAAAGAGAGGGCTGAGTGCAAGACAGTGAGCAAAACATGAAGCTTTAAAACCTGAGATTGAGCACAGCCTCCGTCTTTCAAGAATTCATAAATTAATCAAAAGGCAGTGAATATGTCCAAACAAACACATGAAAGTTAGATGATGTTCTGTGTGTGTGTGTGTGTGTGTGTGTGTGTGTGTGTGTGTGTGTGTGTGTGTGCGAGCAGGAAAGTTGTACATATAGAACATGTCTGATCCCTGACATGTAATTAAGTTTATAGTGTTACACAGTTGCATGCCCATACTCTTGCACATAGATACAGTTAGTCAGCCACATGCACATGCACAGGCACACACACACACACATTTGGAAGTAGGTCATACATAAACTCACACTAAAATAAAAGACCACACTCTTTGTCTCTTTTACATTTTCCCATACACACACAGAGGGCATGGGCTCACATCTGGGACTGTCAGATTAGAGAAGGTCCTTAATTTGTGTGACTCAGTGGAGTTTCGCTGGCTAATGAGATTGGGCTAATTGGTATCGTTACTGTAATCTCCTGAGGCACAGGACAACACGTTTAAACATATACCCACTGATCACACTTAAAACCTGCCAGTGATGCTAAAGGTCATTAGCGGCTGTGTTAATTTCCAAAGCTATGCTATGTAATGGGGAGAAGAGTGCATAAAACACTGTAGAAGTTCACCAGGGTTAAAACATTCATTTGCTAATTCCAGGATGCATGTTGCCAAAAGAAAACATGCTGTAATTACACAGGGAAAAAAAGAGAACAAGCTACAGTAACACTCTTAGACATAACCATGGATCTCACTATGCAAACCATTTTCTCGGCAAATTAAAGCATATGTTGGTGCACCGAACACTAAATGTATCAAATTTGCCTATAAACTGATGAGACCTTAGGTTTTTAACCCCCGGCTATGTTGAGCTTACATTCAAAGATATGTTTTTGCATTGTTTTTTTAATTATTAATTAAATTTTTTATCATTCCAATTAAAAGATCTACTTTTAAAATACTAGGCTGACAGTGTAGCTGCACTGTTAATTACATTTCAGCAGATTTTCCTCATATAATTCAATTGTAACCAAAGATCTTTTTTGTTGTTGTTGTTATTATTTTATACTGTAGGCCCAGGAGAATTTTACTTTTGATATAAAAATAGGCCAGTTTGCTAAAAATTACACTTAAGACCATTATAACAATTACAATATTCTTATCTACAGTAAACCCATGTTACTTCTGCTGTGATAATCAAGCCAACTCTGGCATCGCTAAAAAGATTGATTTAACCATGTCTCACGAAAAAAAAAAGCAAAATTCCTGAAATACAATAACTATTACCTCAGGCTGGAGCAAGTTACAACTGTCATTTCCAATACATAATTTAACAAATAAGCAAATACATAAATAATTCCCATGACCAAATATAATGAATTTGTAGCAAAGCCATCAGCATAAGTAGGCTATCAGTCTCACTTTTGGCTCAAGCCAAGGGAATGGCATGGGGCTGACAGAGTGAAACAAGAACAGTAGCTAATGTTAGCACTAATGTTAGCATTAGCATTAGCAATAGAGATAAATGGACCTCGTGGCAGCCAGGACTCATCTGTCCACAACTAGAGACAGGTGGGCCCTTAAGCCTGGCTTCAGGTTACTGAACCAAGCCACAATGTGCGTCACGTTCTCACAAACACACACGTTAATACTACACGCTGCAGATTTGTGAACTGCAGAAATCTTGATTCATTTACTCTGGACATATTCTGCAAATAGGTTATTTTAAAACAAGAAGTTATAATGTCCTTTTTTCACATTACTTTCAATTTTAACCAGAAAAAAAGGGTTTATTTTCACTATACAGTACAAAGAAGAGAAGCAATAATGTGCATGTGTTACAGAGCTTTTGTGATGCAAATATATGTTGGGGAAGTTTGCTTTAGCACTGTGTGGAGAAACTAAGCTCTGCCACCTGTTCGCCAGATCCAGCGGCTCTATTGAATATTCTTATAAAATCAAAAAAAGGAGGAAGACAAAATCAAAGCATTTCCTGGCTGCCTGGCACAGCTTCTGAGGACTGTCCTATTTTAAGGCTCTGACCTAAAGCAGCAACCCTCTCTTTTAACCTCAAGATGTTGCCAATACAATAAAAGCATAAACCCATCTACCAAAGTGGCCATTTAATGATATGGTCTCTGACTCATTTGGAGAGATGACAGTGACAAGGCCTTACATTTATGGGACAGATACGTTACTCTGTCATCTAAATACACAGACCTAAGAAAACTTATTTTTATTTTATATTAATAGATGAAAAGCATTGTAACAATATGATTAACTTACTTGCGCTCTGATCAACAAACTGTTTCCAATATTGTCATAATTAAATCATTAGCCTTTCACAGTCTTCCCATTTCCCCTGCTTCAGGAAATGTTTACCAAGGGATCTGGGGAGAGATGCCATGTTTGCCTTGCAATCAGATCTGAGCTAGAATGTGGGTTGGAGGAAGGCCCCTCTTCCTGCCTTGCTGGCTGGTGTTGGATGGATACTCTGGGTGTAAGGACCTAGCTTGGAGTTCTATTTCTAGCCCTGCCAACACCCAGGAACACCCTTCTACCACAACGATCCAACTGTTTCCCTGACTTCAAATCAGATGAGCGCTAAACTCTTCACGACACAACTCATTTAATTACTTCATTAGACAAAGTCTGCAGTCAAGCCAAGTTATTTTTACTGGATGTTTGTCCTCTGCATACAAAAATAGTTGCATAGTTATACAAAGTTCACAGTCTGATCTTACCCACATACTAGCTGGCCATTTCCTCTTAAACTACGCTGCTCTTAATGCACAACCTAGTCCTGTGATTTATACATTTTTAAATACTAACGCTCCAATTTGTAAAGCAAATCCAGGATAATGATAATAAAACAAATAATAATAATTATTAACATTTTTATGGATAATAATAATGATAATAGCACATTTAAAACAGACATAAGATTAAGGCAATTTCTTAACTTAAAAAAATTAAAGGGTGCAAATTTCTTTCTACAATATGTACAGTTTGTAAACAGGCAGTCCCCTGTTTTATGCACTGATTTTGATCATTTCTGTTCATTTTTTTCCTTGGACTCTCTTAAGAGGTCTTAAAACAATCATTTTAAAACAAGATCATGACAAAACTTAAAGAGAGATATAGAAAAAAATTGAGATAGACAGAGAAAATTGAGAACAAGGTAAAGAAACAAGAGTATGAGAGAGAAAGGAAGGGGGAAATGAGAAAGGTAAAAATGACTCTTATTGTAAATGCCTGTGCTTGTTAGCACTGTGTCACATGAACATCCATATATCATCCCTGTCTGTCACTTGACCCTGATGTGTCACAGACCCTAGACTGTCCCCTCAAACACAAGCCCTTCTCTGGTAACCCCTGGGCCCTCTGTGGACCAGTTTCCCCTGACTGCCAGTGAGTGTTAGGCAGTACTTTACAGCCTCTGAAAAAGAGCTAAAGACCACTGGGGATTGAGATGAATTACAGCCAGGGGAGCTCCTTTAACGAAGGGCGTCCAAATTTACAGCTTTGCCAGCTTTCTTAACTTCATGGATGGAGACAAAGCAGGTCTTGGTTTTGACAGAGCCTCAGCAAGTACACAGGGAGGGGGAGTAGAGAGAACGAACACAATACAGAAAGAAAGGAAGACGAGGCTTAGCTTCTAAAAGAGAATCTAATGAATTAAAATATATGAAGCAGAATGCCTCTTGTTATTCTCTCCCCCGACAAGAAAAACGGCAGCTAAACGTCAAGTAATATTTATTGCGACCAACAGCCATTGAGAGGTTATGGACACAGAGGCCCCGACTGCACTCACTAAGTATTTTGTTAGTGAGTGCCGCAGCCAGCCGCAGCATGAAACACATTTTTCTTTTTTTCTTTTTTTTTGAGATCAGTCGGTTTAAACACTTGTTAAATCAGCCAAGTTTTAAAAAAAGCTTTCAACTGCTGTCTAAACCTGAATGAAAAGCCCTTTGTAGTTCACTCTGTTGGGTTTGTAAAAACAAATGCACACTACATCAAGCCAATCATTTATCCCCCAGACAAAGATCAAACTAATATTGACTGAAAAACACCTGAGGGATGAGACAGTGAATGCTAATGAGAAGGGCCTTCCTAGCTGTTAATCATAGAGAGACTATTTTCAGGGGGGCGGGCGGGGGGGACCAGGGACAAGAAAGCCATCTTCATAAACATATCCTCATTTTACAGTATGGTGTACAGGGTCTGGCCTCAGCCAGACTCCTATAAGAACTGTGAATTGTATATTAGCCTCTAAAGCTGGCACTTTAATCCTATTTGCATTCATATGACTATTGCTGGATCCTGGGAGCCTTTATCCCTAGATTTGCCCATTTGTATGCCCCTGTGAGTGCAGGAACTCTATGCACAATACCAGTATCAGGATGTATCTCACATCTTTCACCCTATTTCACTCATGCAGCCACTGCCATTCACTGGTTGAAGGGGGACCAGGAGAACATATTGGAGAATGGTAAAAATAACATGGAAACTTTTGGTTGGGTAATGGACTCTCATGAACACAAATGCACACACACACACACGCCTCTCATGCACGCATACAGAATGAGAAAAAAATGGTAAGAGAGAGAATTAAATACTCCTAGTGACTCCCTAGTGGAGAGAGCCACAGGCTTAGCTCCACGGCGGCTGGTTTGTGAATCTCTTCTCCTTAAACTGCTCTGTGCCTCTGTGCACACGTTGTGCTGGTGTGGGGGGTGGGAGGCACTTTCACCCATTTGCACATTAATAAACCTCCAGGAAAAAAATATTAAAAGCTGGGAGAATAGACAGTATTTACATGTGAAACTCCCGAGGACATCAGCGAGTTTGGCAAAGGCCACACCATGGGCCTCTGTGGTCCTGCAAATCCTTGGCTGCACACGGGGGCATGATAATGACATCCTGTGTCCAATTACTCCTGCTGCCAATAGTACTGGTCATGATGGAGAGGAACACACTATTAACCCTGTTAGCATTATCGACACAAACAGCATACCTCAAATCAGGACTCTATTAAGGTGATGGCAAAGGTGATAAAGGGGAAATCAAAGGATATAATAATAATAATAATAATAATAATAATAATAATAATAATAATAATAATAATAATAATAATAATAATAATAATAATAATAATAATAATAATAGTTTTGGTCACATTTTACATTATAGTGCTGATATTTAGTCTCTCATGTGAGAAACAGTATTTGCATTTATCAATATTAATGGAAGGCTAAAAGGGCTGCAACGGTGCACAATCTGCAAATATAATGTCCCACCTTATCAATTCATAACACAGACCAGCTAAACTGTCAGAAAAATCTGAAGTCACACATAACCGAGCCCAATACCTACTATTAAGATGGCTCAACATAACAGGACGGCTGCCAATAATTGTACATAAAGATATGGGAAAGCCACAGTCCAGCTATGAATATTTCATGAATTCCAACACAAAGAGCATGCTAAAAGGATCAAAGAGAAAAACGGGAGAAGAGTCAACGTGAACATCCAAACAATATGCAAGAATCCCGACAGTATAGGTCACATGCAAAAAGACTGGGGTCACACTGAAATTGTCCATCAGTCAGACAAGCAGAACTGATTTGGATGCTAAATAATGGTTTAGATATTCAAAAATTCCATATATATGCGAAAGGCTTCAGTGCACCCTGGATCTGGCCTATCAGAGGAGTGCTCTGCCACCACACTCCCTCATGCAGACCCATGCTATGCCTCTGAGCCTATGACTAACACACACACACACTTGCAGATATGCAGACATCCAGATACATAGTTCATGTATATACACAACACACATGCACTTAGTCTCATACCTTGAGAATGACATAAAAACTGACATAAATTATACACACCATTTATGTTTCCCCCATAAAAATAAAATCAATGTATAAAACTGAAACAGGTTTTTTGATAACATCAAACAAATTACTGAAAGTTTTGTGTCAATTCTCAGATGGAAAAAAACAAACAAATATCAACTTTAAGCTAACACCCTGCAATGAGTTTATAAATGCTGAGCAATAAAACAGAGACATGCTTTGTTTTTCCGATTCATCAAAGTCTTGTTTCCATAGGGCTGCATGATGCTTATATCCTTTTAAGATTAATATAATTCTGTCTGAAACTAAGTAAAAACAGCAATTTTCACCACGAAATGTCCCTGTCCTTTGCATCCTATACATTTCAAAACCACATAATCAATGCAAAATTTATACAAGGCAGTGTCTTAAAATCACAACATGGTGCCACAATTATATTGTGATCTTCTGCTTATTCAAAGGGCCATCTTGTTGTGATTGTCATCTGCCACTTGCCATTGAAATGTGTTTTTCATGTTTCTCATCTCATTGAATGTCAAACATCTCTTATTGAGGGAGCCAAATCCATCTGATGATTTTTCCACCCCACTCAAATGGAAATGGTGCATGTGACAAAACAGTCATATTAACATAATAAAGGAATTCGCCTTACAAAAACCTCAACATCTGCCGGGTTGGAGAGAGTAATGGATAACATTTCTTTGAATCCAATTGATGGATCTGATGGCGCTTAGACAGTCATTCACATCATGATGTCTCAGGAGAGGCCAATAATAGGAACAACATGGGATTAATCTCAACACTCTTGACTCAGACGAGACAAAATATGCATGGGCCCGCAGATCTAAAAAGATGCTGTTATAAACAAATTTGTTTGAGAGTTTTCTCTTTTTTCTTTCTTTTTACACAGAGGCTTGGAGTGCATGATGCTTTGCAAAGGTATCAATAAGGCCCAAAGAAACAAATGATATAATGGGACAAAGTACCTGTGTTATGGAAATGAATTATATTTTTAAGATGAGGACACACCGTGACCCTGATGAGCAAAAGCTTTGTTCATTTTAAACTCAAATGTTCCTAAGGAAATAATCCGATACCACCCCTCACACTGCTCCTGCAACTAGCATCAACTAAGATTATAAAACTCAGTAATTTAACTTTCAAAGAAGTTCTGAATTTCTTTATACACTGTGTGTTCCTGTTAATGTGTCTATGATCAGTGCTTGCTGACTGCATGCCAGTTGTCAGGTGATTTATTTGAGTTTTTGGCAAGTAAAAGAATATATGAGTTGTATTTAAACTGGAATTAATTTCCCAAAATGCGATTTATATAATAATATAAAAGGTCCCTCGTGTTAGTTTTATATCCAAATTTAATGCAAAATTCCAAAAAGTTTGATAACAAAATAATACAAAAGCGCTCTGAAAGCACAGAGACCATCCTACTCAGTATACTTCACATTTTAAAGAAAAGGATTAGGGCGTTTGGACAAACACAGTATGTAATATGTTCTTCCTTTGATCTTGCTTTATCTCTGCACTAATTCCCATTCAAGTTTCATGAGAATAAAAAAAATACATTCTTGAGATATGCAACGTTATTGCAGGTTTTAAATGAACTCTGCCCGCATCTAATGAATTCAGCGCCAGGCGGTGGAGTTGTGGTTACAGCGCAGCCAAAGAGGACCAAATCACAGGACTGTAGGGAGTGAGAGCCAAAGTTCTCTACTTACTGCCAACTAAGATCATATTAATTATCACCAGCTGAATTTTTAATGGACTGCAGCTTTTGACCACTGTCACTTGTCTCTTTAAAACATAGATTTCTGCCATTTATCTTATTCATGTTTAAATCTGGTGACATTTCGCCTTGATGCTGTGTATTCAGAACGCCCTGACGACTTATGACAGACGGAGGAAATCAAAGTGAATAAAAGACATATTTGAAACCTGGGGATGATCTGGCCATCCGGAATGCTTACAATGACCTGAATCTGATGGACAGATAATTTCTTGTGAGCTGACCTCCAAGACAATGGTTTAATAATAAATACACTGTGTCTGAATTAAAAAGACACTGTTCTACATTTTTAATGCAAATGTATTTCTGCATGCAATTAAAAATGAATGATCACAGAGCTCATGTCTGTGGACCTGGGGCTCTTGCTCAGCTGTTTGACCATGGGGACAAGAGGGTGAGATTTCAGTAAGGACAAACTTGAAAGAAGAGAAGCCAAGAAGAGGGGAGCTTCAGGGAGAGATGGGATGCATGAGTACTGTCTAGAAAGGTTGGTATCTCTACTTTAAAGACTATCTAACCTGTACAAGTAACCATGGGAGTTTCTGGCTGGTGATTAACATGTTGGCTGGAGGTTTAAATCACTCCAGGACATAGATGGCCCACTGTTTGACTGTGTGATATACTACTTAGTGGAGCTTCTCTGATGGGAAGAACATTACTGATGAGAACTGAAAATGAGATTGCAGAGAGCAGGGGCAGGAATTAGGTCTGACCTGAATGGGTCTGGGGGTAACATGGAGGCTATCACATTAACCTGACGGGGGCTCCTTTAATAGGGTCCAGGGCTTAAACTGATATATCAATTTCCTTCCATGTGGACGACTTCAAAGGCCAGAGCTCATTCTCGCCACTTGTGCTGGCCCCCATCAATCTCTGGCTGCTGTGGGCATCATCACCTCCAAGCCTGAGACAGGCTAGGATAAAGATCAGCAGGCACCAGTCAATCTGCAGCTTTGTCCTGACTATCCAGTTGTGGTCAGAGAGAAGATAGCACCGTCAGAGTTCCAGTTATCTCATTTTTTCAGTGACTGTACACTAGCTGGTACTATTTATCAAAGTGGCAAAATCCGAAGCAACACAGTAAATTGGTTTCAACATGCAGGTCAATCAAACGCAGCACTATTCAGCTTCAGTATCACAAAATGATTGTAATTATAATCACAGCTGACAAACATTTCTCCATCTGTGTGTGCTAACGTCATAATAATTACCCTTGTCATGCTAAATGTGTAATTTGGCAACACAAATCACGGCTTTTACCTCTGCTGACAGCTAAAATGATAAAGATTCAGTAAAAGCATGGCAGAGCACCTTCCAGTTCACTTCCACTATTTGTATAGAAAGACTCCCCCATCCGACAACAGAGACACAAGAAACTCCTTTCTTTTCACTAAACTCTCTGTTCTCAGAAATCATATCAAAAAGCTTCTCTCGCAGTGCAGGCCCTCCAGGGTTCTGATGTCACTTCCACTGTAACACTCCGCTGATGACTGACATATGCTTCACATGAGTGTGAAGAGAAAAAAAAAAGGAAAACAAAAAAATCCTACACGTTACACACACACCCTTTTTGTTTTAGACGACATTTCCGACTTTACGCTAACTTGTTTTGTCAAAACAATTCCCGAAGAAATTAAACGACACATTACTCAAGTCAAACCTGAAACCTAGATCTGCCACAACAAACCTAATCCACTTTGAGCAGCCTCTGTGTTGTGGTGTCCTCGGAGTGTGTGTGTTTCTCTTGAAACATGACTTAGGTTTCAGGAAGTTTTAGGCCTGGAGTCAGTCATCAAGGTTTGCGGTGGTGGTGGTGGTTGGGGGGGCACAAAAACATGGCCTCTGACGGCACTGATAATGATCATGAGCAAGTCCCTTTGAAGAACTTTCACTGAGTGTGAACGAGATGTAAAATTTGTGAATGAATTACCAAAAACAGGGGTCATGTGAGTGGAAGGAGCAAAATATACATTAAATGTTTTCTTTTATACTCAAAATTAAAATAATACACCCCCACCTGCCCCAAAAATAATACTAATAATCTCACACATATAAAATATTTTCAAGTGTAAAAACACACTCTAAAGGAGAGTCCTACAGAATTCGATGGATTGAAAGAGCTGGAAAAATTCCATATTTGTTATAGAGTTCCTTTGAGCTTTCACCTTGTGATCAGAGCATCATTTAAACAAAGAACAAAAGATGGCAAATATTTGGGGAAGGAAAGAAAAAGTGGTCTGTGTAGCGAGTTGCAACAGTGAAACTGAGCGGGGCGGTGCGCGGAAAGGGCCCGCTGGTGTGGGCTACAGTTTGCAGTGCATAGCAGCCGAGATCTATGAATACAGATCAGGGGAGATGTGAGGGAATTTTACAGCAGGTATTGTCTGTCACTCACCCCGTCTGTCTATGTGATCACTGCCTCCTCGGCGGCTGTTTCATCTTCAGCTCTCTCACACTCACTCATTCTCACACACACACACACACACTCCTCCCAGTGCTACCAAAGAAGACCTGGTGCTGTGGTGTGCCCTTGCCAAAAAGTGACAGGTGTTCCAATAGGAAAACCAAAAATCAAAGGCCCATGATTCCTATTATACGTTGTGATACCCTGCTTATGTCTGGGTTTGTATAAGTTACTGACATCTGGATTTGACTGAGAATATATAACCTACACGAGGCAGAGCCTGAAAAGAAAAATTAGCCGTGACGTGAAATTTCAGATATGTCACAAATCTAAATGTGATCTGTTTTTTGCATGCATAACATATTAAAGTGTTATTTATCCAAACTCTTTTTCATTCTTTTTTTTCTGTTTTCTTACAATGGGGAGAAAAAGCTGCCAGTCGCGTGCCTCCATGGCCCGGAGCCCTTTAACACACACTGTGAATTATGCCTGCAGTGAACATAAACACAGATTTTACAGCAAAACAGTGTTGTATATACACACACAGACTTGAAACACCCGCTCCTTCTCTCATTTAACAGCATTACTGCTGAGATGAACCTTGCTCTATCTCGCCAACACATCATTCGCTGCCTCCCTGAAAACAAACATGTTGATAAGACGGATGAACAACGTTAAAAGTGAAACACTGAACAACAAAAAAGGCAGATTTCTCACAAGCGGTGCCACAACACACAGTCAGCTTGAACAAGTGTTTGTTTTTGCATGGGAGCGTCAGTGTTGATTTCAAGCCCGAGGAGAGCAAAAACACACATAAAGCTGCCCAACTGTTCAATCACGGTGCTCTGCAAATGGGAATGGGCCTGCAGTCTCAATTAGCTAAGTGTAGCAGGCAGCTGTTGTGTGGCCGATGGAGTGCATCGTTAATTCTGTAAATATACCTTCCCTCATCTGTCTGAGAATCACCCACTCAGGCCACATTTAGGCCAGATGAGCAACAGCTTCGCCAGTGTCTGGTAAAGTTGGCAAAAAATGCGAATGACTCAACAGAGCATGGAGAAAATTTCAATGTTTCTTTTGAGGGATCTCATTTTTCTTTTGAATAGACACAGTACAAAGTTGCCAACTTCACTACAAGGTTTCAAATGTAAAGGAAAATGAAGCAGCATTTAAAAAATAGAAGTAATTGTTGTCTGTTCATGTTCCAGTTGTAGCACCTTTTATTCAAACTGAACAACAATGTGAAAAATAAATGCTGTGCTCTTTCAGGAGCAGTGCACCATTGAAACTGATGGTTTAGCACTTGTATTGTTCCTTAAAGTTGGAGCAGAGTGGCAACAACATTCTGCCTCTTCTTTTATAGGCTATCAATAATCTTTTTCTGACACATTATTTGCTGGGTTGGAAGAAAATAGGGAGCAGCACGGTCAGTGGTTCACCACAAAGACTTCTGGGATCTGGCAAGAGCAGCGTGCGTGGGCGATGCATCCACCCTGGGACCCTGCCAGGATGTCTTTTTGACCAGGCTGCTGGAGCACTAAGGACCAGTGACAGAACTGGACGCAGCCTTTGGGGAAAACAGACAGAAGCAATTAGATGACATGACAGTTATGAAGATGATTCTTTGGCAGGTTAAGCTCAGTTTAGAGTTATTCAAAACTGTATTTTCTGGCAGAAAACTAGTGATTTAGCAGCTTGCTTTTACATTAACATCTAAGAAATTTTTGCATGATCTCATGATTCATTTTATTATGTATATGTGTGTATATATACACCTCATGACCTAACAGTTGTTCAACCTCCACCAGTATGCTCTTTTCCATTTCTTCTCATTGCTGCTATTTTTCCCTTGATGACAATATTGCTGGTGTAAAGAATTTTACACCCCCCACCAACCCCAGCACCGCTAAGGCTTTTGGGGAAATTAAATAACCTGAGGATTGAGCTACTTTAGGAAGCTCAATTAACATATTTGCCTCTAGAGGAAAATATTGCCTCAAGTTGAATGGACGGTAATTTTACGCATGGATTTTTCCATCTTAATTCTCACAGCTTTGAATAATCCGGAGAATTTGTTTTACAGAACAAGGGGTTTTAACGTTCTGCACTGAAGATGGGGTGGGTACGTTTTTTGAGAGCTGTGTGTCAAAACAAATAACACTGCATCTCAAAGGGTCATACATTCAGTTGTGTTAATTGAACATGATTCAGTGATTCAACCCAGCATTAGTACATTATAGTAAAGATGCAGCTTCCCCAGAGCGAGATGCAATTTCTCAAAAATACAGCTTGTGCTGCCCGATTGTTGTATACTGGCAGAAACCATTGTTGGCCACTATGATTTTAGACAATCTTCAAGCCTGGTTGTAATCCTGTAATCCTGCATCCCTGCACAAAAAATAATAATCCACAATATCTATATCAGTTAAGCGCACAATATGTTACATTCCAAAACTATTCATCCAAGTTTCAGAGCTTGAGCTTTTAATTATTTGTGTCTATTTCTAAATCCTCATTCACACATAACATAAGGGTCAAATTCCAATTCCAATCTTGGTTCACCTTCCACGCGTTATGTTTAAATCCCACTGTGCACAAAGATCAAACACTTAAAAAGTTGGGATAACCTTTATTACTTCTCATTAGTGGGTAACCTGATGCACGCTGACAAGCTTAACAGTTGCTGCGGTCAGCTGCTGATGCCTCCAAATGGCCTGGCCCTTTGAGAAATTGGCTGACCAGACAGTGAAGTAGTCCCTAAGTCTAGCCTAGTGTGGCTTAGCATGAACTCCATTTGCGCTGTCGCCTCTAGGCCCAAACAAAAAGGGAGTTTTAAAAATGGGCTTTAAGTCTCCAATGGCTCGGCTGACATCCACTACTACAGATCATTAAGGCTCCACAGCTTCTCCCTCTCCAGCCTCAAACACACCAGTGGAGTCATTAAATGCAATGTGTAATTAAAGTTGGAATAAACAAAGGCTTTTCTGCAGGTCTTTTATTTCTCCTTCAACCATGTGTACATCTCTCTCATTTTCACACATGCGTCCTGATTATCTCCTTCTTTTCATTCCCGTTTTTTCCCCTCTTTCTGTGTCTCAGAGTTGACATATAAGAGAGGAAATTCTCATTGGCTCCCATGGTGGTGGTAGGCATGGACGAAGGCCCTCAGCCTAATTAGAAAACTAAATACTCTGAGTAATGCCTAACCCCTGGGAATACAACTGCCATATCTCTTACACATGTGATGTGGAAGGACCCGAAATGCCACTGGGGTGTCTCGCTGAAATATCCTGTGCTGTTCCCCTTTGCACAGCTGTCCACACAGACTCATGCACTTAAGACAGGCTTGCTTTCATAGTTAAAATAGAAATTTGTGTCCTAAGTGCCGCAACACAGCTAATGTTAAATATTTAATTCCCGCGGGTGCTAATTATGGTTGAGTACTGGCAACATGGATTCCCTTTTTTCACTCCACATAACAACTGTAAAAGCAATTTAAGCATTTTTCAATTAATTAAACACATAGTCTTCCAGTAACCTCTTGTCATTTTGCCCTCCAGGACCATAGCTAATTTGTGTAGAATAGAAACTGGAAAGGGGAACGAGTGGGGGTGGGAGGAATTTTCATCTTTGCAAAATGCTCCTACAAAGGAATTAAAAGGGAAAACACACAATTTTCATGAGAGTTTAAGAAGATCACACTCTATTCTTCTCTTTCAAAAAGCCCGTAGTATTGTAAGTGTAGTTTCGAATGTTATGAACCTATATCAGATGATTGTAACCACAAGCACTAGCCCCCATTATGTTATCAAAGCAGTGGAAGATAGTCTGGCCATGAAGCTAATCCCTGATGTATTTTTAGTCACAACTGACTGATGAAGTGAAATTACTACATCAGTGATAAAACGGGACTCTCTCAAAAGCTTATACAAGCAGCAACTGAGAGAGCTCTTTAAGCTTCTGCGAATCTAAATGAGCCTTTACAGCAGTGGTGAAGAATATGACAATATGGTAAAGATGACTAGTGGTGAAATTAAGATAACAATACATTATGTATCGATAATATGCTGAAAGGATCATTTCTACTATGAAGTTCAGTTTCATTGTGCCAGTGGGCCAGCTTAGAATATATAGCAATCTGATTTCATTTATTCATAAAACCTAAAAATAAATAAATAAATAAATAAAAAAGGAGAAAATCTATCAGCATTTTTGTGATACAAAAAGTGTCTTTTTTTAAGTTCACAATGATTCCAAATAGAATTACACTTATTGTACAAAGTATGATATTCCTCTTTGTGTATATGCCATTTCGGTGCATATGCACATGTATATGAGAGCCATTAGGAGGGGCAGTGACACACCCAGCCTCTTATAAAGGCCCCTGTCACTGAAAGAGATCAGAAGCAGGCTGTGAAATCCAGCTAATAGTCATTATGGGATGCTGGTCCCTGCACACTCTGTACCTGCTTGCCAAGGCGGCTCCATCACACTTCATATTTGCATTGTGTCATCTTATCAGCATTCACCCAGACACAGGACAGATCTCATTGCAGAATGACAGCTGCATTACTAATATCAATAAATAAGACTGTGGGGAAAAAGTAGAATTAGATGTCTGTCACTCCAAACAATAAAATAAAAAATAACTAAAATAAACCACACACACACACAAATCCTACAACAGCACAAAAATTGAGATACAACCATGCAACACTAAAAATAGCTGTAAAAATAATATTTTCCCCTGATGTAAAATTTATGTCCAAAATCTTTGTAGAGGACCTCAGCATGTGGTGCCCACCCCCCTGTTCCAAGCAGCGAGGAAGAGTGAACTCTTAAGAACCCTGTGTGCTCAGTCACTTCTGGGCCCATGCAGTCAATAAGGCTATTTCTGATCTCCGGATGGCTAGGGTTTCAAAGCCTGTTTAAATGGGCTCCCACAAAGCCGGAAGCACCAACCTCAGTCTTCTCCCTTCCTGTCTTTCTCCCTCTCTTTTTCCCCCTCTCTCCCCCCCCCCCCCCCCCCCCTCTTTTTCTAAATACTGAGAGGGAGCTCAGCTTGCCTTTCCCCTTGCTAAAGAGAAAGGGGAAAGAGGAGCAGGCGGGGGGTGGTGGGGGTCCTCCCCTTCCACATGCACGGTGGTGAGGAAAGACAGGGAAGCGCAGGGTCAGGGCTCCTAGTGCTAAGCTGTGAAAGGCAAACGTTTGGCAGAGTAATTACACGCCGCACTGCTCTGGGAGTGATTAGTGATAGTTGTCTGTTCAAAGTGTTTGGAGCTCACAGCCTTTATGGGCTACGCTTGCCTTCCCTTTGCTTAATGTTTAGATTGCATTTGCATCAGGAAGAGAGTTGCATGTGTCAACATAAACAGTGTGCCTATGAAGCTCACCAAGTGTGCACTTGCTTATCTTGCTTATTATATTATTATCCAGGAAAGACTGTTACATTATTGTGGCGTACAGCTCACAGTTTATCTGTGTTGCCTGAGTTATCCAGGACTGAATTATAATTTGCCATTCATAGGCCAAAAGGCTTGTGTTTTGAGCTTTTATTTATTCATTTATTTTTATTTTTTTAAACAAATAAACAAAAAATTCTGGTTGGAACCTTCTGTTAAATGTCTCAACTTGGTGCAACAAAATCCTCTGTTTTCACCAGTCAGATGATACTGAACTGCACTGCAATCAGCATGCTCAGGTGGTATAGCCCAACCTGCCGGCCTTTGATGTCCTTGCTGTGTTTATGTTCGCTAGCCATTCTGCTCCAGCACAGTCTGCAGATGTGACTGCAAGCGGTAAGGTGAGCTGCAACACTCCAGAGTAGCGTCCACTTGTAAAGCATACCCTGACAGAGGGTGTGGCAAGAGAAGAACAAATAACAGGATCAGAAGTGGAATTAGCAGTTTAATAATATTAACATCAGACATGTTTCAGTAATCATTCCAGAAAACTGAACTCATTTTTTGTCAAATGAAAGAACTGTCAGATTTAACTTATCAGTGACAGCATTGCACCCTTTCTTCAATTGCTATCATTTACTTTATTTTTAAAGTAGAAAAAAAAAGCTCTGGCTCCTGGACAGGAAATCTTTCTTTCATTTTATCCCACTGAAAATGTAACGTATACTTAGAAAGGTTTTTAATCCTACTTATATTTTTTGAGGCCTTTAAAATACCTGAACAAATCAGAATCATATTTATCAAAGGGATGATAGGTATCCTTTTTCAACACCTTCTGAACTTAATCCCAACACAGGGGCCAGCTAACAGAGGCTTGATACCTGGGTGGCAAAGAAGAGTAGAAACAAACACAGCCGTGGAAAGAAAAGGAAATACCTAAGGGACTTTCTGGGATTGGTGAAGAGGTAAGACAGTACCTGTAGTGCAATCCCTTCCAAATCTGCACCAGGTGTCAGGCATTAAGGAGAGCATCTCCGCTTTGGATTTCCACGTCTGGCTCAATAACCCAGGGCAGTGTGTCAGATGTCGGACAAAATGGTTACTTTCCAAGAAGAAGAAGAGGTAGAAGAAAAGAGAGAACTGAGGCACAGTGTGTTACAGAGGACGATTCTGCTGACAAATATAGATTTGCATCTTATCTAACTTTTTTTCTTAAGTATATTATATACCTATATGTGGCAGTAATTTCAGGACTTTGCAATGATTCTCGTCAGTGTCTGACATTTAAATATTCAATTACGCATGAAATTTCTCTCATATCACTAAAAATGCAACGAGACAATAAAATTCGGCCAGCAGAACTGAACACTGCATTTTAATGAGTTAAGATAGATTAAGGATTATAATACACTGTTATCCCACTGAGACTTTCGGTTAACTACAAAGACAACCATGCACTGCCTATTCCCTTTGTGAAAATACAAAGAAAGATAGCTTGACATTAATATTACATTCTTAATAATGAAGACAAGTTCTAAATTGAATACCTAGCAACTTCTCAATTTAAAGCAAGTAAGCATTTTGCAAGTGCAATTGTCCTGAAACAAAACAGTGACAGCAGACTTCTTAAGTACCAAGAGAGCGAGAGCAACATAGAGCCATGTTGGCATTGTTGTTTCCGCAGATTATACATGACACACCGAATAAAAGGGACTGATTGTAAGATGTTTAAATGTATCAGAGGCATGGGAGAGGAAACTTAATACCTCAGCATTGGGAGATGGAGAATGCGACCGGGCACGTGCGGAATGCAGAGTGGCAGGAGGAAAGCAACAATCTAAATTTCTAATGCTGAGGATGTTTCCCATTCCGTGTTTATGAAACATGGCTACCGGGACTACAAAGGTAAGAGGATACAGCATCAAAGCCTGCCCTGACAAAAACAAAAAAGCAACAATGCTGCAGTGGAATGCATGACAGAACATAATACTCCACCTCCTCCTTCTCCTCTCCCCTAAGCAGTCTCATTTGATTACAGTGTAGCAGGCCCCAAATCAACCTCTTAGTCCCAGTTCTCACTCCCCGCTGGTGCTGTGAGTAGGAGGTAGAACACAACTTGCCAAAGTGGCTGGGAAGGAGATGAGGAGAGGTGATGTCGTGGAGGAGAATCTCTCATTCTGAGAACAAAAGAACACGGCAACGGGTAAGCCAAGGTGTCCGCGGCAGGGGTGGAAAGTGGCTGTCATCTCGAGTGTGGTGACTGAGGCAGAGACTGCATGTCTGATGACGACGAGGCAATGTATCGTTTACAGGCTCCCTCAGCAGAAGCCCCTTGCATGTCCGTCTCCAGCCACAGAGTTCGCCCTCTACTTAAAGCAACAAGAGTCTGGCTCAGCATTACAAGCCTATTAAAAGATACTTTTAATTATGCCCTGCTCTCCCGGGATCACTTCTTCCATGAACTCTGTGTTTCTTTGGCATGTGCACTTAGGAATGGCATAACCAGAAGCACGTGTTGTTTTCTCCCTCCAATTAAAGGGCATGTTGACAGATTAAGGCTGCTTCTGGTTTGTGCTCCACTAACGCGTTTAGGGAAGATGATGAACGTGGAGGGGGGAGGATGGGGGCTTGAAGAGAGAGAAAGAGAAAGACAGATAGAGAGAGAGGAACTGATATAAGAGAAAAGGAGAGAAAGAACATGCACATGAACCCTGAGGGATTAATGTGTTTACATTACCTGGGCTGTGATCTATCACCAACCTCGTCAACTTCTATTATGCATCACATACATAAGCAAGCAACAGACCTGGGAGCCCCTGCAACTCACTCATACTATTTCAATTGGATTAAGTCAGTGCAAATATCTAGGGCACAGCTCCCACACTGTGGTTTTAGCATTCTAGTTGTCATTTGATTTGTATGTTGTATCAGTTTACCTTTGTAAAGGTGACACAGAAATGCCTCCTACATGTCTCCAGAGCTTTTAAGTAACATGAGTCTTGGATTATTGCCATATGGCACCTATAGTACCTTCACCATAAACATGCTATTTAGCCATAGATCTGATAAGAAGCGAGTCAAGTATGGACACTCTCAGATCATGAATCAAAATACACAGGAAAAGTTGAATGTTGAGTGTGTTGATTCACCATCTGAATGAGGTGTATTTAGTCCCAGCTGTGCATGCAGGTCTGCAAAATATTCAGTTGGAGAGGTTCAGCATCACTGCAGTGAAGTCTGCAACAGGGCTCATATTCACACTCAGGCTTCATTATATCCAATCAATATTCATTTACTCACTGAGCCTATTGACTCATTTCTGAAGTAATACTTCAGGTCATTCGTCTTGTCATGGAACAGGGGGAATTATCTCTTTTATACCAACCCCCATTTGGAGAACGAAGTATGGGTTGAGTCTGGATACACCCTATGGATACAACTGTAAATAAATATTTTTGATAAAACACAGAAAAATCAATGGGTGCTTCCTGTGATCCATCTCAAGCGAATCAATCATCATCTGCGCAGCTGGCAGTGTATTGCAGGAGGATGGCGTGGCAGTGAGAGAGGGGTGTAATCTTCGTCTGATATCTCTCATTTTGGAATCGCTTCCCATAATAGGGTCATCATTTCATCACTTAGCCAATCCAGAGGCCTGCCATTCAGCCTTGCGGGGATCGTGGGGAGTAGGGAGAAGTGGGGGGAGCTGATATACCCCATCAGGAGGAAACCGAAGACACACACACACTCTCACTCCATACATCTTCATTCAGGTCAATAAAAGAAAAAGAGATCACAAGAACAGAAAGGAGATCAAAAAATAGATTCTCTCCCCTGAAAGCCATATTATTGTGCTTCATGTAAATTGTATGATTATTAAAGTCAAATCAACCCATCGAATCATGGGCATCAGTTTGTGTGAGGAAAAGTGGTGATACTAAGTAAAACATTAAGGGATTCTATCTCGAATAAAAAACCCGGGAATAGCAGCAATGCAGCATATTTAAAAACTATAAGAGAGTTAAAAAACTGATAAATTATTACAGTCAGTTCTGTGTTTATACACAGAACTGACTTTTTGAGTATATATCCACCTGTGTTTTTTAATTATCGTTTCAAAATGTGAAAAAGGTTATTTAACTTAAGGTGTATTTGCAAGTGTGCTTGTGTGTTTGAAGGTTAGGGTGCATTTCACTGACTGCTTGGTGACTTCATCAACATGGATCTGGGATTCAAAAACAAAAACAAAGAGTCAATTATTATTTTTTTAATTCATTTAGGAAAAATAACACCAAGAACAGCAACTTTTTAAGAGTGAATTGGGCATTAAAAAAAGCAATAACAATTTTAGTCATGTTTATCACTTATATAACACTTTAAGAAATATGGAAATTTACAGCTCTATAATGCAAAACTAATAATAGCCAATCAAATGCTAGTTGTTTAGTCGAGAGCTAGTGCACATATGTTTAATCATTTAACAACCCTCCCTTTTGAAAAAAAAAAAAAAGAAAAAAAAAAAAGCAAGGTCAAAAATAAATTACATCCATTATTTGCAGCAGATCTCCCCACAGCATTTGGAGCGAAAACTGTTTTGAATTTCAATTGGCTTCCAAGTGGCAAAAGCCCTCAGCTAATACATCAAAGAAAAATTGGTGTCAACTAATCGGTTTAGGACACAGATTTAGAATGGTTAAAAATCCCATGAATACTTCAAGCATTTTTCTGTATACCACTAAAGGCTTGGGAGCAGTACAGCTGACCTTGTGCGCTCCAGAAACCTGTCTGCCACTCGACATTAACTGACTGTTTAACGCACCCAGCCACGCAATTAGTCCGCCACAACGCATAATGTTGTGTAATAATAGCTTCTATATCCAATTTAGATTACGCTTGCTCCCTCAGGCATTTTAAGTGGCATGCATCATCTTTCATTCAATTCTTCTTTGCCACTTAAAAACGTTTCCATGCGTCAAAACGGAGGCAGTTCACTCAGGGGGGAAAGAGGAAGAAGAAGTGATAGCGAATAGGAAGAGACACAGTCAGATAATATCAGAATAATTAAAATATAAATGAAGATTAAACCCAGAATATTGCGAACATTTGCGTAGTTCAAATACCTTTTCGCATTAAAAAACACACACAAATGAACAAAACTGTACTCACCTATACCTCCTCCTTTATCGGAGCAGTGCTGAGAGGCGGTAGCAGTTGCCATAACCCTACTCCTATTATAGGCTCCGTGATCTCAAATTATGGGTCCTCCTCCTACTTCAGAGAGCAACTCTGAACCAGAACGCATTAAGGAGGACACATGACACAGACCCTTCATCCTAGGCCCTCAAAACTTTTTCCCCCCTATATATTATGAAATAAATAGATAAGTAAATATTTCGGGATGAAACAACCCACAAGGCACAATATTCCAGTTATGTGAATTTTATAGCTCGTGGCACACAATCACTCCACTATTAAATACATTTACGTCTCTAATAAGGAGGCTGTTTAACACTGCTGCTTTATTTTAACTTTAACGTAAATTAAAAAACGAATACATATATATATGTATATTAGTACCATCTGTTATTATGAGAAAAGTTTCAATAATTACTTGAGTGTCTAATCACTACAGGGCGCTGTGAAACTAGGGCTCATGGTATCACTGTCATCTGATTAGGCTATACTGTAGGATCGCTTTGTGCATCCATCTTTCTCTTTTTCCCCTCTTTCTCTCCCTCGTAAGTCTGAGTCTTCTCCCACTGTACCACCGTCATCATTCTTTGCTCTCTAGAGGTTTTCGGAACGTAAGAAACACGTGACAATATGTGCACACACACTCTTTAGCAGCGCCTACAGCGATCCCTTTCGGCTTATCTGAGACTTGAACTGGAAAGTCACCAGAATGAGAATGGGCTTTTAGATGTTTGAAACATACTAAACAAAATAATAAAATTCAGCTCATATTTTGAATCCAAGTTAGTATTCCATACTTGTGAAAGAACGACATTTATGTCCCAATAATAATTATAATAATAATAATGACCGTTATTTATTATGTTTAATAATGATGCCTGGACTTATCTTTATTAAATGTATTTAAATATATTTAGCTAATTAACGATAAACGCGGTACATTTAACACCGTTTATCTGTTTTCAGGAACAGAAATGCATCTACAGGGATCAAATGAGTTTGTCCGGTGAGATTCGGTGCACTTGGCACTGTTCTGCCCTGGTTTGAAGGTTCATGAGTTTCTGGCAGTGTAGCTTATCCGACTGGTTCATTTCAGGATAATTTGCAAAAAAATACAATAAAATAAGCAAATAGCCGTGATCACGGAGTGGACGACCATGCGTTCACAATTAAAACATAAAACCGTCGACATGATAAAAAATAATAATAATTCTCACCTACAAAACTATTCTCACACAGTTGTCGCTCGAGGACAATTTGCGCCATCTTACTTTTACTTTTGTCACAGGCTATACTGTCTTACCAATGCAACAATCGTCGTGCGTTAGAAAGTCGACTTGCACAACTGTAGTAATCCATTTGAAACCCCAACTGCCGATTTTAATGCAAGGCGCACGGAGATCGCGTGGCGTCAGTCTGTTGATTTAACGCAAATATGTGAAATGAGGACGTTTTTAAGCACAAAGAAAGAATAACAAAAAAGAGAGCACTGCGGTGGACCGTCTTTTTTAATTCCTGCCGGTATCTTGCGAGCCCATATCCTGGCATACAACAGCCGACTTGTTATTGATCAAGTGTGAAAGTGACGGCTTCCTATTTGGAAGAAAAAGAAGAAAGTTGGGAGTTGACAGACTCGCATGGTGTCGCCATCCAAAGGGGGGGCTGCAAGGCGCACTTACAGCAACAAGCCTTGTTAAAGAAGAAAAAATAGAGAAATAGAGAATGAGAAGGGTTGTTAGTTAATGCAACGGAAAGGAGGGGGTGTTAGAGAGAAGAGAGAGAGGGAGAGAGAGAGAGAGAGAGAGAGACCATGGGTTTGGGCAGAGTTGTGGTTACCCAGCATAAGCTTGCCTTTTCCTTCTGTGACTACACCCCGAGAGGAGGAGCGTAGAGTGCAGCGTAGTAGGCGTCAGGATCCTCAATTTCCAACTTAGCATCTTGGCAGGACATTTTCCCAAGCAAAGCCCCCGTCCGACTGGCAAAGAAAAAAATAATAATAAAAACTTCTGCATGGGCATGAGAGCGAGGATTCAACTCCGATAAGGGAGCAGCAGAAAACAAAACAAGACCAAACCTCCGGCGGACAGTGGCTGACTGGCTGACTGGCAGCGACCAAAAAATCCACCCAATATCCAAGCTTATTTTCATCTAAAAAATTACTTTTTGCCTTGACAATTGCCATTTAGAAGGGGGGAGACAGCGGGCTGCAGATACAGCTCTATGCGCTCCGACATCAGCGCATGAGAAAATAAAGGGGGGAAAGTGCACAAGTTAAGTGGCTTATACTCTCCAGACTCCAGCATGGCATATCCTCAGGGCTACTTGTACCAGCCGTCCGCTTCATTAGCCCTGTATTCGTGCCCCGCGTACAGCACCAGTGTTATATCGGGACCCAGAACCGAGGAACTTGGGAGATCCTCTTCGGGATCTGCGTTTGCGCCATATGCCGGATCTACCGCGTTCACCAGCGCCTCGCCAGGCTACAACTCCCACTTGCCATATAATGCAGACGCGGCGGCAGCTGCCACGTTCACCTCATATGTGGTGAGTACACTAAAGGTGATTATTCAGTCTAATAGGTAGCAAAAGCGAGGGGAATTAACTCGTTATAGAACCCTTAGGTGTGTGTTGCGCAGTCGGAATCAAGCCATTGAGAAGAAATGTGCGTCACAGAAAAGTACGTGGATAGAAAAGTAGAGATTTTCATGTCCAGAAAAGATACTCCTGAGTAAATGTAACTAATCTAAAAAAGGTCGTGTACTGTTGTGGCTTTGAAATTAATAGTCGTTTTTAATAGATTAGACAATGTCTTGCCGAAGCTTCTAAGCTCCTGACCGAACGAAACGGACGGCAGCTTACATCGCTGCGTTTCTTTCTTGTAAGTCCATTAGTTGGTCCAAATATAAAACTTAAATAGTAAAACTAAAAAGGCTGAAAACAATTTTATTTAATTGTCTCCTATTCCCTGTGAGCGATCTCTTACCACGTAAGTAATTCATATTTGTTTTATAGGCCATTTGCTACTGCTTAAAGATTGATCGCTGTTTAACAGGCAAGGAAAAAGAATAATGTTTTTATGTTATTCTATTTGGAAAATGTTCTATTTCAGTAGCAACAGCAATAATCACATCGCGTTAACGTGAAGAAAACAAAAATTAAAATAGAATAAAAATAAGTAAATAAATAACACCGAAGCACGAATCCCATTTCAAATATCCAATTAAGTTCAAAACCATTCCATAAACATTGACTCCATACTCGAACCGCTGGATTAAAGCCAGTGCACCCTTGCACGATTACGAGTATGTGCTTGCGTGACCATTCGTACGCGTGTTTATGAGTGGAGTCGTGCACGTGTGTTTACGTTTGTGTGCCGCAAGTCCTTCTAAGTATTTTGCAGCAGTTTAAAGAATAACAGAACTTTTGCACACTTTCTCGTTTTTTATTACAGAGTTCTCCCTATGACCACACTACGGGCATGGCGGGCTCAATAGGATACCATCCTTACGCAGCACCCTTGGGCACCTACCCTTACGGTGATCCAGCATACCGTAAAAATGCAACCCGGGACGCCACCGCCACCCTGAAGGCCTGGCTCAACGAGCACCGCAAAAATCCCTATCCTACCAAGGGCGAAAAGATAATGCTGGCTATCATCACCAAAATGACCCTCACCCAGGTGTCAACCTGGTTCGCCAACGCCAGGAGGAGGCTAAAGAAGGAGAACAAAATGACCTGGACTCCTCGGAACCGGAGCGAGGACGAGGAGGAGGACGAAAATATCGACCTGGAGAAAAACGACGACGACGAGCCAAACAAGCCCACAGATAAGGGAGACTCCACAGACACGGAAGCAGGTCGGTGGTGCAGAAAAAAAAGGGGGCAAAAAAAAAATCATCAATTTTTCATCGCAGTCTTTCCACTCAGGGTGCAAAATTGATTGCTGGTTAATGGTTGTATATTATTTATAATGGGACAATTGCTTTAAATAATAATCACCTTGAACTCCCCTCGTTTGACTTCTCAGTGGCTGAAATTGCTGGTGACGCAAAGTATTTAGCAGTCAATTTATCTTTAACTGCATAATAAGGCTGCAGCCGGTGAATTGAGCTGGTATTCGGCTACAGTTGTACAAACGCTTCTTATCATCGCAAAAGCTATTTTGATACTTGAAATACATTTAATCGGTGTAGTGAATGCTCAGACTTTAATAAACTCATAAGTCATAATTATGGGGGGGAGTTCATTTTCCTTTTTAGGCTTTTACATGTTTATGAGAACATTTTATAGCACAATTATAATTTGCAAGAGAAACGTGCAAAGGTACCCAAATATTTTTTTGCACACCCACTTTCAGTTTGCATCTGTGTTTAATTGCTTGATAATCATCTGAAACACATGCTAGAGTTTTACGAACATTTTAATGCTTATTTGGAAGTAACTGTGGTCTCCTTGTGTGTGTGTGTGTGTGTGTGTGTGTGTGTGTGTGCGTGTGTGTGTATGTGTGTGTGCTTTAGATCACAAACTTCTTAACCCAGGGGACATAGGCTGTGACAGATTTAAAGAAGAAAACCATAGCAAAGACACGGATCACCTTCTGAGTGACACGGAGTTAAAAGACCAGGAGGAGCGGACTACAGAGTTGTTGCCGGATTCTGCGAAACCAACCACGTCGTCTCCTTCAGCTATGCCCCGGGGGAACCAGCTTGCGCAACAAGACAAGCCGTCAGATTTGAGCCATGCATCGAGTACGGTCACCAGCAACGTGACCTCTGTTATCCACTCGCCCCCCTCTGCTCCTAAACCCAAACTCTGGTCCCTTGCGGAAATCGCCACGTCCTCAGACAGGTGTAAGGGCAGCGGCGAGGTGTCACAGTCTTGCCCTGGTTTGGGTCAGAGCACTGTAATAGGCACTAGCGCTTCTCCATCACGATCATCCCCTCAGTGCCCGCTCCCCAACAGCACAGTCCTATCCAGGCCTCTGTACTACACCTCCGCTTTCTACCCTGGCTACACGAACTATGGTGGCAGTTTTGGACACCTTCACAGTAACCACGGCTCGGTAACCACGGGCTCCACGGCACATTTCAATGGATTAAACCAGACTGTGTTAAATAGAGCTGAGGCTTTGGTAAGGGAGAGCCAGAAAGTCAGAGGCCAAACGCAGGTAGATCTTTGTAAAGAATCCCCTTATGAACTAAAGAAAGGTATGTCGAACATTTAATACCTGAATATTTTCCACTCACTACGGACATTTATTTATTTTGGTTGCATTAAAAAAAAGATAAGAAAAAAGAGCAACGGTGAAGCAAATTCTGAGAACAGTTATTTTCTGAGTAAATGCTTATCCTCGTTTTTTTTTTTTAAGTTTTGAATGGTTAATCTTAAAATGTAACAAGAATGGTCTTAATCGCTGCAGCCGCCTGAGTCTATTTGTATTAAAGACTAACATGTATATTTAATGTAGCATTTTTGTATTTAAAATGGACAACACACTATCTTTGAAGTAAATTATGGATAAAAAATATATATATATTTGTGCAGCGATTATTGGGGGGGGGGGGGGGGGGGTGCAGTTGGTAATCCCTGATACGTGTCTAAAATGCTTAACTGTCAGTTAATCTATGCGAAGATATAATTCAATTTATCACCGTGACAGATGTTTCAACGGTAATTATTAAAAAAAAAAAACATGGCAATGAGAACTCTGGCGAACTTGAAACAAAAAAGGGGCCTGCAAAAAAAGAAGAAAAAAAAGAAAAAGGAAAAAAAAACGATGTTGGAATATCTGACATAAAGAGCCGTTTTATTTTGGCACATTTTCATAGAGTTTCAACGAATGAAAAAAAGAACGATTCGAGCAAAACACTTACAGTTTAATCTGAGACTTGTGTCTTTTTTTCTTTTCTTGGAAATGCTCACAAGGCCTCATTTTTTTCCCCTTTTTTTGAGCAGACTTCTAAATGTGGACATTGATATATAATAACAATACCAAGGACCACTCATTTAACCCAATTACCTCCCGTGTTTTATGCAGAGCAATCAGGTGGTGAACTCCGTAATGAGCTCGATTTTATGCCAAATTTAGACCTCATTGCTATTTTCCAAAGGCGTGGCAAAGCTGTTAAAAGGGACGCGGCGATGCATTTAGAACATACTGCCCTATTATATATCATTAATGGAGAGCCTCTTTAATAGCGCGTTAGATGTGAAACATTAGTTTGAAGTAAAGCGAGAATGCTGTCATGCACACAGCAGATGCAGAAGGATATTATGATAGCGTGTAGCCTGTAGCAAGGCACTGCTCGCTAACTCTTCCAACTTCTGCAGGTAGGTGTCACACTTGCTCCTAATTTCAGGGGGGACTCGGCTAATCCGTCACAGAGACCCATCCCCGATCAAATGGCCTGACGGAAGAAAAAAAAAGGAAAAGAAAAAAGAAAGGGGAAAAAAAGAAGTGAAGCCAATGGCCACATACAATTGTCACAGTTATTATAAGGATTATAGCTAATTTGAAGGAAATTTGGCAAGCGGCTATACAAAAAATAACAATGACAACAACAACAACAACAACAATAATAATACATGCATACATACCTAAACGACATTAAGAACACAAATGAAAAAAAAATTACTTTTATAAAATGCAATACAATTTTTTCAAACATTTTTTTAATTTTTTGAAATCAAAGATGGAACTGTGTAGAAGAAAAAAATAACTTAATAAGAAGGAAAAAGTTATTTTTTTGTGATGATGATTATATCATTATTATTATTACTAATATTATTATTATTGTCATGTATTGGAACGGTTCTATACCAAACATAAGAAGGCCCTATTTCATATATGTATAATATATGTATAATTACCTTTATTATCATTATTATTGGGGATACTGTTGACCTCTAATAGGGTGGGACAGGCTGCTCTTGTTTATGGCTGCCATTAATCGCTATAGTTTACTTTCCCCTTCTTCAGTTTGAAATCTCCCCTGAGGTTTATATAATTCCCTTAGCCTTAATGTCCTCTATTCGGGCCTTCTATTTTTAATCTGACAGAGTGTGTGTGAACAGTGATTGCGACACATCAGCCGGATAAATAGCATAATTAGGTTTTTTTTTTTCTCTATCTCTTTGCTGACCCCAGGAGGACTGGACTGTCCCATGCAATGTCCCCTAAGAGAGTAGTAGAGTTTTATTAGAAATTGCGCCGTTTTCTCAGATTTGACTGAATCTGACTGAAATGTTTCAGGGGGAAAATATAAACAGTATTTCTGCGGCATAAAAAATATCTGTGCAGATAGGTAAATACTTTAAGATTATGCAAGATGCAAGTTTGTAAATATATATATATATATATATATATATATATATATATATATATGCGTGTTTTTGGGTATAACCAACGTCTGTGATGACGCTATACACGTATATATATGCAATCAATTATGACTGGTGAAGGAAGAGCACAGAATTTACAGCCATTCATCAGAGGCATGGCAGCCTAGAAGGATAGGCTCTGCAACTTTGCCTGGCTTACCCCTCTACTTGAATGGCGTGTCGGTTCATTGTTGGAATTGCTACAATGTGAGAATACTAAGCAGGGGTGAAACCATTCCCACGTGTGAAAATGGGGAAAATAATCCGACAGGAGAAGAAACACGGGAGAAAGAGCTGGATAAGGTCTTTGCAGTCACACCGACTTTGTTGTTGTTGAGCGTTTAAAAGCAGCTTTGAGGGGAGAAAAAAAAAACTTTGGTCTTCGCATACCGTCATCATATCAATTAAAGTATTTTTTCCCGCCCAAACCGAAAATAAAGGCCCGCGGCTTTACATCTATTTTAAGGGTAGCAACTGACCCCTAATTAAAATGTACTGAACGAACTCTTAAATTTTCCTGTTTAGACGAGAAGAAGTGAATTCATTATTTACCCAAGCGTCTAAAATCGAATTATTGCGTAATTAGAATTTTGTATTACCGACAGTAAATATATATATGTATATATAGACTGGGGGAAACTGACATTTTATATCCTTTGTCATAAAAAAAAAACGTAACCCTGAAATGTGCCGCTCATTATGTTTTATTTATGCATATTATGTGTGTGCTTGAGTGTCATAAGGGAGACTTTCACTGGTGACTGAAAATAGTGCTATTATAAGTCTAATGAATAACAAGAGTAAACGGTGGTTTCTTGTTTGTTTTCGACACTTTTGGGAATGGCGGGGTGCAATGAAGTGAGAGTCTGGCATCTATGGCCTTGTATCATGCTTTTCATTGCTGTACTTATCTGGGAAGCCAAGAGCGCACGTTTATCATAGGGACATCCACGTAATTTAGCAGTTTACCAAATATCCAGTTTTTGTCGAATATTTAGGGAGGTTAAAAAACGAAATAAAAGAAAAGTTTTAAAAGAAAAAAAATCTGTAGGGAAATTTTACAGCACAGACTAACGTAAAGTATTTTTAAAACTTTAATTTCATTTAATTTCGTGTATATCGAATGCTGTTTCTGGGATAATCTGGTGTAGATCAGTTTACCCTTCTTTAATTTGACACTATTTGGAACGGACCTGCTGGAAACTGCTGCTCGGTTTGGCAAGAGATTTGCTGCAGAGGCAAAGACACTGAGGCCCAAACAGATTACACACTTGCCACTGGACCGTTCTGCGAAGGCCTATCACATGCTACTGTATGTCAGACTACAAGGTGAAATCAAAACCTGTTGATACACACATTCCCAATATCGCTGAAGGATTACTCAACTGAGCAAACGGTACATCTTATAAACAGCATACTGATACAACACATAAAAGCTGGGGTCAAATTTAGCTCAAATGTGTAAATAGACACCCGCTTTACTTGACCTGCACAGATTAGTGGCAGTGGGTATGATTAGCAACACAAATTTTGCCAGATACAAATGTCTAAAAGAATGCTGAAATAAAAGGATGTTTTTATTTTATTTTATTTTTTATTTACTTTTTTTGTTTTGGTTTGGGTTTTTTTTAAGAAAACGCGGTCTTATCTGTGACTCGCAGACGGCTGCAAAACACTTATTTCACCGGATTCTCACGTTTCCTCTTCAAACTCCCTTTACCCTATAATAGCTCACAGTGGCAACCTCATTTTGATGCTATAATACTTAAAAGAAAGAAAATACGTTTTTATTTATTTATTTTATGTTGTAATGCTTACATAACATGTCACAACATAATGGGCATTCGGTTTTTCTTTTTTCCTTAGGTGTAAAAAACGTTTTCTTGGGATGTTCAAAAAAAGCTCACGGCTATTTAATCCTCATGATTTCCTCTATGAGAAGGCTAATTAGGGACATAATATTTCAGCTTTAGCCTCTTGCAGAATCTGTGCGGACTTGAGTCCGAAGTCGACGAGGTTCACATGGGCCGTGTGTGGGACTAACTGCTTGTGAAACGACTTCATTTTTTCGTGAGCGCATATTTGCTCACCTTTGAAAGCCTCAAATTCGCGTCACTCTCGAGCCTCTTACACTTCCAACGTTCATGTTAAGTGAAGTTATAAAACGCTTTTGAACACATGGCAAGGCGGCCCCGATAAGGTGGCAGAGAGTGATTTACCACTATTTTTGTGCACTTCACGGACTGTTTTTCTATTTCTCTATAGAACTCCTCTGGGAGAGATTACACGTGTAATTTTCAGCTGTGAGATGTTTAAAGTGACCCACCCCCACCGCTACACACACACACACACACACACACACACACACACACACACACACACACACACACACACACAACACACACATATTAACAAAACATATCTATAAAAACATTAAGGAAGAGTGATGACCTATGAAGTTTTTGGAGGCCAGCAGTCCAGGTAAGGAGAACTAAAGGATTCAGTTCCAGTAGAAAATATAAAAAATGTGTTTAGAGATGGGTGCATTATTATGTGTCGATTACCCCCCCCCCCCCCCCCCCCCCAAAAAAAAAAAATAATTTTTAAAGGTTCCCATTCAAATTAAGTGCTGGGTAATGTTTCAGTTATGTAGAGTTGTCTAATTTTAATTTATATTAATGACCACCCAAATACATGCATACAGTGAAATACCCTTCTCTGAAAGCACCTTAACTCCTTAACAGGTCCTGGCCATTGACCACTCTGCTCTGACAGCAGTGTGGTGTGAGCTTTTGACCTTCTGACTGCAAAGGGCCTGTGTTCAGTGCCCATGTAAGGGCTCACTGGTGCTCACACTAGGGGGGTCTGCCCTGCCCTAGAGGAGGTGATGGTGACACACACACACACACACACACACACACACACACACACACACACACACACACACACACACACACACACACGGACACAGAGACTTAGATCGTACTTCACGCCAAACTCCCTCAGGTATGCACAGCCACAGAGCAGTAAGTGTGTGCATCCAATCTGGAGGTGGAGACACCGGCAGGTTCTTCCTCCTGTGACTCAGTACAGGTCCTGTCTGTACCTTCACATGGCTCCTCCCTCATTCTGGTCAAAAAGGTGAGCTAACACCAGTGCTTGTGTTCTGTGTCAAACCTTGCTATTTTACAAAGTGTACCATCTCACTGAGAAGTTTTTATCAATCAAATATTAAAGATATTCTTAAATAAAAGTAATGGAAGGGACTATTAATGGAAGCCAAAGGGGAGTCTATCTACTTATGATAAGGCCTTCTTTTTCCACAATATTCATGTTTTTGAAGGAGATTGATGAACTGTTTTCTTTCAGTGACTTCACAGGGTCCACAAGGGAGGAGGGGCACCAAGCTGCCTGACTGTTTATTTACATTTGCCCTTTTAAATGATCCCTTTCTTCGCAACATCTGCTCCACATTACCACACAGATATCTGTCCTAATGACCGCTATAATGCCTGCGAACACACACTTAGTCAAACATAAGCACACACACACATAGACTGCCTGTAACATTACCATTATCCACTGTTCATATGGGACACTTTACCCTCTCCAAACCACCTTGCACAACAAATGGACCTTTTCTCACTGCTCTTTCTGTTTGTGGTGAGCTTCCCACTTTTCCTCCCAATTTGGTGTAGTCTGATGGATGTAAATGGGCACTTACTTAATTGGATCAGTTCCCAAGATGGAGATAAACGGGGCACAGACTCCAACACCCCAACCCCCTCCACCCCCCACTCAAGTTATTTTGAGCTGTGCTCAATTCAGCGGTGTGTGGAGAGAACGTTAATGAGAAGGGGCAAGGAGATGCCGTTGCTGCTCGACTCATCCAAAACTCCCTGCTCCAGACTGGCCCTCACTCCCACACGATGAGAGGAAGCAAGCGGCACGGACCCCATGTGTGACAGTGTCTCAGTGCCAATTTAGCAAAAGCGCCTGCTAGTGCTGCAACTCACAAACTGTCCAATCAGGAACAACTACAATGGCTGACCTGAATTTGGTACACACAAGTAGCAGCTGGATTTTTTAATTTAAAAGACAAATTAGATGGCAACCAAATCTAAACCTAAACATGAAGAAAAATAAATGAGTTTAGTTCTTGTCCATGCTTCATGACACTTGAATGTTCCAGACATTAAGTTGATACAAGGGCTAAAAATGGCCTTTTTCTTCCCTATCACCCATCCAAAAAATAAATAAATAAATCAAGCAGTGGCTGCATGCCAGTGGGAGTGTGCTGGCTGCAGCACCCTGATTAACAGCATGGTTTACAGCCAACTTCAAGGTAATTTCATCAGAGAGGGGCTTTAACAGATAAAGACCACCCCTAACTACCCCCCTCTCTGCTAACTACTCCAACTGCATCCCTTCCCACTTGAGACGTCCCATCTAACACAGTAACTGAGAGTTGCTAATACCTGGAGCAGGCTAACATGGCCAGCCACAAACCAGGCTCAAATTATCTATTGACCTCATTTTCAATAAAGGAGCCGTTTCCAGTCTGATGAATGATTTGTTGGTCTTGCATGGAATGACCATCTGGATGAAAGGATATGCTCACTGTAGTAGGTATGTATCACCTGCCAGCTAGGATTCTCTCTACAAACGCTTGCAGTTGGCAGCTACGCATCTGCCTATGCATCTCACTAAATCTACTATGTATAAAACTAGACCTGTAAAAAAAAAAAAAGAAAAGGAGAAAGAGCTAATTGAATTTTTCATCATATGGTCACTGTTGGCTCAGGTCTTTTTCATCTCAAGTCAAACATTAGGTTATATTGAGCCAATATGAGAAAATCCCCGGTTGCATCTGGAGACATGACAGCAGTTCATTCAGATATCAAAAGCTTTGTACCCGGGCCTCTTTGTTGCAGAATAAAGAAGAGGAATCCAAAACAAATCTGTGAAAGAGCTTTGGCTGTAGTAAAACCTCTTGTCCCACACTGCCTCCTTTTCTTGTTTAGGGAGCTCAGATTGGGTTCATAGTAGCTGCACTTAAAGTATAGAAAGATCTGATTTATTAGCTTGTCAGGGGAAGCATTGTTCAAGAAAGCAATCAAAAAGCACTTACCTAGCTCCTCTAAAATTACTGCTATTTTACTGGCTAATTTGTGTAACTCCCATGGAGAGACTGGCAAAGGGTTTGATGAGGCATATAATGATGATTAATGAATTTATTGCCCTGCTGCTCATCAAACAGTTGTATATACTCTCTCTCTCTCTCTCTCTCTCTCTCTCTCTCTCTCTCTCTCTCTCTCTCTGTCAGTGTATTGTGCCTTCTCCAGAGTGACAGAGAGAAGCTAGTTTTGTCCTCCTACCTGCTACCTCTTTTTGGCCGTTAACCTAACTGACCCGATGGGCATGAGAATGTAACGGATGGTCTGTGGGCAGAGTGGGGAGCACAATGGACAGTTTAATAAAAGGTTAAACTGGAAACACAAGTAAACCTGCTGCAAGGGACATGAGCTCTCAGCTTTCAGCCTCTGATCACTTTTGTGGGAAAAGCAGAGGGAAACTAGATCCCTGCGACTTCTTCTGCCCTCTACTACCACCGCCACCACAGTAACCCCATACAGACCTCAATGCACCAGCCTCAATAAGCACAAAAGCAAAAAGGAATACAAGAAGCTATGAAGTATTAGCAATGAGTCAACAACAGTCACCAAATACACAAAAGGAAGCACCTACTGTGTTACAAAAATGAAAGAGACGTGTTTGCATATACCATTATTGTGTTGAAACAAGGCCTGCTTTCACCGCAAATGATGATTAACGACTAGTAGGGCAGGGAGGGTGTGTGAGTGTGTATGGCAAAGGTACTGTGCTTGTGAAGCGGTCACTCTGGGGTCAAAAGCACGTCTACATATTTGCTAAATAAGACCAGCCCCTTCACCCAGCCTGCTCCCATAAATCTGGGGTCACACATCTCTCGACTCAACATTGTATGGGATGTTTACACTTGATTACACCACATGCCTTCCTATTCCCAGTTCTTTGGTCAACTGGGCTTGATTGAGTCTGGGCTTGTTCACCATTACTTGCAACTATATAATACATTGCTTAAACACCACCACTACTACACATAAATACATCCCCACCCCCACCATCACCCCCTATGAGATCAGTTCCCTGGATAGACTGGATTCTGCATTCACTGATTCATTAGGTTGGTCCCTTAAATACATCAAAGAGCTTCCTCGCACAGACAATAAACCAATAAAACCAATTATAACCCATATCTTCTAGGCAATGCTGATCTCTTGGGTGTCAACGTTAGATAATGAAAGAGCGTGATGACATAAGTTTTCTGAGAAAACTCACTTTCTGTCTCTTTCTAGTGTGCTTGCTCTTCCACAGATGCTGGCTCTTCTAAGCACGCGGTGCAAAATAGCACATGCCACAGTTTCCCCCTGAAATAACATGCATGTAATTTGCCCATATATCATAACCCCAGAATTTGTAGTTAAAATTAGAAGAATATAAAGTCCTTGTAAGTATAGTGAGAAGCCAGTGCAAATATAGTGGTGCCTTGCCTATCATGTGTTTCACATTAAATGTTACCAGTTAAAGTTCTTTAAATATTCATGGACCTCCCTGGCTTTTTCTTCCTCTCTCTTTTTGATGGAGTGGATGGAGGGGTTCAAGCACAGGCTACTCGGGCTGTGATAACCCCTTTAGCTGGCATGGCGGAGATGAAATGCATTTGTCAAAAGGAGAAATTGAGATTCGCTCAGTGCTGCCTATTATTGCTTTCATTCCTTTTCCTCAAAACAAGAGAGGGCAACCCAATCAGGGGAATCGGCATATGCAGATCACAGCGATAAATTTTTCATGAGCATGTTTCATCTTAAAGCAGATGAAAACGACGGGGAAAGAGGTTATTAAACAAAAGATGGAATCAACAGAGTGAAAAATGGCGTTAAAAATGAAGTTTCTAAGTGGGTGTTTTGCTTCACAAGCCATTTCAGTTTTTTGACAAGTATGCATATCATACAACTTATTGTGCTGTATACTTTATGCTGGATGGGAACACTTCAGATCTCCTGTTATGCAGCTTGGTTGTATTTTTAGAATGTAATCTTAGTCTCATCTTTGCAAGTTAAAAAAATAAAAGTTTCTTTTATTGGAAACACATTGAACCAACGGTCAGCAGGTTCACTTACATATATCAATGATAAGTCATAATTATACTGTTTGTTGCTTGTGGGAATCCTGGAATTTTAATGAATGATGCTTCAGCTTCCTTAAACGCATGAGCTCTGGTCTCTGGAATGATGGTTGTGTGTGGACCAGAGCTTTTTCACATAATATTTGCAAAAATTTAATGGTTGATTTTAGGGGATTTTTTTATTTTCTTTTTTGCTTGACAAAGCACAAACTCTTATTTGACCGTATGCAATAAATATTCAAGTTTGAAGCAAAGGGTCCCAAAATCATCATGAAGCCAATTTTAACACAGCAAATATTTATTCAAACGTATCAAAATGATCTCATTAAGCAAAATTAATAATATGTTGAGAAAAGCATTCAAATTCAAGCTTCTCCGCTATAGATGTTAAAAAGAAATTACCTGAATTGAACAAAAATATGGTATCCTACGAGTCTGCGCACTAGCAGACGATGACTCTACCGTCCTTGACCTGTTGACTGACACACAAATGCACCGACTTCATTAGCAGGTCACCAGTCAGTGCCCGAACAGTCATTAGTAAATACATGAGTATTGACACACATATAAAAACCTTGCGCACATTATGTCATTGACTAGAGCAGTTTTGCCTACAAGGCTGTTACAAAATATGAGGCTGATAATAGGTTGTTCAACCAATTACAGGTGTCCCACCTGAAACAGTCAATATCAAGCGAAACTGTGATTCATTACCAAAGTGCATGAATAAAAATGGAAATTAAAAAAAAAAAAAAGATATATTGACCGTCATAATATGCATACTTTTACACAGCCCTAGTTTGTGTGCATAATTGCTTTAATGTGGGCTATTAAGACTAAGTGGATGTGATTTTACCGTCTGCCCTACATTCAGTATCTCTGCCATGATCAATACTTATGATTTGTAAGTCACCAGCCATCAGTAACAATGTCTGCTACTGTGTAGTTAAGTGGCTGACCTTGTGAGGAAAAGATCCTTCCTTGTTCTTGAGATTATCAAACAGAGCACCTATGCTGTGGGTATCAAGGAGAAACTTTCATATATTTAAAAGATTTAACCTACCACACATGAGCGTATATGATCACAAAATATGGTTCTGTGCAGCCAAGTATGCTAGACATAAAACAGTGTGTCTTTTGGAATAATTAATATTCTGAGATCAAATACAAAAATTAAAGAATGCAGACAGGAAGCAGAATGTAACTGTGTGTGTGTGTTTGTGAATGGGTGATTGGGGGGGGGGGGGGGGGGGGGGGGGTTGAGATTCTGACCGGCTTTCTGGCTTATACATTCTTTCTTAATAAGTGCTTGTTTGGAGTGCTTTTCCACGTATGAGATTGACACAAACACACATATACAAACACACGCTTCAGATTAGACGTTGAGCCTGAGTGACTTAAACAAGAAAAGATAGCTCTTTGTATGGTGACAGATGGATAAGCAGAGCTATCTCGGGCTGTAATCTTGGAATAGTTTGAGACACTTTGTGTTTTGGCAACAGACGAACACGATATGTGATCTTCCCCTGAATGAATGAGCAATAGTGTTTTAAGAGAGAGGGATCTGTTTTTGATTCGTGTTGTGTCATGTTTTTACCGTAGGCGATCAGAAACCAACATCTGGCATGATCACTCCCAAATCCAAAGGAAAAAAAATGTCACTGTAAGATAATACACGACTCTAAAAATCAAAAACACCACAGGTAAAGAGCTGGATTTCTTGCATATATTTCAGGTCTGTCTATCTTCTCTTTTTTCAGACTAAAATATGTCTTTTCACATTTCTGAATGTATGTCAGATCATGTTTAGGCAAGTGTAAATACTAAGCAATAAGTACTAATCAGTCATAGGTTCTGAGGGAGTTACACCAACTAGGATGTACTTCCCTGCGATCAATAAAGAAAACATCAGTGAGGAAGAATCCCCAGTCTCATTAGTATTAGCAAATCTTAACACTGGTCAATCTGCTGCTAATGAAGATATATACTCAAATCTCCTGTGTGCAACTCCTCTTGTGTCTGTCCACATATCTGCATGTGTACTTTGCAACAACACGCATGCCTGTTATTTAAAATTAACACTTGCTACTATGGATATTTAGCCATCAAACACATTATTTCTAAGTTGCGTTTAAGCTACAAAAAAGTATTTCTGTCTCCCTAATCTCTGTGTCAGGCATATATGTTATCCAGTCTGAGTTATTTGCGTATGAGCTTGTTCAGAATCTCATGTTTCCTCCCAAGCTGACACTGACCGCAGGCATTTTTTGACCAGCAGTTAGGGAAAACTTTTACTGAATTCTGTCTCCACACTCTGTATGGATGAATGAGGCGGAATCTAAAGAGAGAAGGACCAGAGGCACCTAACACAGCACAATGATCAAGTGCTGGTAGCATGAGTAGCCAGAGTACACAGAGCTATTAGTTGTGAGTGATACGGTTGAAGTTACTCCTGTGAACTTTGCAGTGACTCGACGCCTAGTACTGTTGGTGGGGGGGTTCTTGGGAGGAACCGCTTAAGTTGGGGGTGTGGGGGAGGGTGCATGGCCTAACCGTCGATATTCATCCCAGCAACCACACAACTCCCCTCCTTGTTTCCAGTTGGATTCCGCTTATAAGTGCTGCCATTCTTTCCTCCATTGAGTGCAAGCTACACGTGCTTGTGACCACACTCCCTTTCTCTCCTCTCTGTCTTTCTCCCTCTAACTCCCTCTCCACCGAACCCGGTTATTAACACAAACACTGGCTGACACTTGTTTGTGCTTTTAATTGTGTCTGGATGTTATGTCTCTTGTGAACACATACATTAGCATTTCTCTGGAACAGTATAATCACTCCTTCAACCACAACGCCATGCAGAGAAAGCACAGGAAATTACCACATGCAATCATGTTTGCTGCACAAGCACATTTGGCTTCGCTCAGCTCCTGTATAGTCTGCAGAGGCCTATAACTTTGTGTTGGATTGTGAGTAAGCGATCTTCGGGATGCCATTAAATTTCACCGTGCATTCCCGAACGTAGTGCCTTTAAATGAAATAACATGAGTTTTTGTGTAGTAATGCCAATGCTGTCAAACTTTTTGAAGGCGATGGAATTAAATGCAAAATATGGATAACAATAGAAAATTAAAGATCCATTCTGCCTTGATAATTAGTCAGAATTTATTAACGGTTGGCTTCTGGTAACGAGGACAACAATCTAAGGATGTTCAGGCAGTGTCCCTTTTTTCCCCACTGGCAGCCTCCTGTATGATCATCAAAGGCTTCAACGTATCAGTGAAATGATTCTGACTGTCAGAACACATTTAGAGTTTCCTTATTTTTCCCTCGCTGATATAACACGACCCACAAAAAGAAAACCTCCCACTCTTCAGGCCTCTCCACATACTGTGAAAAAAGCAGTGGTGTGCCAAGGATTACACTGTAAAATATGCATGTCCCAATGAAATATGTATATAGCTGGGTGTCATCAATGACATGGCTTCTACAAAGACTATACTGGGTACGCAGGAATGCATGTTTCTCTGATTCTGTTCCCTTGACTTTAATGGGTGTAGAAACAAGAAAAGGCTCATCTGGGGAAATAATTAAGCCTGACACCAATGTATTTGGTGTGCATCTGAACACGTTTTACAGAGCCACTAATTTACCTTTTTTGAATAACTTCTAGAATGGCTGTAAAAAAGCATGCAATAAATGGGCTCAGTGCACCAGCCAGCATTGTTTCTAAATTAAACGCCCCAAATATCTTTAGGAAATAAGACTGTTTTCCAGCGGATGAGGACCTAATCTCCTCAGTCATGGTGGTTTGAAGGGGAATGTTTTCGAGTTTTAACAGGGTTGGTTCCAGCATTCCCACCACCACAGCAGTCTAACTGCGAAGAGGGGCTTCTCTTCTCTTCTCTTCTCTTCTCTGTGCCAACCAGAGGGAAGGAAAGTAAAATAGGTGAGCTGTGAATTACACCCGCGAATACACTAAGGCCCGCTATCAAAAAAGTGTAAACTGCTGCAGTTGATCAAAATACATTTATTAAGATGGCAAACATATTATTTGCCTATAGAATAGACAATCTTCTAAGAAGAGCATAAAGAAAAGGGTGTTTTTGTATTCATTACAAGAACAAAGCCTAAGGCTGTAGGGCCACTGGATAATCTCCTCATGACTCAGACTCCCACAATCAACACAAAAGCATTAGACCCACAACAGTTTGACAACAGTCAAGTACAAGAGGGTGCAACCAGATGGAAGCAACGTTAGTTAGTTGCCTCTAGCTGCTTGGCTTTGGGTCTCAGGTGTCTGCTTCTCTACAGGTATGTGTTACCATAATAGAGTAGTTAAGAGGGCCTCTTGTCAAGGGCCCTTCCCTCCTGTCTCGGCACACTGACTCCAGTGTGAACAGGGATGCCTGGACAATTTAGCATAGTCTTGTTAGAGTGAGTATTGCACAATGGAAACTGTCATGCGGCTTGTAATGTGTAATTGAACTTGGAGCCATTTTGCTTGAGAATAGTTAGACTCAGCTCGATTAGATTTCACTTGGAAAAGCCGACAGAGATCCTGCACACTGTTTGCTCAAAGGCTCAATTTTTTTGAGCAGGCCGTAAAGGCTGAGAAGCACTTCTTGGAGCGGCTTTTCCCAAATGGCTACATGTCCAGTGCAGTTGCGCCTTCCTCTTATGTCCTCAAAACCACAATCTACCCCCGCCCTCCAACCCCTACATTGCTTTCTCGCAATTCACCCCACCCTCGCTGGGACTGTTTTGTCCTCTGGAACTTTCATTATGTGAAAAGGATAAAAATACAGCGCACTGTGAATTTATGGTTTTGTCAGATTTGCCATTAAAAATATGAACTTTTTCAAACATTTGCTCAGAAACCAGAGTAAGAAAACAGGCCGACCATTGAGTTTATACAGAGTCACCGCAACAGCCTATAGTCGTCCTTATAGTTTCTTCGTATTAAGGCAGACACCTCAGGATCTCTACACACTCATACACCAACTGCATGAGTGCATATTCAAATAAACATTAAAACCCTACAATATTTAATAAAGTTAATAAAGTTCCATGAGTGCATAAGCATTCACTAGCAGATGGAACCATGCACATATCTGTACTCCCACACACACACACACAGATACCACACACAAATACACAGTTACTGTAATCCATTACATCCTCTTGGATGTGTTATACTTGTTTATTGACTTTGCCAATTTTAAAGGACAGTCCGTATATCTTATCCCCTTACAGTATAAACCTTTCCTACCGATCCCAACCTCAGACACTGATGACACATCCCTTTAAACACCCCTTTCTGTTGCATGGACATATGACTCAATGTTAATGACAGTATTGAGTGTTTTATAGAGAGCCATAATTATAATCATCTAAACCTCCATTCTCGGGAGTTTATGTCCATCTCCACCTTTCTTACTCTTTCCCTCTCTCTTTCTCCATGACAGCTGCTTTTCCTGGGAAAGTGCCTCTTTTCTCAGACGATAATCTATTGCTGTCCTCCCATCGCTTACATGTAGCTACATGGTGAGTCAGTGCTGTAATTCCATCATTAGCTGGATAATGTGTGTGCAGTCTGTGTGTTAAAACTCTAAGTGCCAGCTTTGCTGTGACCCCAGGGCAGCCTGTGGGTTTGACTGATGCCAGTCTACCCAGCAAGCGTCATTTGAGCTCTGTAATGGGTTTTGCCCAGCTCAGTTGGCCTAGACTGGCTTTTGGTAGCAGGACCTTCATACGTGTGTCTGAACTAAACACCAAAAGTTTGAAAGTAACGATTTAATAACCATAAACTGACACTGGTACCAAAAGTAAATAGTCTTAGAGTACTTTAGCAAAGTGGACAGAATATATATTAGATTTGATCTTTCATTACATGGCTCTATGCACTGGATCCACGTGATAAAAGAGGACTCACCCTTCACCTTTTTTCTTTACTTGATGAACTTGTTGACCGTTCTTGGTGACTCGTCTCTGACACAGGATTCACACACGGTAACACCCAATCACCTCCAGCCACTTTCTCCACAGCTCGTGGTTGTAGAGGGAGCATTCACCACAGACCCTGCCAGAAACAGACACCTCTAAATCAAAAGTGGAATTACAGTAAAACACGGGTTGTATTACGCCAATACCTTAAGATACACTGAAAGACACACAGCCAAATTGATAAAACAGGTCTCAGCTCAGTCCCCACCTGTCTTTTTCCAATAACAAACCAACACAATTAAGTTCTAAACTCTGCCATAAATCTTCCAGGACGCATGTTTAAAGAGTCCCTTCAGGCAGACATACATTTGCTTTTGATTGCAGTATGAGGGAAAAAAAGACAGCAGTTTGTGTCTGGGTGTGAATTTTTATGAACAAGTCATAAGTGTTATATACAGTGCATGCGCATTTGTGCGCTGAAGTTACAAAGTAACACAAAAAGGTAAATGTAGAAACAGCCCATGTGGGAATGCTGTCACAGATTTTGAAATGCATACAAACATACACCCAAGTTCACATGGACTTAATTTACGCATGTGTGTGCGTGGGTCACATTCAAGCGCCGTATTCAATCACAGATGAGCTCTTACCAGCCCATGACAAATCTCCACCTGTGTGTGGGATCAGTGTAGTTGTACATGTGGGAGCTCGCCCTGATCCCACAGTGTCTGCACTATCACCTACCACCTGAGGCCCTGCCTGACTGACTGATGGGAGAATTTCATCTGACAAAAAGCATCAGTGATTGATCACCGAGGCTCACCTGAGTCCCTACGGGGGGCCCAGCGTGCCAAAAACTATAGGCCCCAAGAAGGTGCACCTTTCCTAGACTTGTCCACCTGGTTCCCTGGGGCAGATTCCCCTAGAATCTGTGTGGTCATCACCACAGCTATGTGTATGCATACTTACGACTGCCAACTTCATCATACCAAACTAAAATGTATACAGCACACCTGGGGTTAAGGGAAATTAATTAGACACTAAATCATTTATAATTTGAGACAAGTGTCTTTTCTGTTGATCTTGAAAGAAGCCCACTGATAAAGCAGGTCTCGGAAATAACCCTAGGCTATTATGGTGACTACGCCTGAGAAATAGGTTTTTGCCTCATTAAAAATAAATAAGCCTATTTTATACTGAACAAGAGCGAGCCAAATTGTGGTAAGGAAAGTACAATTAGCATAGAATCAATCCCTGTCTTCACATTTCATTTTTTTCTCTTCTCATTTTGTTACCGCTTTATTTTAGCACCATAATGAATACTCAGAGAGGAACACACAAACCATGAGATTCTTGGAAGAAAGTAGCAGACAAACCCCCATCTTGCTCATAGCTATGTCTGGATTGCCTTCTGCGCTGAGATAGGAGTCAACATGTTTAGCGACATCAAAAGAAAACCTGATACCTTAAGTATAAGAAGATTAACACTTGCAGTGATCTTGAGCTTAGGCTTCTTCAGGACTTTCAACAGACTGTGCCAGAAGGGACAATTACTGATGAATTGGCACCAACATCTCGTAGTTATTTAACAAAATCTGGCACAGTGTATAAGCTCTCGTCCTTAAGACTTCCTTTCAAGTCTGGCCCCGGTATCAGAAGGCTAACAGATTGGGGAATGTGACGAGAGCCGACAGCAGGGAAATCTGCACGAACACCGAAAGCAGGAGGTGGGAAAAAGAAAACAAGTAAGCAAGAAAGAATGGAAAAAGACAGACAAAGAAGCAAAGAAAGAAACAATCATATCTCTCTGTAGACATTTTATTTCCTGACTTTGGGGCTGTGTCATATCTCACACTGGATATTTGTGGTTTGTCTATGCTCACTGGTATGCCTGTGGGTTTTTACTGTGTACCTCAGTGGACTCAATATGACAACTTTAGGAATGTGACATTGTGTAAAACTCTGAAAACAAATGCTGACAGTCTGCCAGAGAGCCTCAGATGCATGCAAGGCATGGACATGTTGAGAGAAAGAAAAAAAAACACGTTTGAAACATGTTTTTAACATATAATTGTTTGATACTGTATTATTTAATGATTATTGAAATAATACTCTCTAAATGAGCATTTAATAATACTTAAATGTCACAAACCTGCAAAATCCAGCTACAGCACACCTGTAGGAGATGTTATGTTGCCACAAGCTTTCTGCTAATCCTTACCTTGAGCACCATGCACTCACCACAGGACTTTTCGGGGTTTAGGGAGTACACTGCTCTTTACACATATATATCACTCCCTATTAATCCAAAGTACATACTGTATGCTTGTACCTACAACGATTTTGTGCAGCAAATGTAATCTGCCTGTCAGACAGGATGCCAAAAGAGGAAGCAGCACGAGGGAGTCATGGACAAACCCCTTATGCGAACATGTCTCCTTCCCTGCAGGAAACTTTGACAGCACCCAGGCTTTTTTAATTTTTTTTACCTCTACAACACGACGAGGCAACAACTTCTGCAAAGGCTTTTGATAACTAACTTGTAAATTCAACTTTTCTGTTTTTGTTAAACTGCGATTTAACAATAAACACTGGAAAGTTAAAGTTCTAGTGGTTAAAAATAAAACAACCACAAGTTATAAGTTTGTTTTTTACAGTTATAATTTATAAAAAAAAATACAAACCACATGGATTAAAACTTTTAGATTAAATATCAAACAACACAACAGTTCGACATATGCCTGAAAAATCTTCACCATGAATGTTTTTATATTATATATGGATTTTTACCTAAACTTGACTGAATTCCAACATCTCAAAATTGAACTGATTCATTATGGTAGCAGATTGATATAAATTGGCAGAATCTGAGCTCATCACTTTAGAAAGTCGGGAGTGACGAGTAAATATACCCCCAGAGCCTACATGTGAATGTTGAAACAGCAGGCAGCAGCACAGGGCAACACCAGTACGGACATGTGCTGGTGTTGAGGGAGGGATAGGCAATTTTGCAGCCAAAAATAGGTCACCAAATTGGGAGGATGTGTTCGGTGTATTACGTGATGAGAGTGAGGCATGGTGCATGTTGAACACACTGTTCAGTTTTCCGTTTGTCTGTATAAATGCATCATGTACTTACCTCTTCTCCACACTTTTCCATTTCCTTCTGAATATCGCACTACTTACTGCATTGGCACTGAATATGTAATGTGTAAGCAGTGCTGTAAATTAGTCGCACATGAACATAATTTCATGAACACTGTTGCCTTGTGTGGGTGTCATCTGTCATTCTTTGTAAGCAGCTGGTGCATGTCCAGTTTTTAACTAAAAACGCATGCTCTAAACCATCATTTTTGCAAGATTATTCATAAAATTAAAAAAAAAAAAAGAATGATTGTGAGTGATTTATTTCTACTTAAACATGTTTCCAGTTATTATGGGCTTTAATAGAGCTGAATAGATGCCATAGCACGTTACGTGTTGTAAAACTCACACTCTACATTTCTTTAACAAAGCTGTGAGTGATCCATCGCAGAACTCCAAGACATGGTAAAGATAACAGGTGACAAGACAAGAGGCGCCAGTTCGTTGTTGGATCTAGAGGCTGCCTAGGGATACTGTGACAGACACTGGATTCTGACACATCTCCATGGTACATGGGGAGGAGCAGGAAAACTGAGTGATTTGGCGTTGTTTTGGAGAAATTCCCTCTAGTCATTGTGCTCTCTCATTCTCTAACCCTCTCTGGTGTGACTATGACAGATAGACAGAAGAGACGTGACCTGAAACAAGCGGCTGTTTGATCATCTCCATACTGCTTTCATTCTGTCACAGATCTTTGCAAAATCACTTAATATTAAAAAAAAGTTTCCAGTATTATTAAAGTGAAAATAAGCTCACTGGCGCCAATGCATTATACATCAATAACTCTGACAAAATCTATTTTGTAACTAAATAGATGAGCCAGAAGAAGAAAGAGAAATTGTGATAAGTCTCAAGAAGGGTATAACACAGGATGCACATGTCTCAGTGTGTGCTAGTGTGCTAGACACGTAAGGGGAAAAGGTTGTTCTAGAAAAAATATTGGAATTTTGTCAACGTTGCAAGCCAACCACGAGATGTGTGCACATATACATGTAGATTTATGTGGACAAATTTTAATTAAAAGCCACGAGGCTACTTACAAATTATGAGGCACTGACTGGTCCTCACAAACTCAAACAGCTAACATGATTTTAAGGTTCAAGAAAGGGATATAGGTGCTGGCTCTCGTTTCAGATTAAGCTTGCATGGTGTGTTTTTATGGAGAGAACATATACAAAAAATAAATAAATGAAATCTAAACCTTTTTTTTTTGCAAAGGCTGAGGTGTATCTATAGATTCACCCAGACATACACACACACACAAACTCAATGCTATTGCAACACCTCATAAAGTTAGAGACTGCCCACACCCAAACAAATTTAAAACAATCAGAGGGTTTGGCAGGAGCAGACTGCTGTAGTCATAACTCTGGTCTCAGTGACAGCTTGCCCTGCTCACCTCATCTGTCTGGCCTCTATAAAGACTAGCCTTCTGGACAAACTCAGACCGCCCCTGACCTCTTTTCACACCCTTCCTCAGACACACCTAGAGCCCTTTTTTATGGATGCCTTATATCCTAAATCACTATGGCTGGTGATAGACTTTGACACAACTTTGAAAAACAACTTACATTATAAAACAGTCAACACATTTTAGGACACACAAAATGTAAATCTAATGCAATGACATTATTTAGATAGACTGAACTTCTACAGAAGTAGCAGAGCAAGTTCACATCTCAATTCTATATAAAAAAAAAGAAAATCCTGCATGCCAGTGACAGTAATAAAATTGCAAACATATCTAACATAATTCCCAGTAAAGATAACATTGTATCGTTTTGTTGACTGATAACACAGTACATAGTGAAGGCATCCAGCACAGTGAGGTCAGCAAAAAACAGTCTGACGCATAAACACTGCAGCTGAAAATTGTTTCTCTTTCTTCATGCGACATTTGCATACAGCCACATGAATGTGAAACCACCCATAGGTCTACAAAATCACCTTTCAATCCTTCCATTTCTGACAGTCACAAACCAAAACATTTGAAACTACACAGACACATGCTGGGACAAACACACTTACACACACTAATGCATGCCTCTCTGATTCTCCTCCACTGCTGTACCCAACCACAGATGACTTAGCCAGGATTTACGCAGCCCAGTCACAGCGTCTCCATTAATTGCTGAAAGTGACACCGTGCACGGTTATTACACGATTACGACATGACAGCTCTCGTTTTTCACCATTAAGAAGCAGACGGGCCCTTGCTCAGCTGCAGCAGGGTGTCAGAACATGGAAGTGAGCCGGCAGGAAGACAGGTTCTACAGCGAAGGCCGAGGCCGCAGCATGGGGTGCTTAGCTTGCTCATATATTGGCACGATACAGGGCGCTGTTAAAAATGTTTCCAGCTTGAATAAACTGGATATAAATGGCTGAAAACATGTTCAGTTAATAAGAACAGCAAAGTGACTATTCAGGTACACTTACATAAAAGTTACAAAAATAAGAGTCAGTGTCATTTTTTCAGTCCTTCATGGTTATTAGGGTAATAGGAGAAGTAGCAGCAGTAAAAGTAATTGTAAACCCAGCGGACATTTATGAGAAATAGTGACTGTATGTCAAGCATTCAGCAGGGAAGCTTGGCATTCATAGTTGTCATTGCCTTGACCTGATATCTACCACTTCTCAAACATCAGTAAAACAGATCTGTCTATCTGTATATATATATATATATATATATATATATTAGGGGTGCAATATTCGTATCGATATTGAACCGTTCGATACAGTGCTTTCGGTTCGGTACGCATATGTATCGAACAATACAACATTTGTAATTTATTTTATCAATTTTCCTTCTGACGATGCTGTCTGTGTTGAGCGCTCAGTGAATCTGTGTTAGACTACTCCGCCTAGGCTGCACTGTCCAGCGCAGATCCACTGAGCGCTCAACACAGACAGCATAGTCAGAAGGAAGAGCGCAGGGCAAGCTAGCGAGACAGAAGTTAAGCTCTCCTTTTAACATGGACCTCCCCCACTCTCATTCAGATCTGGCGTTTGGAATTATTTTGGTTTTCATGTGACGTATGACCCTGAAGGTAAGCGAGTCATGGACTAAAGTAAAACAGTATGTTGGATGTGCCATGCAATGCTCAATTACATTGGTGTGAACTAGTGTGTTAGCGCAGTTAGCTCGTTAACGTGTTGGCCGTCTAGCCCCATGCACAGAGCGATCGGCGGTAGCTCGTTAACGGAGATTTGCCGTGTTGTGGCGTTAAGGTCATTTCAACGAGATTAACCTGAAAGCACTAGTGGGAACACAACGAATATGACTGCACATTTACGCCGACATCATCCTAGTGCAAAGACAAGTGGAAGCAGACAAAAAAAAAGCAAGCATGCTACTAACTTTAGCCGAGTCATTTAGACAGCTGTTAGCACATGATTCTCCTTATGCTGCTGAGAATATAGCCCAGAAGAAGCGGATAGTATAGCTTTTATTTTGGAAAGAGCCATTTCTCTGTAATAAACTCTCTTTTCCAAAGATGAGTGATTCCTCAATCAGATACAGGGCTCGCAATATCGCTAGCCCGACGTCCCGGAGCTAGCGATTTTTTCAGTCGGGCTACCAAAATCTATCTCTTCCCTGCCCGTCGGGCTATTGTAGGAAAAATATATATCAATGCTTTTGCATTCTTTCAGAAATGTAGCTGGGTAATTATGTCATTGGCATCGGTGAGCCACTGTCAATATGTGACATATTGAAGTCGCGTTTGAATTTGCGCTTGTTTTTTTGCTTTCACTTTGCAATCGTGCGAACTGTGTATAGAGAGCGACAGCACTGATCTGTGAGTGATGATAATTTGTGCACCAATTCCTCTGACATCGTCTTATTAATCGTTAGCTTACTATGCAAACATGACAAGTGAAATCTCCCGCAGCAAGCTTAAACATGTGAGAGGTTGATCGCGCAGAGAATCGCTGAGCTTATGTGAGTGCGTGTGTAAAAGCATTTCAGTTCTGCTGAGCCAAATAAGACAGGTCAGGGTGAAGAAGTGACAGCCAAAGAAAAGCTTACCACAAAACGGAGAAGTTATGACAAATCAGACTATAAGGCAAAAAGAAAGTGCAGCTTTATGGTTTCATGGACAAAATAATTTCTGTGGCTGCAATATGATGAGCTAAATAACCAGGGCTGCACATAAGTGGTCCGCAGGTGCGCATTCACTGTCAAAATAAAAAACACGCACAAGGGTTAGGGTTAAATTTAAAAACTGTACTTTTGAGTTAAAATATATATTTATAATTTTAATAAATTAAAAATGCTTGAACATTTTTTTGTATCGAAAAAATATCGAACCGTGACACCAAAGTAACGAACCGAACCGTGAATCTTGTGTATCGTTGCACCCCTAATATATATATATATATATATATATATATATATATATATATATATATATATATATACACACACACACACACACACGATGGATGGATGGATAGATAAACTACTGTTATGCTTTGTCTTCTAAATTAACACCAATGAATAATGACTTAAACCATAACATACAGTACACCTGGCTCTACTGTCCATGTGCATATTCAATCACACAACGTAACAGTCCACTGAGGTACAACTAAGTCTGTTAAGACAGTCTAACGGCCATGATAAAGAAAACTAGTGTCTACTGTTCCAAAGATTTAAAGAATGTATTTTTCAAGTGGGGCAGCAAGAAGGTCCTGAGTTCGATTCCTCTCCCCGTGTTTGTGTGGGTTCTCTGCGGGTACTCCGGCTTCCTTCCACAGTCCAAAGAATGTAAATTGCTATAAACCCTGACAAGGATGAGTGGAAAACAATGGATGGATGGATATTCTTCAAATACAAAACATAAATGCTGAAAGTGAAAACTTTTTATGTCTTTGTGGGGGGACAAGTTCAATTTGACTTTGATGCCAAAAACATGTTCCATTGTTTGAGATTGAATAAAAATGTTTTTCTTTTTTTAAAATTAGATTAAGTCCCCTGTAAAGTCCTCTCCTTTTGCACCTTGGTCCTGCCTCATAGGTGGTATAATGTGCCAGGAGAAGTGAGTGGAGAAGCCAGTCAGGCAATTTAATCACTGCAGTCTGCTCACAGCATCACAGAATGCCAGCATCACAGGCATGTTTATTGCTGCTATGTTACAAACAAAAACCATATGATAAACTAAAATATGACTTAAAAAATGTTATCATTTAGGCTTGGTAGCATGGAGATTAAAATAACTCTGCGTATTCATGTTTAATATCAAGTAAAGGCAAGTTCCTCCCTGAGTCCTACTCCCTGGCACAATCTTACAATCCCTAATTGTAAGATTGTATTGATGAACAGGCATCAGTTCACTGCCCCACCACGTGCATCTCCAAAATGTTTATGCTTTCCATTAACAGTTTCCAAACAGATGCCTAAATTCTCTTTTTTTTTTATAGATCTCAATTTTTTCATTCAAAGTAGCATACCCACTTCTCACGACCAGTTTTGTGTGATTAGAAATTAGGCCCCAGAATTCTGTTGTGGATGTTCATGATATCCATTTGCAAGATTTTATGCTCTGTTTGGCCACTCAGTCTAGTTCTTCTCAACTCCACCTGTATGTTTAAGAACTGATAAAATGCCTCTGTAATCTTCTTGAATGATGGTGAAGAATAAACATCTAAACTTTTAAAACTTTTGCACCTCCCATAACACAAGCTGCCACAAGTTTGTTAAAGGGTGCAAATCCTTCTCCTTACAGACAAGAAGTGAAAATTTTCAACCCTCAACCACAAGTCAAATACTGACATGGACACAATAAATGTAATTTTATTTCATATGCCATGCAACCCATCACTATCCCACAGTGATGGGGCATGTTCTTAACTGTGTCAGCACATTCACCAAAGATATGAATTCATAATTGCTACTTCTTTGCCCACAAAAATAAAGAAAGAATGAATAAAAAAAAGAAAAAAAAAACACAACATTGCCATTTCATGGAATTGTTAAGGTACATGCTCATCTGTAACTACAGTTATGAGAGAAAATAGATCCAGACTGTGGTTCTACTAATTGCCCACTTGAAGTAAAGACGTCAAAGGGGTATGGATTTTCTGCCAGGGAAGTCGTGTGTGGCTGTCCCTCTCCTGATGCAAGAGCGGATGTGAATTATGCATTACAAGGTATGAGGCTGGTAAGGAGCCGGAGCTCTGGGAATTTAAAGGCATTTGTGTTTGTCACACAAATCAGGAAGTCTCGCTGCGCTCAGAGGCAAATCTGAACCGATGGCTGAGAGAGGAGGATGACACCACCATTTCCACAGAACTCAAGCCTAAGAAGGAAGCAGATGGAGAGAAAGTGTGTGTGCGTATGCAAAACTGAAATAGAAAATAGAAAACAGACAAGACGAAGAGTTTAATGGAGTATTTATTACAAAGGTTTAAAATGGTTAGTTTGCTAAATAAAAAGTTGAATCACTCATTAGGAATCACTTAGGAATACTGGGATGTGGGCATGAAGTTCAGCAGTGAACTTCCCTAATGTTTTGGTGAGCAAATTGAAAGTATGTGTGAAATTACCTTTTTTTTTTTTTTTTTTTTTTTTTACATCTCTGGCTCACCCTCTTGATTGATTGATTGAATCTTTATTTTGAACATGTTGAAAAAGTATAAAAAAAAAAAATAGAATTAAAAGAGACAAATGAACAAAGCAAACAAAAGGAAAACGAGCAACCACAACTCCAAATAACGTCCATGTTCAAAAAGGAGCAGGAAGAAGCATAAGCTTATTTAATCCCACCCCTTTTCCACTATCTAGTATCAATAGACTACAGAAATACCTCCTTGTAATTACATTATATGTTATGTGTAATTTTTTTTTTTTTTTTTTTTTTTTTTTTTAATATATACACATATATGTTTCTATCTATCCATACCTACGTATATACACACATACGCACATATACACATTTTCAATAACCCCATTAACACCTGAAGGATACACAACCTACAATTACATATATATATATATATATACATACATACATATACACATACATATATACCCATACCAACAAACCCGTGCATGCGCACACACATGAAAATATTAGACAAGAACACCCTATCAAATCTCTACCTTTTCCCTGTACCCTGTAAAAACCATATCCTTAAACCGCTTTTTAAACTGCGCCATGCTTGGACATTGCTTCATATCTTTACTTAGTCTGTTCCACAGCTTCACTCCACACACAGAGACGCAAAAACTTTTTAATGTTGTATGGATACGAGGATGTTTTAAATTTAATTCCCCCCTCAAATTGTATCCCCGTTCCCTTTTAGAAAACATTTTTAGAATATTGTCAGGAAGCAGGTTATTTATTGCTTTATATATAATTTGTGCTGTGAGAAAATGAACCAGATCTGTGAATTTTAGAATTTTTGATTTTAAGAATAGTTAAAAAACTTTTGATTTTGTTATAGTTAGAAATAGATACACACAATTCAGCATTTGCTAGCAGTTTCTCTCATGTGACCCTTAGGTTCACACTAAATACACTATAGATTAAAGCCACTGAACTCTGCTCAGGGGGCAGTTCTCTTCCTTCCTAGCATACCACAGTTCTCTGTGAATTGTCTGTCAATAAGACTGTGTGTGTCAGTGTGTGATCAAATCTACACAATTTACTCATAATTTACCCATGCTTGTGTATTTATGTCTTTGCAGAAGATCTGTCTCACACAGTCTTGACGTGGGGATTGGTCTTAAAGAATCTTATTTGGGAATGAGCTGCTGGACAACTGGGCATGATGAGTAGGGTTGGGCTGTTGCCCTTCCACCGATGCCGATACTGCTGAGGTGCAGATAGAGAGGAAGCAGATCACAGTCTGAGAGACTGAGAGACTGCGTCCAAACATTTTGACCTAGCGTGAGCACAAGGTTACTTGAACTTGTTCCCAGATTTAAACTAGCGACCACCTTGAAATGTAACTCCACACACTATAAATAAAATGCAGTGCTGTGCAAAAGTCTTTAATCACCTCTCACCTCTAGATTTTTCTAAGAAAATGGGAAGTTGGTGAAGCAACTTGCTGAAACATGAGCAAACATAAATGAAATTGCAGTATATAAGGTGACAGCAGTTTCTAATGAGTTTGAAAGTGATATTTGGTATAATTAGTTCATCCTTCAATACAGTATGAACTGTCTTAAACAAGATTTCTTGTAGTTTCAGGGACAGTAATAAGGTTTTGATGAACAGTACATGGCTCAAATTTAGGCCTGCCATTTCTTCACTACATGTTATGTGTTATCCTTGGCATTTAGCTTAATAAATGGGGAGAAAATTTGTGTTTTTGTGACATGTGTTATATGTAGATGTATCGGTGGTTTATCTATTGAGTTAGGTGCCTTTTAACGCTTAAATGAAAGCAGCTTTAAAAAAAAACACTTTGAAAGACCTTCAGAAAGCCTGGAGAACTACTGCTCAAGACCACTTTAGAGGTCCACTTTACGGCAAAAACTGGCTCATTGGAAGCAAAATATGAATGAGCAAAAAAATTAGAAGTGACTCACAACTTTTGCACACTACTCTGTGAGGTCTCTGACCACACTCAGCTTTATTAAGTATCTAAAAAATAAAAGTAAAACATGGACAGCTTTATCTAAAATGTTTAAACAATGTGTGACAGCTAACACCTATGAAATTTTGCCTTCTTACTTGTATTTACAAAAAATGTAGGGCATGGTCAAAAAGCATGAAACAAGCTCCTTTACTCCTGGACCTGGTATAAGATATTTGCTCAAAGCATTAAAATTATGACATGAAATACCACAGTAGGTACTCATTGTTTTAGCTTTATTAAATGTTCTGTTGCCTTTGTTACTTTAACTCCACAATTGCACACATAAACAAAGGGGGGGGGGGGGGGGGGGGGGGGAAGCAAAATGTTAAAATGGTATCCACTGTAAGGTCAAAGCTACTGGAATTGTTCAACTATTATTTCCAAGAGTATGAGTTTAAAGCAGCTTCTTACCTTGCTGCTGACAAGGGACTACATGTTATTTAAGGTAATGGCATAAAGGCGTGGCTACCAAGCTGAAGCTGGCAGACACATACCAGACCTTCACTTAAAAGGCCATGTCAGAGGTTAAGTAGTCATGGAAAAGGAGGCAGAGATCCGCTGCTATAGTTATTAGCCAGCATAGTTTCTCTTGTCAGCAGGTGGGAGGTGGTGTGCGGAGCAGGTGCTGCTCTGGGCCAGTGATCACAGCTGAACCTTAGGCTGTGATAAGCCCACTGCCACTTAAATTACACCCACAGCACCACTTTGACCCTGCATGGTTTGTATGGTGTGAGAGAGAGAAAGTGAGACAGTTGAGGATACAACTGCGAGAAATAAAAGCTGAGATATGTGGATAAACATGAATATGGATGCATGGATTTTCTTCTTTTTTGGTGTAGATTAAGCAATAAAAACATTTTCAAGTGAGAAAATAAAAGATTCACACTAAGCATAATCTAGCTGAAATTAAATCATCACAGAAACCAATTTCATGCAAAACTCCCAGTAAAGGCAAACTGATGGTATTGATGGTAAAATGGCCTGTATTTATATAGCGCTTTACTAGTCCCTAAGGACCCCAAAGCACTTTACATATCCAGTCATCCACCCATTCACACACACATTCACACACTGGTGATGGCAAGCTACATTGTATTGATGCACTATACTGCCAAAAATATCCACACGTCTGGCTCCACACACATATGAACTTTCTTGATCTACAGGGTTTATTATGATGTCAGCTCACCCTTTGCAGCTATACCACCTTCAGCTTTTCTGGGAAGGCTTTCCACAAGGTTTGGGTGTGTTCAGGAGAAATTTTTGACCATTCTTCCAGAAGTGCATTGTGAAGTCAGACACTGCTGTTGAGACGAGAAGGCCTGACTCACATTCTCCACTCTAATTCCTCCCTAAGGTCTTCTATCGGGCGGAGGTCAGATCTCTGTGAAGGCCAATCAAGTTGTTCCACACCGGACTCCCATATCGATGTGTTTATGGGCCTTGCATTGGTGCGCAGTCATGTTGGAACAGGAAAGCTTCATCCCCAAACTGTTCCCACATTGTTGGGAACATGAAATTGTCCAAAATGTCATGGTATGCTGAAGCAGTAAGGCTTCCTTCCACTGGAACTAAGGGGCTGAGCCCAACTCCTGAAAGATAAACCCCACAGATAATTCCCCTTCCACCAAACTTTACATTTGGCACAATGCAGTTCTCCTGGCAATTCGCCAAACCCAGATGCATACATCCGATTGCCAGATGGGGAAGCATGATTCGTCACTCCAGAGAACATGTCGCCACTACTCTAGACTCCATCAGCAGCATGGTTTACACCACTGCAGCCAATGCTTTGCATTGCACTTGGTGATGTACGGCTTGGGTGCTGTTGTTCGGCCATGGAAACCCATTCCTTAAGGCTTTCTAGCACTCTTCTTGAACTAATCTGAAGACCACATGAAGTTTGAAGGTCTGCAGCAATTGACTCTGCAGAAAGTTGGCAACCTCTGTGCACTATGAGCCTCAGCACCTGCTGATCCCGCTCTGTGATTTTACATGGTCTACCACTTCATGGCTGAGTTGGTGTTATTTGTAATCTTTTCCACTTTGTTTTAATACCAATAATAGTTGGCTGTGGAATATTTAGAACTGAGAAAATTTCACGACTGGACTTGTTGCACAGGTGGCATCCTATCAGGGTACCATGCTGGAATTCACTGAGCACCTTAGAGCAACTCCTTCTTTCACAAATGTTCGTGAAAGCAGTCAGCATGCCTTTGCGCTTGACTTTATATACCTGCAGCGATGGATATGATTGGAACATCTGAATTTAGTGGGATGGGTCAGTCAATACTTTTGGCAATAGTGTATTTAAGATGTTTTGATTAGATTCACAACATTGATCATGTATTGAGTAACAAACTGCATGAGTTTAAGATGCATTTAAACACTGCATCTTAAAAAGTTGCTGCTAGCGAACGGGTGACTGAAAACATACAGTAAGCCATCAAATACTAAGGAACATGAATAAACAGCAACATGTCAATCTAGCTAGGACTTGAGCCTGACAATACAGATGTCAACTGCTTTTAAACAGGTGGTGTCAGCAGGGAAGTTGGACAGTACCCTTTAGTGGACATAGTATGCAACGTCAACACTAATAACATGTTTAAAGGGTGTTTTTCTAGCCTTTTGTTTAGTTTTTACATTTTTATAATGTAAAAACTAAACAAGAGATGACATAGTTTTTTTAGCGAATGGCCAATATTAGCCAATACATCAGCTCCACCGATGTACCAGTCAGACTCTTCGGAAGAGTAAAGGTTAACTAAAACTGTGAACAATTTCGTTTCTCATTCATTCTTATGACCACTTTATTCAAATGTTGAAGAAAGCCTTTTCAAATTCATTCTATAGGAGTCTAAATTTTCCTACTTAGTAGGGTACTTTTAATCTGCTAAATTTACTGTTTTCCTCTGCGTATACAAACTAAGCATTCCCTGTATCTTTTCCAAATAAACTGCTACGGAGTTTCACTGGAAAAAAAAAACTTCATTACTTAATAAAACTCTTATTGCAAAATACTTGCACGGTTGTAACATGAAAAACTTTAAAGCCTAAACACTTCAATTTGAAGAAATTGTTTACTATCCGTGGTTATGACATTCAGTTTTTGACAAATGTTTTTTATGGTTGTAAGGTTATTTTCTACTACGTCAAGTTATTCATGTACAACAGAGAATGAGAGAGAGATCGCCAAACATCGCATTTGTAAAGAATGAGGGAGAAGGAAAATACATGGAAAGCATAGAAATGTGGGGAACATGTTGTGGAAGAGCAGACAGGCAAAGCTGAAGCTGGAGACAGATGACCTTATGATCTTTTTCAAAAGTCAAAGTAACATTTGATCATGTGGTCAACCATGGATGACTAAGAGGTGTAAAATTTCCTTTGTGGTAACATCATGGCCTTAAAAAAGCTTAACTGTGCACATGTATGTGCAAATACTTAAAGTCCAGTTATGATTGACAGCTTTGAGTATGTCTGTCAGTTTATGGTCCCTCTGATTCTTCAAATTCTTTTTACACTTCAAAAATCCACCTCATTGTTGAGGATAAGGGGGTGGATAAAGGCTGCCAATAAGAATGAAAGATGGAAACCTATGAGGTTTTGTCAAACAGAAATGCTCTTCCAGAAACTCGCATCAAGCACAGATTGTTTTATTGGGTTTTTTTGTGAATTCAGTGTTGTCACATTTTAACGACATTTTGTAAAGAAAGTAAAGTACGACAAAGGTCAAGCTTAGGAACTGAAACCAGCAGAATAAGAAGGTGAGCAAAGTGCAGGGGTGGATGCATTTTCTTTATGATTACCCGTTTGTTAGCTACAGCCCTTGAGATCCCAGTACTAGAAGCACTTCTAGCAAACCAAAATCATAAACAAACAAAAAATGGTAGTAGAGACGGAATGAAAGTGGACAGAGAGCAGAGGCATGGATAGCTTTGAGGATTCGGCGAGGTGAAGTATCGATCATACATTGACAAACACAATAGAAATTTTAGATGTGATGTGAGAGGCCCCCATCCATAATTTATCAGCGAGCCAAATGTGAGTGACGTGGGGTGTGGACAGGGGGGAGCACTAAGTATTGATTAGTGGGGGGAAAAAATGCAAAGAATAAGGGGAGCTCTAGAGAGAGAAGAGTTGGAGGGGATGCAAGAAAGGGAAGGAGGGTGGGGGTTGCAAGGGGATAGGAGGGTTGTAGATGGAGCACAGAAAAGCCATTAAGGATGGCAGTGTTACCAGACACTGGCAGTGACTGAGAGTGCACAAGAAAGAAGCGTGAAGATTGGTGGAGCGAACGAACGAGAAAGAGGTCACCCCCCACATCCACCACCACTACCACCCCAAAACACCCCCTTCCACCAATCAATATGACCATGTCAAAACATAAAATGCATGCTTTTGCTCTTAAGTAAAAGGTGTCTAAGATTTTTAAAAGCATTGATTCAGGCATAGGTCGATGGAAATCAAGGCATATTTTCCTGTGCAAAGAGGGGTAATAACACTCAGCTGATAACAGCACAACAGAGGGGACTTGGCTGTGTCTGTAAGGAGTGCACTGGTCAGATTACAACTCTCCACTCCGCCGGGAGAGGTCACAAGAAAGGGGCAGGTCAAGGATTTGAGCTCTTGCTACTCAAACTGGTTCTGAGATTTGTCTATGGGGAGGAGGAGGAGGAGTCGATGGCACTGGACTTTTACTGGAGCATCTGCCAGAAACATTTTACACATTAAAGTGAAGAGTATCTAGACAAGAAGTTCTCACAGGCTTGGTCCTGGGGGATATGCACCATCAGGCACAGCCAGACAGATTTCTTTTCTTCAGTGCTAATGACACTGAGCCAAACACATTTAATGAGAATTCTTTTGAATGATATACTGTTGTTTAAACATGTCAATCATTCTACCTTGAGGTGATATTGCTGTACTATTCTTATCTTTGAATTTCAAGCTCAAGCTCTCAATTATTACTTGGGTTGGAGTTTACTCTAGGCCCTGAATTAAAGTCAAGCACGGAGGGGAAAATGAATCTAAGTCAGAAAGATTCTGAGTGGGTTCAGTGGGTAGGGAAAGTTTTTTTTTTTTTTTTTCCTGTAATGTGGGCAGCAATGAGGCAAAGGGAACATACACACCACCATTCGGGACACAGCACCACCCATGGAGAACCAAATCCAGACGGTTAAAAAAACAAAACAAAACAAAAAAACAAAACAAGATGAGAGAAGGAATAAACAAAATCATGTTACATCATCACAAATAAAACTAGTACCCACCACATGAAGGCACTGCCAATTTGCCTTCATGCCCCTTATTGCTGCACCACTTAGCACCCCAACCACAAAGTAAACATTAAAGACAATGTCACTGTAACAGCAATTAGTCTTCTCCCTATGTGACAGAAACACAAAATGAACAATGATTTACTGCTGTAAAAAAGCAAAACAAAAAACAAAACAAAACAAAGAAACACAAGAAAAAAAGACTAACAAATGGCTGAACAGGACAACTCACTTCTTCTGTAATCATCCACTGACCTCTCATAGGTAATAAAGCAACTTTTAATTCAAAATACAGTTTTATATGGGAAAAAAGATTGAAATTTGGGTGGTCGCCCTTTATAGAAAGACTCCTTTGTGAGCCTTCCACAGCTTTCAGTGCATCTGCTGTTTTTAGAATACAGAAGACCAAAACTGCCCAGCAGGACATTTTGGTATGGGCAAAAAAATGGTACAATGGCGCAATGTCAAAAAGCAGGTAGCACAAAATTTCCCCAGATGGTTCTCCCTAAGGATATAACAGAATAATGACTTTAAAGTTTAACAAAGAAGTAAATTTTTTGTTAGTTTGAGGTAGTAAAATATTCAAATTGCAGATGCAAAAATGCATTTGGACCTTCCAGGAAGCAATCTAAAAATAGTCACCATGATCGAAGGTATACAAGGACGACCTTTAAGGTTAGACTGGCCCAATTTAAATATGTTTTTGATATATTTTTTTAATGGGACACTCGGGTAAAGAGAGGGGCTGAGCTGTCAACTGATCACCACCTGGTGGTGAGTTGGATCAGGTGGCGGGGGAGGACACTGGACAGACCTGGTACACCTAAACGTGTAGTGAGGGTGTGCTGGGAACGTCTAGCAGAGGCCCCAGTCCACGAGATCTTCAACGCACACCTCCAGCAGAGCTTCAACAGCATTCCGAGGGAGACTGGGGACATTGAGTCCGAATGGACCATGTTCAGCGTCTCCATTGCCGAAGCTGCTGCATTGAGCTGTGGCCACAAGCTGGTTGGTGCCTGCCGTGGTGGTAATCCCCGAACCAAATGGTGGACACCAGAGGTGAAGGGAGCCACCAGGCTGAAGAAGGAGTCCTATCGGGCTTGGTTAGCCTGTGGGACTCCGGAGGCAGGCGACAGGTATCGACAGGCCAAGCGGAATGCGGCTCGGGCAGTGGCTGAAGCAAAAACTCGGGAGTGGGAGGAGTTCGGAGAGGCCATGGAAAAAGACTTTCGGACTGCCTCGAAGAGATTCTGGCAAACCGTCAGGCGTCTCAGGAGGGGAAAGCGGTGCTCTACCTGCACTGTGTATAGTGCTGGCGGAGCGCTGCTGACTTCGACTGAGAAAATTGTCAGGCGGTGGAAGGAATACTTCGAGGACCTCCTTAATCCCACTGACATGTCTTCCGAGGAGGAAGCAGAGTCTGGGGATGAGGGGAATGACCCGTCAATTTCCGGAGGTGAGGTCACTGAGGCAGTTAAACAACTCCTTGGTGGCAGAGCCCCTGGTGTTGATGAGGTCCGCCCCAAGTTCCTGAAGGCTCTGGATGTTGTAGGGCTGTCCTGGTTGACACGCCTCTACAATGTTGCGTGGATATCAGGGGCAGTACCCCTGGACTGGCAGACCGGGGTGGTGGTCCCCACCTTTAAGAAGGGGGACCAGAGGGTGTGTTCCAACTACAGGGGGATCACACTCCTCAGCCTCCCTGGGAAAGTCTATGCCAGGGTGCTGGAAAGGAGAGTTCGTCCGCTAGTCGAACCTCGGATACAGGAGGAACAATGCGGTTTTCGTCCTGGTCATGGAACACTGGACCAGCTCTTTATCCTCTCAAGGATACTTGAGGGTGCATGGGAGATTGCCCAACCAGTCTACATGTGTTTTGTGGACTTGGAGAAGGCATTCGACCGTGTCTCTCGGGGTGTCCTGTGGGAGGTGTTGCGGGAGTATGGGGTTTCTGGCCCATTGCTACGGGCCATTCGATCCGTATACAACCGTTGCAAGAGCTTGGTTCACATTGCCGGCAATAAGTCGGACTCGTTCCCGGTGGGTGATGGGCTCCGCCAGGGCTGCCCTTTGTCACCGATTCTGTTCAGAATTTTTATGGACAGGATTTCTAGGCGCAGCCAAGTGGCGGAGGGCTTTCACTTCGGTGGCCTCAGAATCTCATCTCTGCTTTTCGCGCCTGATGCGGTTCTGTTGGCTTCATCGGGTGAGGGCCTCTAGCTCACACTGGAACAGTTCGCAGCCTAGTGTGAAGCAGCGGGAATGAGGATCAGAACCTCCAAATCTGAGGTCATGGTTCTCAGTCGGAAAAGGGTGGAGTGCCCACTCCGGGTCGCGGATGAGTTCCTGCCCCAAGTGGAGGAGTTCAAGTACCTCGGGGTCTTGTTCGCGAGTGATGGGAGAAGGGAGCCGGAGATCAACAGACGGATTGGTGCGGCGGCTGCAGTGATGCGGACGCTGCACCGGTCCGTCGTGGTGGTCCCTACCCTCACCTATGGCCACGAGCTGTGGGTAGGGACTGAAAGAACGAGATCACGGATACAAGCGGCGGAAATAAGATAAGATAAGATAAGATAACCTTTATTAGTCCCACACGTGGGAAATTTGTTTTGTCACAGCAGGAAGTGGACAGTGCAAAAGTTATGAGGCAAAAATTAGAATACAATAAGAATAAATACAGTACACAACTATACAGAATAGAATAAAATACTATATACAGTAGAATAAAATAAAATAAATATACAATAAGATAAAAATAGAATACAAATACAAATACTATATACAACTGAGTAAAAATACAACGATGACAGAAAGGATTATTGCACTTAGTATTATTGCATATGTATGGATGTGTGTGCTTGATCAGTTAAAGTCTTTATTATGGAGTCTGACAGCAGTGGGGAGGAAAGACCTGCGAAATCTCTCCGTCCCACACCGTGGGTGCCGCAGTCTCCCACTGAAGGAGCTGCTCAGTGCTGTCACAGTCTGCTGCATGGGGTGGGAGATGTTGTCCAACAGGGATGACAGCTTAGCCGCCGTTCTCCTGTCACTCACCACCTCCACTGGGTCCAGAGGGCATCCTAGAACAGAGCTGGCCCTTCGGATCACCCTGTTCAGTCTCTTCCTGTCCCCAGCAGAGATGCTGCCGCCCCAGCAGACCACACCATAAAAGATAGCAGAAGCCACAACAGAGTCATAGAAGGTCTTCAGGAGTGGGCCCTCCACTCCAAACGACCTGAGTCTCCGCAGCAGGTACAGCCTGCTCTGCCCTTTCCTGTAGAGGGCGTCTGAGTTATGAGTCCAGTCCAGTCTATTGTTCAGATGAACACCAAGGTACCTGTAGCTGTCCACAGCCTCAATGTCCATACCTTGGATGTTCAGTGGTTGCAGTGGAGAATGCTTGTGCCTGCGGAAGTCTACCACCAGCTCCTTGGTTTTACTGGCGTTGATCTGGAGGTAGTTCTGCTGGCACCAGTCCACAAAGTCTTGGGTCAGACCTCTGTACTCCTTGTCGTCTCCATCAGTGATGAGGCCGACTATTGCAGAGTCATCAGAGAACTTCTGCAGGAAGCACTGGGTGGAATTGTGGGAGAAGTCTGCAGTGTAGATGGTGAAGAGGAACGGAGCCAGAACCGTTCCCTGTGGGGCCCCCGTACTGCAGACGACCCTGTCCGACACACAGCCCTGAGTCCTCACATACTGTGGTCGGTCGGTGAGGTAGTCCAGGATCCAGGTAGTGAGGTGATGGTCCACTCCAGAGTTCACCAGCTTGTCCTTTAGAACCGAGGGAAGAATGGTGTTGAAGGCACTGGAGAAATCAAAGAACATGATTCTCACAGTGCTTTCAGCGGTCTCCAGGTGAGCGAGGGAACGATGTAGGAGGTGAATGACGGCATCATCCGCTCCAATGCCAGGCTGGTAGGCAAACTGAAGTGGGTCCAGTGATGAGCTTATTAGGCGCCGAAGCTGAGCCAGGACCAACCTCTCCAGGGTCTTCATCAGGTGGGATGTCAGAGCCACCGGCCTGTAGCTGTTGAGGTCCTTGGGGCGTGAAGTCTTTGGCACTGGTACAACACAGGAGGTTTTCCAGAGCTGTGGGACTCTTCCCAACCTCAGGCTCAGGTTGAAGAGGTGCTCCAAATGAGCTTCCTCCGAAGGGTGGCTGGCCTCTCCCTTAGAGACAGGGTGAGAAGTTCGGCCATCCGGGAGGGGCTCAGAGTAGAGCCACTGCTCGTCCACATCGAAAGGAGCCAGCTGAGGTGGTTCGGGCATCTGACAAGGATGCCTACTGGGCGCCTCCTGGGGTTGGTGTTCCGGGCATGTCCCACCGGGAGGAGGCCCCGGGGCAGACCCAGGACATGCTGGAGAGATTATATCTCTCGGCTGGCCTGGGAACGCCTTGGTGTTCCCCCGGATAAGCTGGAGGAGGTGGCTGGGGAGAGGGAGGTCTGGGCTTCTCTGCTTAGGCTGTTGCCCCGCGACCTGGCCCCGGATAAAGCGGTTGAAGATGGCTGGATGGATGGATGGATGGGAAAATTCAGAGAACCTCAACAGTGAAACACTGTCGTATTAATGTGGTATTAAATATGCTTATTGTTTTAAATTTAGTATTAATATAATAATTATTATTGTTATAGGTACAGTCATGGAAAAAAGAAAGTATACCCTCTTTAAACTCTCAAGTTTTATACATCAGGCCATAATTAAATAATTTGGTCCCTACAATGTCGTAAAATTAGGTAAACCTCAGATGAACCACAGACTATTACACAGTGTCATTGACTGAACAAAAAAAAAAGTCAAAATGCAGAAGCAGTGCACGCAAAGTACAGCCTTACCTCTTCAATAGGAATTAAGCAGGAGGCTGGAACCTCTGGACTGGATTCATTGATCGACCGATTGAAAGAAAAAAAAAAAACAAGTTCTGTCACTTTGTTTATCTGGAGCATTCAGATATGTGCTAACACAATGTTCAGATATGAAAAAACAATTGCTGGTGCCCATCAACCTGGGAGGAGTTCATCATTCTATGGTATAAAAGATTATTCACATGTGGAAAACGTCAAGATAATTTCATGGACGCCATCAAATAACAACAGAATAGCTGAAAAAGAAAAGAATAAATGTGTTCAATGTCCCACTTACATCCGGGCCGCCCACATGAGTGATGGAACATTTCTCTCACTGAAAACACTACATCCACATGAACAGAATCAACTTCTTGGGACCTTAACTCTGTTGCAGTTTGTGCTAAAGACAAAATTCAAATGGTTTGGAAAGAGGAGAAGAAAATGTTACAGAGATATTCGATGTATCACAGTAATACAAAGCATTGACAAAATACTGCTGTCTGAACACAGACAGAAAAATCAGCTCTGCCTAGAATTGACAGAGAGTATATCTTTTTCCCATAACTGTACTTTGTAGTTGTTTTGCAAGCATTTGCATGTGCTAAATGCAATTTATATTTAAAAGTATAATGTCCTTTACAAAATGCAAAATCTGCCTTAAATGAGATCATCAGTAGCTTACTTATCAATCTCTGATACCGGTAATGTAGCTTTCAGTAATTTGAACTAAAAATTATTACTTAAAAAGGTTTAACAGAGGAAAAAGTCTTATGATGTAATCAGGTACAAACTGATGTAGTGAGAAATCAGAATGATAGAAAATTGATTTATATATTATATGAAAAAAGACAAAAAAAAGATTACTTCTTGGGTCTGTAGGTATCACATTTGGTAAAGTTTGATTTAAAAAAGGAAAAAAGAACTTGTCTTTTTTTTGCTATTAACCTCCTAGGACCTGGCATCCACATGTGTGGACATCACATTTTGGGTTATTTAGACTAAAATACAAAATTTTGCTGTACATGGGCCTGATATCCACTTACGAGGACATTATACTGCTACTGTTCTATTAAAATTTTAAACGAATATCCTCATATGTGGCTCTCATTTTTCTTAAAAACAAAAATAAGGTAAAAAAAAATCTGGTAATTCTTTGTTTTTACATTCATCGGGCCCCAATATGCCCAAATATCAAAGAGAAATTAAAAATGCATGTCATGGAAGAGTTCGGGTCTTAGGAGGTTAATGTTGTCAAACCATGTTTTATGTTATCAGCACAGTCAAGTGCCAAGTCAGTGTTACCTGTTGATTTTCATACTCATTGTTTTTTCAAACAAGAATTGTCAAAAATGCACAAAATACATTTTCTCATTTCAGTGTATTGTTTCAAGAATTCTTCCTAACATACTGTTTACAGATTATTTTGCATTACATGCATTATATATATATATATCTTTGTGTACATAATCTGACTTTTGTGTGTAACATTACTTTGCGTTTGTGACAGTACTAAGCTAATGATATGCAGCACGATTTACTTTTGGCCAGTGACAGACAATTATTACTAATGTGCAAGAATATCTTTCTAAAATGTATTTTGTGTTGGTATGATTTATTCTAAAGTGCATAAAATAGAACTCAATATTATTATCTGCAGATAAAGAATATTGTATAAAATATTGTATAAACAAATCTTTAACAATTTGTAAAATTGTTACATAGCTAAAATCTTCAACTACATTTTTTTTCCAGTTTAGAGAAGTGCATGCTTGATAACAATATTGTCTATCAGACTTTCAACTTAAAGGTTTGACCAAAGCATTTCTCTGACATATTGTAGATACTGCAGGCAGCAAACAGACTGGTCATTTGATTAGTTTCATCCTGATTGTGTGTGATCTGTTGTCACTGTAACACATGAGAAAGTGGTAAATGAAAGCTGGCAGGAAGATAATCTGGTCACCTGATCCAAGCTCGGCGGAGTCGATGACAGCCGTGCTGTGCCACCGTGTGTCATATGATGAGGGGGCCAAACGGCAGGTGACTGACTCACCCACTCTTAATGGACAGATGACCATGCCACAAGGAAGACGCAGGGGGGGAGAAAAAAGGCAGAAGAAGAGAAGGCAAAGGTAGATGAGATTAAGGAGGCAGAGCAATGGCTTTCATCTGATACTCCATTTTGTGTGATTCTTGATAAAAGTGGGTCTGATGGGAGGTGGCAAGGGAGGGAATGAGGGACAAACCAGAAAGAGCAGTTACTGTGTTTTACACTGCAGTGGGCTCTCTGCTGGTACTCCAGCGACACTGTGCGAAGCCAGCAGGTATGGAAACACTGTGTAACACATCGGTGTGTTAGTGTGATCGAGGATCTGTGTGAGCATTGTGTGCGTGCCTGTGTGTGTGTATTTAACAGCTTGATCAATTACTTAACCACTTTCCATAAAGGAAACAGGATTTGCTTATCACGTCTCCCACCATTCTCAAATAAGAGGATACACAAATAGCTTATTCTCACAGCTAAGACAAAGAACAATCTTTCCCTTCTTTTGCTTAAAGGAGACTTCTGGTATGTTATATCAATAGCCAGAGCTCACTCTGAAGACAAAGCAGGATGACAGTTGTCAGTGCAAAGGGGACCACACAATCACATCTATATTAATATCTAGTATTACTAAAGTGACACGAGATAATTGCCCCAAATAGATAAAGGGCCATGCAGCACGCTAACACCCTCATAAATGCAGATGTTATGCGAATGATTTAATCACTGGTCTAACAGATGTTTTTAGGCTGCCCTTTTTCATTAAAAGTCTGCTGCTGCGGATAGGAATTAAAGATTATTCCAGGAATTAGGATATGAAAAGCATGTTAGCTCAATTAAGAAAATTAAATTGTGTACATTAGACAGAGAGAGCCTTGTTCAACCAGCAGTGAGCTTTTGCCGGCAAGGCCGGGGCATAATATAATCAAAGAATCACAGCTTAATTGAAATGCACTTAAAAAGGATCATGCTGACAAATGCGATTTTATTGAGGCGCTAATGTGCACACCTCCTGCAAGTCCTCTTTAAATCCAATGAAATTGAAATATCCTGGGCTGCTGACCGCGTCCTGATACAATCAGTCAGCCAGCAGCACAGCACATGCAGAGAGGAAGAACAAGATGACAAAAACACAGGAAGCAGGTAATCAATTTAGAACAAACACATAAGGGCAGCATGTCCCACACTGTTCTATTCTCTCTCTGCCCTCTCAGACACACACAAACATCACAGGATGTTGGGTCTATACAGAGATCAAAACAAATGAAAGGTGAAGTGTAGATCTCATTATGGACTTATCAGCTGTGTCCTGCAAAGGTGTGTCTTATTCATGACATGAATGGTAGAGATGTTAGACACTTTGCATTTAAGTGAAGGCAGAGTAATCATGCATATTATATGCACACACCCATAGAAAACACATTTATACATTTAATGCTGCACATAAAAAACACAGCAGCAGACACACACACTGCTATGTGTTTCAGCATACATATATTATCTGCATTTCGTTAATCATAGGGCAGATTACCTCACAAGCTTAATGGGAGTCTCTGTCCCACTAAAGAACAAACATGCATATGTGTCGTTATGATTGTTTGCAGTACTTTAACCTAAAAGACAAGTCAATAATTAAGCTCCTACTGAGTATGTAATTAGTTTTGTATACCTTAGATTTTAGTATTTTTCATTCACATAAGAACTATATAGAATCAGTAAAAAATTAAGTTTAAAAAAGTGTATTTCACATTATTATTTGCAACTCTCAAACCATTTTCCTGCAGCCTATTTTTCTCAGTACAAAAGAGAATATATTAGGTTGAATTATATTGGTAGCTGCGGCACACAAGCACATCTTTCAAGTTGAAGACCATGTAAATGAAAATAAACAACTCCCTCCCTTAACAATTTTATTTAGTAGTAGCTGATGAGAACATTGTACTTGAATTGCAAACACTAAATACCTACACACTTTTTGAGCTTACGCTATGTTTCACAAACAAGCCTTTGTCTCCACATATGTATGTAAGCAAACAAAAATAGAGAAAACAGTTGGACTGCTGATATGGAAACAAAAAAGTAATGTGTTTGCTATTTTTCTTGCCATTACTGGGTTTGCTGCTGAGCACAGTTGTACTCTCTAAGGTAATTCTCAAGAGGAGCCACTAGGGGAGCTTCCAGCCTCCTTTTGAGCAAATATGAACACACAGTGTATGCAAACACAGAGAAACGTGCACATACATTCATGCACAGATATTGGATGAGACAAAGGGGGAACAGAGGAGATGAAGAAAGCGATCCTCTTAGTCAACAGAGAAGGACTTTACCATAAAAATGAATAATGTTCTCTCGTTTTCTAATGTAATTATCACTGTGCCTTTTAGTATCCAGCCATCTGCATGTACTTCTTACAGTTGACAAGGCATTGTGACATGTTGCACAAACCAGCATGCTATTGTAGTAAAGCCTAGTATAGCAATGGGAATACTCTGTGCACCAAAGTACAGAACACACCTCCATTATGCATTACACATCTAAGATATTTAAGCTCTTTGTAAGAGTTAAGTCTTGGAGCCGTACCGTGTCATTCTGTGGGGGATGATAGGGAGCTTTAGTCATGTCTGTATTAGCAGGATGACTTCTAAAGCCTCTGGGATGGAGTGTTACAACCGCTAGCTGTACTCAGTCCCTATGTTGATATCCAAACTCTGCCTGGCACTGAGCACCAGTTCAGAACCTTCAGTTCAGGCCTTGCATTAAAGTGGAAGCTTCACCGCAGGGGCTGACTATTCTCCAAATACAATCAAATTAATCTCTACGTTTACTCTGAGTCAAAAGAATGCTTCAACAGTCGAGTGTGTGGACAAAGCCAAGGAGCATGTCTCCAACTTCTGTTTTGTGCCCAGGGAAAAACAGGCTCTAAAACATTATTGTGCTTTACAAAATAGTCTTAGGGAGGGAAAGTGAGATTTGAGACCTGTGAATATCAACCGACACGAATTACTGGACACGTGTCATCTTCAGAAGTGGGAAAAGCAATGTTTTTCCATTTTGGAGCAGGAGAACATGGTTCTTGTTCTAAGATAAATACCGCCCATCTGTCTGGTGCTGTATGGTGGCGGTGTGTATATGCCAACTTCGGAGCCCTTCAAGAGACACTTAGGTCTGTGTGTATATTTTCACAGTCTGATTGAAGTAAAACACAGCCTTTAATGTATCATTTCAAGTGAACACAGGGCCCAAATGAAAACACACACACCTACAAGCCTCACTTAATTGAAGGCTACAGGTTTTCACATAGCAGACAGTTTTTTTTCTCGTTTTTTTTTCCAAGGGGGGGAAAGCACTTTTTGAAATCAATATTCTTGACTTGTTTTCCTGCAAATTAAAGCTGCCATTCTCAGGCTGATGTCACGGGGGACCAGCACTGAGAAAAAGAGAGGAATAAGAACTGCAGCAGTAAAGTTTTATATTTCAGGCAAAAAAAAAAAGATTGAAATGCAATCCTGCTTTCTCTCAAAATGAGTGAAAGTTAGAGAGAGAAACAGGAAAACACATACACCAAAAGGGAGCTGGATTCTATTTCTGTTTTTTGACAACATAGAAAATAATATTCAAAGGAAGAGATGAATAAAAATATCATAACATGATCATAATTTCAAATGTTCTTTGTACATTGCTCTTTGAGTTATAGCACTATATAGTGTCTATTACAATGACTTGGTGTTGACATACTTTCCATCCATGGGAGAAGAATCTGATTGGTACAAGTTTCTCCTTCATCTTCCACCTCAATAACATGCAATTGCCTGCTGTTAGTCTACATAACATGCAATTTACACACAAGACTGCACTCTTCTAACTGTGTGCTCCAGTAGACCAAGACTGTGTCTTTCTATAAAAACAGATATACTCTTCAGGAAGCTTTGTAGTGCCTAAAAACCTCAATTAGGTTCATCAATATTTGATGGAATGACTCTGATAAGGTCTACTTGCCCCCGCCTCCCCCGCCTTCAGTGCCTCTGTGCTGGCGTGATGTCTTTAATTGCTGGCCCAAAGCACTGGAGACAGACAAGACCATGTTTGCTCAGTAATGGATGGCTCTGTCCCTAACACAATATTGAGACTGGCTGTTTTGCAAGCACGTCTGACACACTCGTGGCCTGCAGTGAAAGTAGAAAAAGGAGAGGGAGAATCAGAAAAGTGATGTAGTCAAGTGAACACCCATTACATCATCCAATATTAAGTGCATACTGTATTTTTTTGTAGTTTGCAAAAGGACAGAAAAATCAAAAAACCTTTAATGATTCTATTATCTTTTAATTTATTTTTATCCATAGTTTCTTATCCACATCCACCAATAACAACAAAGGATGTCACTGTGCCCAAGTACAACAACACAACAAATTCCAACCAAAACTGTTGCACACACACAAAAGGGGGAAACAAGAACTAAGTCTTCACTAAATGTGAAGTCTACAATACTTGACTAAAGTCAAGTAAACAGTAAGCCATACTGGAATTTTTCTTAATCAAATTTAAGATGGAATTTTTTTGTTGTATTATAATAATTACAGTGTAGAAGCTTTATAATTGTGACAGGACTATGCTGACTGTTTTCTGCTGTGTTTGGGATTCATTTAAGGTCAAGTTGGAGCAATTCTCCTCTGTCTCAGGTGGCGATGAGCCGTGAAGAAAGATGAAGTGAAAGAATTATTTTCTTGATTTGATAAAAACAGCTAGGTTACATCATTCTAAGTATAGGAATATGAATCCTTTACCACAACACCTATAACAAGTCTAAGCATGTTGACAAGTGATATTTTAACAACTGAAACCCACAGCCAATGTCTCACATAGCCACAGCTCTATTGTTAGGCTAGTATGATTTTTATTCAGAATTTTTGTATTTATTGCATGCCTAAAAACATTGTGACACTGATTTAAGAATATACCACTTCACTCTTAATCCTCACCCACCATGTCTTCTCCTTATCATATGTGATACTTTCACCTTGGCATGTGGAAACTGCATCAAATATATTACCCGCACACATCTTTAAGGACCCCTGAGTTGTCCTGGGAGGTGCCTTTACTGAGGGATTTCTCTTCATTGACTTCCTGGGTAAATTGATTTTAATAGCCAACACTTGGGGCTTTTTCTCACGGCCTCCTCTTTCAGCAGCGGCAGGCTCCGTCACGCCCTGCCATATTTCTCCACTCAGGACGTCTGGGCTATTTTCCAAGGCTATTGGAATAAGAACTGACGAATCCCTTTCAAGGTCCCAAGGAGATAATCTCCTGTCATTTCTGATTTGCATAACATTATTTAAAATTTAATGTAATGGCATTAAGCTATTGAACACCCTCCCTTTTCTGTGAGCCCACATCTGTTTGCACTGTGTGCGTATGTGCACAAACTTGCGCATCTCTGTATGTGTATTTAGAGAGACACTGTGGGGACTCATCTCTGATGGGGGTGACAGGAAGACCCCTTCCTCCCACTGCTCCTCTCTCTCATTCCATCTCCATAGAGCAACCCCCACCTTCCAATCTGTCCCAGCTAACACAGAACACAACCACACTGCACTGATATAATCAACAGATAGCTCAAAGCAAATGAAAGAGGTATCAGATCTAGCTACACTCAACCTCTCTCACACACACAGAACAGCTAACAAAGCAGTGAGTTCCAAAGTACAGAGCCAAGGCATAGCCCAAAGGACAGAAGACCGGATACCATTCCATTTGTCGGATCTGTACGTGTCCTACTTAGAAAGCTGCAATGGGACTCAATTAGGCTGGAACCAAGACGAGCTGATAAATTAATTTATTAATGAACACAATGGAATGAAGGATGAAGGGATGAGCTTGCTCATTTGTTCAGGGCTGGCTAGGCCAAACAGCTCCACTACAATACCAGGCTTTGATTGGGAAGGAGATAGGTCAAACCGGGATTATGCAACGGAGCCTTTAATAGCTTTGTGATGGTTTTGTGAGAGGAACAACTCCATAAACAATGATCTTTAATTATATATATATATATATATATATATATATATATATATATATATATATATATATATAAAATATAGTATATTAAGTGTTTTGTTTAGTCTACTATGTAGTCTTGCCTTCTTTTTGTCTTTGTAATCTCACAAATCATCTGCACATGTAACACAGACACATTACTGAAACCAACAGATATGTCGGTTTACAGCCAAACAGGCATATAAATACTCTATAACAGTGACGATAGATAAGAACACACACACAAACGCACACACACACGCCATCTCTATTCTCTGTGGTAGAGCATCTTCCACACATTAAAAATAAATTCATTCAGAGTCAATTTGGGGAATGTTTGGTGATGCAGGGCAGGAATATCATCTAAGCAGTGGGAATTGTAGATTGCTCCCTCTCTCCCCAAGGCATTCTCTTTGTCTATCTATTTGGTGTGATTAAAAATACAATGATGAATGCATATTTCTTCCAGATGAATAACTTGAAGGGCTTGGCAGCAGATGAATCAGGGAGCAGTGTGTTGGTAGACAGACTAGCCAGGTCAGATGGATTCACAGTCAGATCCTCTGTAGGCTGGACTTCCTCAGCAGGGAGCGAAAAAAAAAAAAAATGAGGAGGTCATCTGGACAACAGTCCATAGAACCACATAGGGCTGGATCTGGTTAAATTCACATCAAAGCTGCAGGAAAGATTTTTATGTGATAGTACGATCTAATCACCTGAAAAATTGAACTTCTATTCTCAACTGTTCTCTCATTCTCAGTCTTAAGTGAACTTTAAAGAAATTTAAGTTAAAAAATATAAAACATGGAAACAACTGTCACAGGTGAAAACGTGGCACTACCACAGCTGTACTGTACAGCTGTACATCCAATGCAACAATTCGCTGAACACTTAAACGTATATAAGGACTTGTCCACATCCATACATTTAGATACCTCAGTACCAAACATATGAAACATAACTCTCCCCAATGACTGGGGAGCATCTGAACTTGAAGGGGAGTGTTTGAGGCTCATATCCCCAGTAGATGCTGCTCCTGGCAGGGCTACTGAGCACCCTCCACCCCCATCCCATTGCCCCTGCGAACCAGTGAGAGAGGAAGGCCCGCCTCTCCTTACATGTCAACTTCAGACAGCATGCCTCTTGCTGCCTCAAAGCTTTGATACCAAAATAGTCCAGGAAGCCTCTGTCTTAAAAATGCCCCAGCAGACCTTGATTCTGGGGATAGAGGGAGGGAAAAGAAAGAAAGAGGTTGGAAAGAGAGAAAACACAAGAGAACTAGAGTATTACCAGAAGAAAGAAATGAAAGAAAACAAAAAGAAAAAAATTATTTGATTGCTCAACATCGCAGTGCACTGCAAAACACAGAAGTAATACTATTCAGTCTGACCAGCGTTTGCATTGAAAGAATTCTGATAGATTTGTCACTGGGGGCCTGGATGAAGTAGAAAGGTGTGAAAGGCCCCTACAGGAGAGTAACACTGCTCTCCTCTGAGGCTCTTGGCTTCCAAAGATTTCAGAGCATCCACATTTATTAAATAATACATAAACAATGTTATTCATAACATCTGAATGAAAAGAATGCTTTAATAATAGAACTGGTGGTGATTTTATAGAGCCGAGGAAATGTTGAATATTGGAGAGGACAGGGTCTGTTTTTAATGATCTGCAGCTGAAGTCAGAGAGAGTGGGATGACGGAAAGAAATAATCAGACATTGGAGAGAGAGAGAGAGATGAAGGAACGGTCTGAGAGACAGAGTGAAAGCTTAAGGGCATGTAAAATCCAATTCTTGACCTGCAAAGAAACATTACACATTTACCTCTCTATACATTCACCAACTTTATTACAAACAGTGGGTATGAGGTTTAAACTAGCTTTTAAATGAGGCAATGCATATCACATGCACATTTAGAATTTAAAATAGCTCACTACCCAGTAGGGCTGCACGATTTTGCATAAAATGAGAATCACGATTTTAGAATTGAGATCACGATTCTCTCACGATTTTCTTTTCCAATATAAATATTTATTGCACTTATTAACTGCACATCAACTTCGTAACAGTTGAGACTGAACATAAACAATAAATAAACATAAAAACAACAAATGTCTCACGTTTTGTTGTTGCCGCAAAATGTTGTACTGCTTGAAATTCCGTCTCCACCATTGCTCGACGCTGCGTGTATAGAGCAGGTAGTGCAACAATAGAAAAATAGTTGCGGGACGGCACTGTGTAGCGTTTGTCTAGGGTGTTGATCATTTTCCTAAATCCCTCGTTTTGCACAGTGTTGATGGGAGCCATATCTTTGGTCAGGTGATAAGTGATAGCCTCCGTAATTTCTTTGTGCCTGCGGGAGTTTGACGTGTATAGGGAAGCGCTGTATAAGGTTCCCGTTATTGATGTTTGGGTGGTTGACCGGGACGGATTTTCTCCTGTCACTTTCTCGTCATCCCTGACTAGGGTTGCCAACTCCCTGAAAAATAAATAAGGGACACCTCGTGGCCAGGGGCCCGTTCTTCGTACGTCGCTTACTACATCCAAGATCAAATGACACATCCAAGATCAAATCATCGCGCTAACCGTGAGCTCGCTAATCCGGTTCCCCGAACACACCTGCTGTTGACGATTACTACAGCTGGACGCAGGAATGTGACATCACTGGGTGTCGTAAAAGGGGCTACGCATCGATAGTAGAAACATTGATCGGCAACCCGCTGATTGGTCGGCGAAAATGTCGAAGGGGCGTGCTCGGTATTTTCCGGCAGCAGAGCAAGAACTCATGAGTGAGGGATTACAGGAGTTTCAGAGTTTAATTAAAACGCAAGAGAACACTGCAAAGGCTGCAAAAGCAAGGAGAGAGGGCTGGCAGAAAGTTGCTGACAAATCAAACTCGTAGGTAATTTAATAATAATAATAATAATGGATTGGATTTATATAGCGCTTTCCAAGGCACCCAAAGCGCTTTACGATACCACTATTCATTCACTCCCACATTCACACACTGGTGGAGGCAGCTACGGTTGTAGCCAGGCTGCCATATCGCGCCATCGGCCCCTCTGGCCAACACCAGTAGGCGGTAGGGTAGATCTATCATATGACACTATATTGTCCAATATCATATGGCATTATATTATATTATAATATGTTATATTATATCCCCTTTCACATTAGAGCCACAACAGGACCCACAAGAACATGGGAACAAGTAAAAGTGGAATACAGGAGTATTCTACAGAATGGTAATATTTATCTCTTAGATTGCTTTGCGTCTCTTGGCAAGGTAATACTGGCCTGTAATACTCTGTTAGTTTGTTCATAACAGCAACCAAGAAAAGGGCAGAGGAAAAAAAGACAGGTGGTGGTCCTGCACCCCCTCGTCAACAAGTTGGTTAAGTAAATAATACCCTCACGGGAATATCGATATCTCTCTATGAGCACACTGTCGCGCTGAGCTAAAGGATCCTGTCTATCCCGCAATATACGCTGAATTCTGAGGACTCTCCTTATCAATCTTGCACCTTCCGCAATGGGTTGGTCGCGTATACGGACAGGACATGGCTGCGACAGGCTTCCCAAATCCACCTTCGCTTTTATAGCCGTGGTCTCTCATCTTGATTACACGAAGTAATTTACAATTACTACTCTGAAATATGAATTACATCTGTAATAATCACATACATGTAATAGAATGTTAATAGTTCATTTCCCTTTTTTAGGAAATGACCTGTATGTACCTGTGTGACATCAATAAAAGGATCAAGTGCTGCATTATCTTTAGTTACATTGATAATATTTATTTATGGTGAAACAGTGGAAAAATATCGCTGTTGCTTTCGTATAAATGAAGCGGACATACCTGCGTGGCCGCGATCTAATCCTGTTTACATAAAGTAAACCTGCTCCCGAGCAGGTTTACGCTTACGGCTCTGTTGCTATGACAGCAAGTCCCGGATGAGCTTCGGGGAACCGACTGATCCAGGATCACGCGAAATCGTCAACAATCTAATCCGGCTAACCTACTTAGCGAGGTACGAAGAACGGGCCCCAGGGCCGGGCGACCCAGTTGTCTTCACCCTTCCCAGTGTGGTGAATTTTCTAGCTCTTTTTTTGTGTGTGAAATTATTTTTTTAACCATTTGACTTGAAGTTGATTTAAGTAGATGCATATTCTATTCTTTGTGATATGAACACATGTGAAACAAATGATCATTTAGCCATTTATTTTTAGCTCAAAATGACAACATTAACACAGTAAAACAGGTCTCCTTCTTAAACAGAAGCCTGTCATGCTTAACTTTTGAGAATATAAGTAAATCTTTCTTTAAAAGCACTCTGTCCTGCTTAACTTAAAATAATAGAAAACAATAGAAAGAAAAATATTCTTGTAACAGTGCACATTTAGTGCATTTAGTACAATTGGCTTCAGTTGAGGTATTATTTCAGCTTTTCTAATGCTAATCAGCTGCTCCTGTTTGTAAACCCGCTTGTTCCCATGATTACGCATCTTAACTCATCATCATTATTCACCTATGTATTACTTTTATGTATTAGTCATCTATTTGTTGTAATCATCTATCCTTGCAGTTGTTTATTACACAAAATAAATTATATTATCACACTTCTGGCCACATAGCGCTGATATTCACTGCACATGCCCATATTAACGTTTTCCAGCCAGGTGTTTTCCTTTTCCCATTCTTCCCTTTCTCTGAGGGGAACAAACATTGCTGCTCTAATGCTGGGCTCACACTGTGCGATTTTTGGCCCATTTTGAGCCGATTTTTGAGTGATCGGACCGATTTTGGCCTTCATCGTGCGTCGCTGCTCAATCACAGCTGCCTGATCAATGTTTTTCATTAGCAATTTAGCAAAGTTGATGGTAGTGGTGTGTCTGTGTGAGTGAAAGACAGAGAGAGCGAGCGACAGATTTTCTGTTATAACCTTCATGTTATGGAGGCACAGTGTGAGCACTCAGGTCGCATCAGAGCATCGGGCGGTATAGTGTGAGAGTACATCGTGACATACGAACTTCTAACCCCTGCGAGTCAATCGTGCAGTTTGAGCAGGAGCTGAATAACGTGACTGAAAAAAATCGCACAGTGTTTGCCCAGCTTTAGGTGTACTGTCATCCGAGACTTGCACCGCAGAGTCGGCGTTTGTTCCCCTGTTGGCCATGCTTCTTGTTGTGGTCATCTGTTGGCTCCCGGTATTTTCTCCGCAAGCGACCTTTCCTCGACCAATGAGATGAGCGGTAATCTGAATTGTCATACTCGAATTGTCATAAGTGTGCTGTCAGCTCATTGGTCACAAAGCAGGAGAGGGGCTGGGAATTATGTTTTCAAACAAAGTGTTAATTCCATAAACATTTATAGACTACTTTTGATTCTCACTGTATTACGGGACAAAGTGCGTCCCTTATTAGCTCAATACGGGACGTGTACTTTTGTTTCGAAATACGGGACGATTCCGTATTTTAAGGGACGGTTGGCAACCCTATCCCTGACGTGCTCTCCGTTGTTTTTCCCCTGCTAATTTTAGCATCACACGGCACAGCTTCTGTATCACGTGGTATAAGGCTCCGCCCTTGTCATTTGTTGAGCAGGAAGAGTGAGCGCTTGTTTTCATGCAGATTACGTCCCGGATCAAAATGCGGTACAATCGTTGTCGTCTTTTTTTTTTTTTTTTTAAATCGTTGTCATTTGGAAATGAGATCGCACATAAGTATGAATCGAGATCGCGATTTTCTAACGATTAATCGTGCAGCCCTACTACCCAGCTGGTGAAATCTGCTCTTTAAGAAAAGTCACACATGAAAATGGGAGAGCAGAGAGAAGAAGAGTCCAACAACATAACCGGTAACCAACATCCAGAGAATATATTTAGTTGAACTGGAGTAGTAGTAGGAATAATCCAGGTAGTTTTTCTGAATACTTTTTCTACTTTGAATATGAACCCCCCCCCAAATGGCACACTCCTCAGCTATACATTGTGCATGTTATGTAGATGTAAGGTTTTATCTTCTTCTCGTAAGCCTGCAGTATGCAACCATGTGCACTTGGTAAAGTTTGTGATGAGGTGATGAGAATAAAAGGATAAATGACACGATTAAGGATAAAAGACTCTGAGTGGCCTCCTATTGGTTACTTGTTTTGCATTGTTTACCAGTCGTCAAGACGGCAGTATTTCCACTTTATTGTGAACTGCTCAGAGGGCAGATGCAAGAGCTAGCCAGTGGCCACCTTGTATGTTGCTCCATGATCATTCTGTGTGAACAGACCCATTGCCTTGTTCAAATCCAAGCTCACCTGTTCGCTCAACATATAAGTCTGGGTTAGCTTGTTAATTCAGCAATGCCTAGCGCTAGGCAGATGAAAGCCCTTGCACCTGTCAAACAAACTGCTGGAACTGTGATAAATTAATGATCAAATGACTCACTGAGAAGTGCAGTGACATTACCAAGTCCTGTATGCACCAAAGCTATAGAAATAAAGATGGAGTGAAAAGGAAAGGGTGTGAAAATGACAGAAAGAATGAGTAAGAGAAAGAAAAAGAGAAGACATAAAGAGAAAAAAGATAGAGAGACAAAAGAAAAAAAAGGAGGCGAGGAAGAATACCAAAGTAGGAAATATGAAAATTAGACTGTAAGAAAAAATAGGGGAGAAAAAAGAAAAAAGAAACTGACATCAAAACATCTTCAATGGAGAGTGTGGAGTGTATGTTTTCAAAGAAAGATGAATAGTAAGAAGTAGGGACAGCTATAGTGCCCTCTAGTTTGTAAATTATGCACAAAATAGAGGTACACTTACCATGCTACTTTATAATGGTTTAAAGCTTTTCTGGATTACAGCTCTGCTTTAACCAAATTTCTATAAACATACGGAGCAGACTGAAAAAACAATTCAGTCCAGAACTCTATCCCAGGCCTCCTTATTCACATTAATAATGTCTATGTGTATATAATGTTTACCGGATTAGTTATAAATTTGTTTATCTTGGAGTGAGATGGCAATGACATTTTTAAGAAGACAAGGAGGCACAGATGTTTGATAATTATTATTTTTCTATACAAGCATACAAAGCATACTAAAAGTAGCAAAAACAAATGTGCATGTCTGTTCTAGTGCTTTAGAAAGACCTTACAGCATTTAGGTGCTTCTTAAAGGACCTTTCACTTAAATTCACTCCTTTTCTATTATTTAAATGCTAACTGGACTACGCTCTTAAAAAATCTCACAGAGCTGTTTGCCTAGTATGTATCTAAAAGCGTCCAACCAAACTGAAACACTTGCCACAGAATTATCTGGTTTTTTGTTGTTTATTTTTTCTTTTTTACTGTGTTCCAACACCGTAGTCAACGCAATATTTTGATAGAAGTACATTTTTATTAGGGACGTAGACAAAAATATTATCAAATAAACTGTTGTCAAGAAGGGTTTGTGTAAACAATGCATGCTGGCGGCTTTTGCTTCTTTAAAGAGTTAGTCATACTGTGGATACTGTGCACATTTTTATCCCTATTGTCGTCCAGGTAGTGTAGCACAGTGCTTCAGCACATCCTTTATGCAGTTATCCAGCAAACTACCAGACTTCCCCCTGCTGTTCCACGGGCCTTTGATAAGAACAGAGGGAAATTAAAATCATGAACCTGAATTATGAATCCAATCACAAGATACCCTGCAAAGGCTCTTTCACTGCGTGGCTATTTCTCCTCTCTCTCTCTCTTTCTGTCTCTCACTTTTACTTTTGTTCTTTGTTTCTCTTTCAGCCATGGTGTTGTTCATTACATTTCTTTTTCTCGATCCCACATTCTCTCTCCTTTTTTGCTTGAGGAGGATTCAACTGCAAGCACATTCCATAAGAACTAGAGAAAAGCGAGGAAAAAAGTTTCAAACGATGATAACACACAGTTTGATAAAACTGACAAGGGACTCAATTAAGGCTTCCCTGTCAAAGCATGAGTGATATTTTATTAAGTGGCAGCGTGCCATTCGATGGGTACATCAAGCGACACATCTGTAGACGAGAAGGCTGCGCCAGCCGGGTAAGAGGGACACATGTTGCCACTTTCAGGAAACATCAGTCAAACCTCACTTCATCACGTCTACTGAAAAATTAAGAGGCCCCGTTATTAGGATGCTCATTTACTTTTTCATGCACCACCCCTAATATTTGAGGATAGACTCTTGGCACCCCCTCTTTTTTTTGCTTTTATTTCGAACACATCGCAGCACAAAGACTTCTGGTATGAGCTTTTGTTACACCAGCGTCAGAACACCAAGACCAAGATTCTGCCACAGCTAAAGTGAAAAGATCCAAAGGCTTGCATTGCTGCTTTTACACATTTTTAGGACGACAGGTGTCCTTGTTTTGCAACTGTGTCAAATATTTAAGATGCGATTCTGTTTCTACGATACAATGTTCAATGTATTAAAACAATAAATGGTAGAATTTTCTCCTGAATAGATATTAAAGTAATCATTTAAATATTTGTATATAGTAGGGCTGCCACAAACGATTATTTTGATAGTCGACTAGTCACCAATTATTTTTGCGATTAGTCGACTAATCAGATCATCATCCATTGGACATAAAACGTACAGCTTATTGCACCAGCATGCATCTGCTCTTATATAACTATCATTAGTGTTTAAGGTATGTGCTAACTAAAAGGTATGTGCTAACTAAAAGGTATGTGCTAACTAAAAATAAAGACAAGATGATAGTTTATTAAATTTTAATGAAATTTGCAGATTGTTTCGGTGAAGTTTAATAAACTCCTTACAATGTAAAATATAACAGGACACCGGAGTATATTCTCGAGCATCTCACACTTCTGATAATCAGTTGTCTGCTTGACGTTTATTCAGCTGTGTAAAAACTATAACTTTAATCTCAGCCAAACCGATTTACTCAGGAACAAATAAAATACAAAAAAAAAAGCCAAACAATAACATTTTTAAGTTATCTAAGTGACTTATATATCATGTTTAACCTGAGTAGCGAAAGACGGCGGTGGGTTTGAAAACGATTTGCAGGGAGTCCGGTGTTCTCACGGGCTCTAGCGAGCCTTGCCCCCGGCTAGCTATCGAGCTAGTGGGTAACAGACGTCTCCGAAAACGTCGGAGCGCTTTTGAAAATATGTGGTGTCTTGATAAACTGAGCAGATATTTACACAGTTACATTCTCGCCTGAAAATATGTTAAACGTTTATTTTGTGACCCAGAAAGAATAATAAGAGTAATATTAAAACTAAGTAGCTGCCGCCATTGTTGGAAACTGAGCTGGCTGCGCTATGAATTCTGGGACAGAGCTACTTCTTCTTCTTCGGGGTTTAACGGCAGCTGGCATACTTGTACATGCAGTGCTGCCATCTTCTGTTTCAGTCCGTTATTACACTCTTAAATCCTACTACTTGTTCCTGCGGCTTTTGTGATCTTACAAAGCTTCAAACAATGCGTCGACTATTAAATCAGTCGTCGACGATTTTGATAGTCGACATAATCGTGACTAGTCAACTAATCGTGGCAGCCCTAGTATAAAGAATATATTTTAAACATAAGAGCCTGACCATATTTAAAACAGCACAGATTTATCCAGAAATACACACAACTGAAAATACTCTAGTGTTTGTGCCTTGGTGTTCCTATTTGAGATGAACATGCACTGGTACACCAGTTTCACAAAGCTGCAGAAAGCACAGGTGAAAAAAAGGTATTCTACTTTCTTAAAATAAAATGTATATTTTAACAGTCACTTTTATTTTAGTGTCCCACACATCTCATTGCTTTGTCTCTAACATATTTGTATTAAATATGAATTAAAACTCATTTGATTGAGACTCTTTGTAAAATGGACTGTATTACTATTTGTCCAGCAATGCGAACAGAGGATTTGACCGTAAATATTACATTTGAGTTCTGTTGTTTGTAGATATTCAGCAAGTTTCTCACTACTTTAGATTTCCGTTTTAAGAAAAGTAAACTTAATCTTTCGAGAGCACAAACATGTTGATGTTGTTAAAAAGAAATCAGCAGAGCTCTGATGTGCCTGGAAGAGGCCGTGGTGTTACAGTAAGAAGAAACTTTAATTCTAAAGTCTCTTTTGTAATTGTTGTTGTAGAAATCTTGTACTGCTGAGAAAAACTAGATACTCCCCTCCACACACACACACACACGCACACACTTTCTCACATACTACATACATGTGTGTGTACGTGGGTATACATGTTGCTGTACACAAGTATGGTTTTGCATTCAAACTTGCCTGGGATGTTTGTGTATGGTTGTTTGCATTCATCTCCACATATGCGAGTGCATGCAGGAGCTGACACTTGGTTGTACAGGAGCTCAGTGCTGACCATACATAGTCTGTTTCATCTAGAACAAAAGCTCTGTTGGAGAACACAAAAGGCCAGGTTCAAAAGCATTGCAGGCGTCAGGAGCCCAGGCCTAGATACATGAAACAATCAGTGTAAACTTGTCTAAAGCTAAGAGGGCTGTGATGCACCTACAACAATGCATCTCATGCTCAACTGCAGCCACAGCTCTGTCCACATAAGACAAGATTAAAGCTCTAGGTAGATCAAACAGTGCTGATGATTAGTGAAAAGATTTGTGTGCATGTGTGTGTGTTTTTTAATCATTGAATAATATGTTGCTCCCGAGACAATGCTTTATGTATGCTGCGCATGATCAAAATCACAGAACTCTGATCTGTGTTGCTGCCATGATTGTGTGCCAGAGTACCTATGTGCACTTGCATGTTTGAATGGAAGATTTCTTTACATGTAACAAATGATAAAATTAATGTTGCAATGGATGAGAGTGGGTATATGTGGAACTTACACTCAGTCATATCTCAGCAGCAGTCACTGGCAATACACTGATGGATTCAAGAACAAGTAATGTTGTTTTAATGAAGACAAAAGCACACACACAGCGCTATAAATGTGTGAAGGTCTCAATCTTTCTCCTCTCCGTTATTCTTTCATTTTCTCTGCTCTCCTCCATCCTCCTCCACATATTTATGACTGATAGACGTGTGTGAGTCAATGCTTTCATCATGACTCGACTGACTCAGTTTGAAGTGGCCTGCTGTGCTTACTGAAGTTGATGAGCTACTACTTGAGAATTTGACATTTTCATTTAGACGGTACTATTATGATTATTTTCCACCGTTGGAAAGTGGTTTTGCTATTCTAAGTTAGTTAAAAATTAAAACAGGCTTGTGTGTGACTGAACTGAATTTCAACACCTTTAAAAGAAATAAACAGAAGTTTCACAACAGTAACATCTGGCAACCATCACTTAATGACAGTAAAATAAAGTCTTACAAAACTAAGGATAGGTTTTACGTAAGCCAGTGAGGTGTAATGTGTTTTTTACCAGAGCATCGTAAATATAATCCAATCTGTATTGGCCAGGTCAGTCATTTTTATGGACTGAGTGCTGCTGTGCTAGTAAAGATTTCAGATTCGTTTAGCTTCTGTATAATGCCTACTAAAATCCGCCTTTGCCACAGTACTATGCAATCTTTTTGCAAATTTTAAAGCTAGACCAGTCTCTATACAAATTAAAAACAGGTTATTGGTACGCAAGTGAATGGAGGATTAAAAAAAAGATTGTATGATTGTGTCTCTAGGTTGGTAGCCTGGAAAACCGAGACACTGCCAGCAGCTCACTCAATAATCAATCTTTAAAGATAAAGATCAATAATAAAGATTGATATTTTTTTTATTTTCAATTTTAAATGCACAATGTCAACAAGGGTGTGACTATGAAAACTTTGAAAGCTATGGTTTTCACCCTTTCAAGTTAATGATCTCTGAGGAACCGAGACATTTCTGACCTTTAGAAATATAAATTTTAACATCAAGTATATATCCTGAAAGATTAAACATTGATTCTAATCCATCCACCACATATCTTGTTAACCCTTTTTACCTTAACGTAGAACAAGTCTGCCAAAGTTTCTTTGTAAGCCTGTCAAGTTTGCATTTCTTACTTCCAAAGAAATTAATTTTACAATACAGAAACAACATCAAAGAAGAAAAAAAAAACAATAAATAAATAAAACGATGTGAGTAAAGCCCTATGTTTGACCCTCGTTCTCTTCAAATTCCTTATGGTTTGGCAAATGAAGATATAAATACACATACACACAGAATGTTTAGTCTTCTCAAAATGTGTACAAATGTATCGAAAGTGAGGTAAACAATTTCAAACAACCTGCTCTGTGTCAGTCCCACTGACAGCTTATGCTAACAGACCAGGAAGGGGTGATAAGGGTGATGCATAATAGTACAATGATTTTACCCTATTTGAGGCATAGGTACAAAACGAATATGGAACAAAAAGAAAACAAACAAACAAAAGAAAAACAGTTAGTTGGTGATGTTGCGTAGCATAACAGTACTAATTGGATACAGATACATTTGTGGAGGAGAGCTTAACAGGCCTTTAAATTATGCATTAATCAAACAAAGCTTAATATGAACTGACAAGGAGCCTGGCAATCTGGCAACCATCTGGAAGACAGGCCTGTCAGTCAGGAAGAGGTGAGAAAGAGGAATGGCTGAACTCTGGGTTAACCTAGAGAGAGGAAAGAAGGCGGGAGGAGAAAGAGCAAGAAAGAGAAGGACAAGAAGGCCAAGAAACATGAGGCAAACAATGAGAGGTGGAGGTTGAGAAAGACAGTGAGAGACGTTGGGTTTTAAGGTTACAGACAAATATGAACAATACAGAGGTTTATTTCAACACTAATAAAATGGGTGGGGGTCAAGTATCCCTGATGCAAATAAAAGTTCAGTTACAAAGGCCAATTTGACAGCTTTGCTGAGAAAGGCCTTGTGGGACATTCATTTATCCTCTGTACCAATAGCCACATAATCCGTTTTGTGCTGCACACCTATTCAGACAGTCACACACAAATAACCACAAACATTTGCAGAACTACTTCAAGAAATCAACCAAACACAGTGATGATGTAGTACTACACAAGAACCCCTTCTTTCTTTCTCACAATAGCACACAATCCACATTCCGATCCAAGTATCCAATACCTCACTTTAACCAGACAAATAAACTTGTGGCATGTCTGACTGCTGGTTGTACCTCATGAACCCAGCTGACAAGCAGTGTTGTTGTTGTTGATAATATAGTTGTTGGTTGCAGTCGTGTGCTGTTGTAATGCTGCGGGTGTAGACCAAAAGCCCACAATCAAACGGTTCTCCAAATGGCGGAGTTCTACCACCGAGCTGATAGGCTGCCATCTGCAGCTGCTTCCTGCTGCAGATGGGGACACAGTAACGAGGCGAACAAGAAGAAAACTGACAAGACTGTGATACAAGCAAGGAAAGATACTTCTACCGGCTTGTGCTGCACTTTGATTCGCTCCCTCCAGTGGTTAGTGATTTTGATTTCACCCGTCTGTATTGTACTTAGACTCCTTTTCTCCTTTAAAATCTTAGTCTGATTTCACATTGTTCTCCACCTAAGTTATGTATGACAAATGCCTGGGGCCAAATCACCATCAAAGGAACATATCGAAGGAACACAGCGCTTCCCAGCTTCTTAGAGATGACAGATGTCACTTTTGAAGTAAGCAAGGGGATGAAAGTGGTAGGGATGTGACGGGCAGCATGAGGACAGCTTCTCCGCCGCGACCTGCCATCATCAGTGCTGCTGAAGCTTAATGGGGAGAGACTGGAGGGGCCTGGAGGCTTCAATGGCCGTCTAGGGTGTCTGCCTTAGTGCCCAACAGGGGCCAAGCTTTAAATAAAAACCTATCCTACAAGTAGTGAGCACCCAACCTGGCAGCCAGTCAGCTAGCCAGCAACACTACTAGTCAGCCAGCCAGAAAGCCATCATCCCTCTGCCACCCATTGGGATGGAAGTGTCTCCCTCCGTTACACTGGCTGTTCTGCCAGTGGATTCGTCAGGGTATAGAGAGAATAGCTAATCTGAGGGAACCAGCAGCCCAGAATCAAAGGGCCACTGGCTTCTCTCTTCCTTGTATGTAGCAGCGCTCACCTGGGTACTATCCCCAGTGTGACAGAGCGAGCAGCAAGAGGACTTGGTAAACAAGGCAGAGCAATGCAACTTTCAAACAGAGAGGCAGCTAGTGCAGGGAAACCAAAACAAACTCTTAACTCAGGAAATTCACAGAACGTTTTCCCCCTGCCTTCCCCACTGTTCCCTGTGTCTTTATTGTGGCTTGATATGTCACCACTGTCTATATCTCCTACTTACTCAGGACTTCAAGTGGCTGTCTCTATTTTGCTGGGCCATAAATTATTCAGTGCCATGTGTCTTCTTAGTATCTGCGCTTTCCATTGGGTTGCTATCTTATCCCTTCTTCTGAAAGAAGGGCTGGTGCTTTGAGACAGAGTTTGCAAAAGGTAACACAGGAACTTCAGCACCGACAACCACTTTCTTAGTAGGAGCTCTTGTCAAGTACATATATTTGTTCCAGCACAAGGAAAATATGAAAAAGAAAAACAAGAAAAAAGTTGTATCTGAATACAACATGGAACCCAACAAGCTCCACTGCTGCTACTACAACAACTTGGACTTGTATCTGAGCTAAAAATAATGACAGTATTCCACATAGAGGAGTGTGTGTGTTGTTTCCCCCAGCACATGCGTGTGTGTGTTGGTGGGTGGGTGGGTGGGTGGGAGCCCAGAGAGCTGACTGTATGTAAATAGCCATATGAGACTGCATAGCATTACTGTCCAGACATTGAAGAGGTGACCTGATCCCAATTAATCACACAATCCCAGGGAGAACTGTCACATCTCATCTCCATCAGCAGTACCATCCTGTTCTATCTCCCTGTCTTGTCATCGTCTGTTCCTCCATCTCTTTTTGCCTTTCTTTCTCTCTCTCTCTCTCTTACACACACACACACACACACACACACACACACACACACACACAGAATCCATACACTACCAGGCCCCTCACCAAAATTCCCCCTCCCCATCACCTCCATGCTTTTATTCAAACTCACAGGGTCTAGAGTTGACAGGTCAGCTGGCACGGGCCATGCGGTCCCCACCTGTCCCCTAGCTTCTTCCCCCAGAAGGCAATGTGCCAGAAGAGCAAAGAAAGGGCTCTTTACAGATATCTTTACAGCTGCCAAAACAAGATGCAGCCTTAGGGTTTCCCATCCCCCAAAGAGATTCAATGTTTGCATTTTACCACTATAGGTGAAGGAGACCATCTATTCTACGGTTTATTAGTCTCTTCAATAAACCATAAAAAAGATTGCGACAAAAACATTAAACATCGGTGTGAAAGGCTGGTTGTTTTACTGAAATGTGACACGATGAAACTCGCAATGTAATGAACTCGAAACATCAACAGACTAAGTGACCGTTCTTGTAAATGTGGAATGTGAGTAAGTCTTTACAGGTCTATTGACTGACACGACTGCTGCTGTAAGTCATTTTGAAGCTTAGAGTGATGACTTTGTTGGTGTCTCACACAAATGCACATACACACAAGTCTGAGCTCTACCTTTGCAAAGAGCATCATTAAGAAAGTATAAAGGGAAATGTGACATCCCAGGTTAAGTATCACTTTATTTTTTGTCTTCTAATATTCTTTTTTGGGGGAAAGAAAAGTTTTTTTAGATGACCTGAAAGAGGACAAAGGATTTGCAAAAAAATTATGCAGTTTGACTCCTGTGTGACCTGAAACTGAAAAGACTGGTCTAATGAGGGTTGTCTGTCGAATCTATAAGCAACAGTGAAATAGAACACATTCCCATTTTTTCCAGACATTGATACAAGAGGAGATCAAAACACTAGGCATGTCTATGAACACTGCACAGTGGATACAGGAGTCATGTCGTAGCTTTGTCTTGATTCATCCTGATATAACCATTTTGAGTATTCCCTTTGAAAATGGGAAAAGTGGCATCTTGTGAAATCACAGAAGAAGTCAGGATACTCTGTATCACATGTCATTAAAGTTCTATTGTTTCACCCATCTGTTAGTAGACTTTTTCTTGTCAGCGTGTTCAAGCTGTTCCCTATTGTGCTGTTACAGTTACAGGACTGTCACATGAAATCTGAAGTCTAAAGAAATTCTGGGCAAAGTCATTCAAATCATTTATAACAGCAGTTACTTTTTAAAAAGTTGAGAAATTTTTTTTTTCCTTTACAGCTGTTGCTATGAAAAGTTTAATCAATGTAAAGTAGTATTTTTAAAACATGTAAACAAAATCCGTGGCAATTAAACTTCATAAATACTCCTAACTCTGTTTTTTTAATTACTTCATGGTCTTTACCCTTTTCTTTTTTCCACACGCTTTGAAGATTTTTTCTCCAAAATCTGCAGAACACTGGAAAAATCAGGATGTGCACAAAAATAAAAACAAGAGCCTAAAAAACATAGATGATCCCAAAAGATCCAAATAATATATATTAAAAAAACGTGACTGGAATAAAACTGGAGAACTGGTATATAAACATGTGGGGACGAGGTGAGAATCAAAGGGGACACAGGTCTATAAATACCCAAAGATTAAAAAAAGATACAGGTGTATCCAACAGATAAATACAGAAAGTATGTCATATATTAAATATATGAAAGAAACCTACAAAAATGAACAAAAGATCAAAATTTCTATGAAAAATTATTAACATTTCTTCACTAAGAAGCTCATTACTTTGTAGGTACAGAGTAGAACGAGAAATCTAAGCTAGTCCCACACTGACTAATCATAAAATGCAATTTAAGTCACATTTACAGACACACACAACCTGGCTAAATTAATAAGATGCCAAGGTTGTAGTTGTCATGTCTTTGGTTATCACTCACTGTGGATACTTGGAAAAAAAAGTTCATTCCTGACCTTAGTAACTTGCAGAACCTTCTTTAGTAGCATCAAACACTATCAAATCTTAATTTTAGATGCATGCATTTTAGATGAAAGACAATCTAAATTATGACTTTCCCTGATGAGCACTGCTATTTCTTGATTGCTCCCAACTGGAAAAAATAAAATAAAAGTTTATTTTCATAAATCGCGATAGAATGCTAGCCTTCGAAGGTGTAGCGGTTAGCACATTTTCTTGGCAAGCAAGAGGCTGTTTGTTTAACTCAAGCCAAAGAAATACATCCCTTTGGAGGTGCATCAGGAAAGGCATCTGGTGTAAAACTGTGCCAAAACAAACACGTGGAGCTATCCACTGTGGCAAGGGAGCAGCTAATATAACCCTTAAGAAGGACAGCTATACTTATTGACTTCACCTAACCTGAGTTGCCACTACTTCACTTGAAGTGGTTAGAGTTAACAATCTGAGGAACACAGAACGACCAAATCATCAGAAAAAAGCATATGTTACATATATTCATGTGGCCTTTGGCAAACTTGAGGTATGCTTTAGTATTTTTTTTTCCTTAATACCATTCGTATTTTGTGTTTTTATTGCAGTTTACATAGAAAGATAGCCATCCATTTTCTTAACTGCTTATCCCTTTTTAGGGTCAGGGGAGGCAAACCTGGATATCATGGGGGAAAGAAGCATAACCCACCCACCCTCTTGACAGACGTATTCACACCTGTGGTCAATTTAGAAGGGGGGCAGGAAGCTAAAGTACCTGTAGAAAACCCAAGACAGTGCAAGCAGAACACAGAAACTCTACACAGAAAGGCCACAGTCAGCAAGTGGATTCAAATCCAGGACCTCCTTGCTGTGAGGTTACAGTGTTTTAGCCTTTTTTAGCCATTTTTCAGCTGTGTACATATTGAAAACACTTCTTGTAAAATTATTTGAAAGGTGTTATGTTGCAGGTATGGTTCAAGGCATGGTTCATTGGTGTATGCATCTATTTACAGGGCGGGTCACTTCTGAAACTCTCTAAACTCTCCTCCTCTTACATTGTTTTGTGTGCTCCACCAATCCTCTTTCTACCATTTTCTCATGCTATAAAAAAAACTGATAACTGGATGAAAAAAAATGTAACAGTGGAATATGTATTTATCATGGCAATGAGAACCAATATAAATGACTCTATTTTAAATCATGTTAATCATCAATACAGTTCCAGAAATGTACAAAAGACAGGAGCCAGTAATGGTGTATGTCACAATCATAGACATATCTAATGACAGCAGGACTATAGAGGCATTGCCAAAGTAGGGAACACCGTGCTGATGTTTTTTAAGTATAAACCAATTAACTTGGGTATTGTTTTCATAGTGACAACAAAAGCCAACTTAAATCTAAACTATGTTCTTTCAACTCAAACAATACTGTTCCCCATAGTGTTGTTTCGGCCTAGATTTATCCAATAGATAATTATTTTTAAGTAATAGAAAATCCTTATAGATTATGTAGTCCTAATAGGAAAACATCCTAACACTGTGATGTCGGATGTCCATTTTGTTGAAAGTACAGTGCCGAAGACTACAAAATAAGCATCTTACTTCACCACATGTTCTAACCCAGTTGTTTTATTCAGATCATATAAACAAGAGCGACCTATGAAAAAATATCTGTTCAGGCTAATTTGATGTTTAATATTTCTTCTTCTTTAAAACTCTAACTTTGCACTTTGCATGGATGTCTCAAAGCTATGAGCGCACTGCCAAAACTTTGCCTTTGTCCTAAAACTCTTCACTCAGGTTGGGTGTTTAGAGGCAAGCTCCACTTACTGCTCTCCAATGTTGAGATTGTTATGACAAAGAGAGCATAAATTAATTGAACTTGTTTGTCTTTTTGTATTTTTCTCAGCAGTGCGCACACAGCGAGTAATTTCTCTCTTTTGAATCTGCAACAAAAAAACTGAAATGTCTGTAAAAATGCAGCTATTAATGAATCTGTGTTAGTGTTTTAGATTAATGCCTGAATGTTGCAATTTGGTATTAAAAATAAAAAGTGATGCATGAACTTATCAACGTTCCAAAGTAACAGAGTAACTGGGGATGCCATGTGGTCTGATGGTAAATATTTTGGTGTCCCTTTGCACAAGTCAGCTGTTCCAGACAGAATTCAGGTTTGTAGGGTGGAATAGTTTATAATAATACAGGTCTGGTCTGAATAATACTTGTGCTGCACCTGAGTGCTAATCCTCAGAACCCTTTTGCACAGTGCCCAGCGATTTCTAGCAGAAAGGTTTCCTATATCAAAAGCGTATTGATTTTCTTTCATCCTTATTTTATTGATCTAAATTGTTTTACTCTTTGGAGAGAAACAAATTTGTGACATGAGCTAAGTGAAGTAAGCTAGCACTGGATTATTTTGGGTAGTACCCAGCCATCCTCCATCCATCCATTCGCTTCCACTTATCCTTTTCAGGGTCGCGGGGGGCGCTGGAGCCTATCCCAGCTGTCATAGGGCGAGAGGCGGGGTACACCCTGGACAGGCCGCCAGTCTGTCGCAGGGCTAACACACAGAATTCATACCTATGGGCAATTTAGACTAATCAATTAACCTATCCCGACAAACTGCATGTCTTTGGACGGTGGAAAGAATACTGGAAAACCCCAGCTGGCATCATGTCTGTTTACTGGTATGGCGGTATTTGAAAAATCCATGTCATACATTAAATTATTACCAATATACTGCCCTAATATTAACAAAACCTAAAATTATTTTCCATTTTTATCCAATGTGTTTATTTCCTGGACTGAACCTTGCACAGTTGAGCTGCTCTGACATATCTACTGTAGACCCAGCCTGGGTAATTATGAGCTACAAAGCTCACTGCCCTTGTCAAGATCTCACTACCCTTTCCAAGCTAGCTCAGTGTATAAGGGGAGGGGGCACATTCTGCTGTCTGGTTACCCCTAACACACACACAAACACACCTGGACCATGGCTGTTTACCTGCCAGGTTAAAGGGCTGAAGTCAGTGACAGAAGGAGATTTAATAAGGAAGCAAGGAGTTAGAAGGGGGTGAATATGCAGCAAGAGTAGAATATGAGGTAGAGGGGCAAAGAGGAAGGAGGGTGGAAAGAGAATGACAGTACAAAACAGAGGGAGGGGGTGAATGGGGGTCACAGAGTGATGAGGGGGTTAAATGCCACAAATGCCATGTCTCAAGGCCTCATAAAGACAAGCTCTGCATTGCTCTCAAGGTCAGGGCATGCACACATGCACCTGTCCAATGTTAGTGGTGGTTTTGTGGGTGGGTGGCTGGGAGAGCATGTGTGAGTGCTTCAGTATAAAATACACACAGTCTTGCTTCTTAGAGCCTACTGTGGAGGACAAATGACCTTGCAAAAATAAATTCTGACCACATTTAAATGGGGGGTTCAAAGAATCTGATGTTTCTGAACTTGTGTGCAACAAATGACAAACAGAATATTTATTGATATGATCAGACAAAGAGATCTAAATGAACTATGCAAGAGAATAATCACTAAGAAGGATTTGATATACTGTAAGCTTTAAAAAAATGAATATTTTATAGTATAAAAAGCAATTAACTTTGGATCTTAGTTTGGCAGGGTAGCATTTGTGTGCTCAAGAAAACCTTGTGGCCATTTATTAACATGGTATGGGCAAAAAAATGCATACAATACCACGATTTCCTAAACATTCCATGGCATTATAAAGGAATGATAAAGGGACCACAAAAATCACCCAACACAAACTTTTTCAGCTTTTTTCCTCAGTGATACGACCTTTGCTGGTTTTCATGCTAAAGAAGAAACACTTTATTCCAAAAAATCCCATATCAAAGTCAAAGTCAAAGTCAAAGTCAACTTTATTTGTCGATTCTGCCACATGTACAGGACATACGGAGAATAGAAATTGCGTTACTCTTCACTCCCTAGATAAATAGCAAATGAACATTTAAATATATTTAAATATAAAAGTGATTAAAAAATGCAAGTAAAATAATTAAAAAGTAAAAATTTAAATAAATACAATTTTACATATAACAAGAAAGCTATATAATATACAATATAATGGGTAAGTGACATTGAGTGTAAACCAGGCAGAGTAGTGCAAATAGGCAAATAGTGCAAATGGAGATTTGGTAATGTACGGTAAGAGAAAGTGTAACAACAAAGTCTTATGAGGTAATGGCAGTCCAATGCTCCACAAAGTGACTGGTAACTGGTGCAGGCCAGTGAGTGAGTCAGAGAGTGTGTGTGTTTGTGTGTGTGTGACAGAGTTCAGTGAGACCGTGGAGGAGAGAGGGGAGAGGGGGCAGAATCGGGAGGGAGTTAAGCTTCCTGACAGCCTGATGGATGAAGCTGTCCTTCAGCCTGCTGGTCCTGGCCTGGAGACTCCGCAGTCTCCTCCCCGACGGCAGCAGCTTGAAGAAGCTTTGCATTGGGTGTGTGGGATCAGCCGCTATGCAAAGGGCTTTTTTAGTGAGACGGGTGCTGTAAATGTCCTGGAGGGAGGGGAGAGAGACACCAATGATCCTCTCTGCAGCTCTCACTATGCGTTGGAGGGTTCTATGACAGGACGCATTGCAGGCTCCAAACCACACAGTGATGCAGCTCGACAGGATGCTCTCGATGGTGCCTCTGTAGAAAGTGTACATGATGGGGGCTGGTGCTCCTGCTCTTCTTAGTTTGCGGAGAAAGAAGAGACGCTGCTGTGATTTCTTGGCCAGTGCTGTGGTGTTGTACGTCCAGGAGAGATCCTCTGTGATGTGCACACCCAAGAACTTGGTGCTGCTCACTCTCTCCACAGACGCTCCGTCAATGGTCAGAGGAGCATGTTGGGTGTGCATTCTCCTGAAGTCCACAACAATCTCCTTCGTCTTCTCCACATTCAGAGAGAGATTGTTGTCAGCACACCACGTGGCCAGGCGTTGTTTTGTTAAACATAAGTCACTTGTGTTAAAAACCAATAGTGTGTGACTAAGCTTTTTTTGATTATCTTGTAATGGAAAGTCTATTAGCAACTATTTTATTTTCCTGGCATATTTAGTCTTGTTAAGGCCCCATTCACACAGCCCTATCACTAGTCAATGACCAGATGGAAAATCTCCTTTTGAGTTCAACTGGTTGAGAAATACATCAAAAAACAAAATTTAAACAGGAGGTTGATGACAAATCTCTGTGTAGATGAAGCCTACTTGAGACTGATAGATGTATTTTTTAAATTTTAACTACTACTTACTAATCTTGTTATTCTTAACTACAAAATACCTCCCAGTGTGTGTGTGTGTGTGTGTGTGTGTGTGTGTGTGTGTGTGTGTGTGTGTGTGTGTGTGTGTGTGTGTGTGTTACACTAATTTATCTGCATAGATCTATGCCCAAAAACAGCAACAAAGCCAGACACTGAAAAATAACATGGATACCAGTCTGATCCTTTGATCGCTTCCAACATACAGTAACTTTGCCACCTAAAACATTATTGTCCAGTGAACTTAACAGGCAGAGGCAGCTTTTAACAAATTACAGGGTAGCATTAGCATTAGGCAGAAGTGCATGTTATATGAGACAACCAATTAAGATCACTTATGGCCAGGGTAATATCCACTGATTTAGGCCTGAAAAAACGGCTTTGGTAGGATTATCCCTAGTGTAACCCGATCTCATTCTCTTATATTTAAACTCACATACACATCCAGGAGTTGACACTACATGTGTTGCAAAACCTTATACTCACAAATGCACGTGTGCACACACACACACACACACACACACACACACATAACAGACACTACACAGATGACAAGGCAACTGGGTCTTAGGCTGCATACATGTGCATGCCGTTGTCATTCCCAGACAGACAACAATGAATTACATTCAAAACTGCAGACTACGGACATCGAATATTGTTTACTAGCACACGCATGTAAGCGTTAAACATTTTTATTTAAGTTATTATAATCAGGAGTAAGAACGTACAAACTACCAATCTTTTGTTTTCAGTCAGGGCAAAACATTACTCCATCGTGACGGCCAATAGTGGACAGTTAAGAGTACCGCAGGACAAAAATATTGCTTTTTTTAACCTGTCTCGAGCCAAGAGTACCTGGATCATCTATTGATGGAAAATGAAGATATGAAGAGAAACTATGAATTTTCTGCCCTGGCAGCTTTATTTAAATATCTGAAAGTAGCGATGTCACTCCCAGAGCTCCAGTTCAGGGACATCTATATCTATCTTGTAGAGAATCGCTCACCTTACACTGCTGACAGGACAAAAGCTTTCAAAATATGAATTGCTACGGAGAAGCAGGGATTGGTGCAATTTGGCCTGTAAGGCAGGGTTAGAAGAAGTGCTCTCATACATTGGTGTCATACTCTACACTCTTCTGGGAGCTGTAAATAAACATTATTAATGCATCCAATAGTACGGCAACTATCTGGCACTTTGACCAAGTTAAACTTGTAGATGTTCAAAAGATGGCTGAAGGGCAAAGGACTGCAGGTACTGTTTTTATCCTCCAGGTGGGCATGTCACAGTAGCTCTGATATCACATGAAAACTGTGAATACAAAATGTAACTTCAGATAAAAACAAGTGCATATAGAAAAAACGTGCCTTTAATAATATATATTAAAAATGGAATAATCCTACAAAATACCAGATCAATCGAGTTATATTCCAAAGCTTCCCAATTTTCTTCAGAGCACAATTTCATATATGTGCACCACCCATGAAAGTGCACAGTGGTCAAACTGAACCATATCCATCAAGATGCATGAAGTCAGAAATACTGTCTCGCTCATGCCGATCAAACCCTGTGTACTGGCATCTTTTAAACAGGACAAATGCCAATTCTGAGCAAATGCAAGGTTAAGTATTGATAATACAGTTGAGATCACTGTACTCATATATGTAATTGAGGCAATAAAGCCATGAAATGACATCATTATGAACTGTACTATCCAGAAGAACTGAAACAGTCACTTTTTTTCACTGTTTTTTTCTCCCTCCTTTGTATGGTCTGTACAGCAACCACTGAACATCTCCTCACCACTTATGCACACTAGCCAAACCCAGCATGTAGCATGTTATGGATCCCAGAGTCTGGTAATGAACTAATGGCTAATGCTCTACAGCCATTTGACTGACATGACAAATCCACAAGCTCTGTTTGCCTTTCACCTACTTGTGGCTCCTCTGTACTGCCAAAAGCCCCATTAATTCTCCCCATGGGCAGTTTTTAAGGCATCCACAGAAAACCATTGAAACGCAACCTAAAACCACAAATGGGAGTGCCAGTGTAAGCTAAGTTTAAACTGGCACAGTGGAGTGTATTTTCCTTCACCTCGGAACCACTGAAGCTGACCTCGACATGCAGAGAGACAGTTTAAGGGATGTGTTCGCTGGTGTGTCTTGGCTAGATATGTCTACTAGATCACCAACTGTAACGAAATGTAGCATTGTCAGGTTGTTGTGGTGGGACTCTGTGGTGAGACTGACCCCCACTTTCCCTCCACTTCTAGCAACCACAAGTGCATCTTTCCAGGGGTCAAGACAGGAAAAGAAATCTGTTTAAGAGGAGAAAAAAAATCCATCCAAGACCCTGCACAATTCCCATGTCTGAGGACAACTTGTTTGCCTCAAATATGGCTTGGATGAATAATCTTCAGAAAGTAAGAAAAAACAGAATTAGTCGACAAAAGAGATCAGTAGTTGTACGTGGCAGAGATAACAATAAAAGCAGTTGAGTGGCACTAAGCCTTTAAATCTTTCTGGTTTTGAAATAGCATTTTTGGCAGTGGTTTGAATTCATCAGTCTAAAACAAAATCCTACAGCCTGCCAAAATGTATGACACAGTTGCTCTCTATGAGAACATTAGTCCAGCAATTTGAAACCTTGCACTCACAAATCACCGTACAAAGCACAAGAGGGAACAAAGCAAAACTGACCTTTCAAATGATTAAGCTGAAACATTATCATCATGTTCCTTTTTTTTCCCCCTTTCCCTAGATCAGAACAACTGGTTTACCAGTTGAGAGCTGGCAAGGGCAGAGCCCATCTATGATTTCAGTTCAGAGCTGCTGGATTGAGGGGCCAAGCTGGCCAGTGCCCATCTGGAGCAGGCCAAGTGTCTGATCCACTCAAGCTCAATGCACAGTGGTGATTACTGCGATGGTGCAGTGGTGGTCATGGTGGTGTGTTATAAATATAAGCCCAAGTCTGATCCTGCTTGTTCATAAACAGAGGTTTGGAGCTGCTGTGGGAACTAAGCACAAAGGCCTGTGGGCCTCTGAGGGCAACTGAGCTCCATAGCCACTATGCTACCTCAGGTTTTTCTAGCCAGCTGGTGTTGTCTCACCAGCTGAGGACAGCTGGGCAGCAAATGAGGGGACTTAACAGCAGAGAAAAAGAAAGGTTGGCACAGGAGTGATGGTAGCACAAATATGATGGTAGGAGTAAGGGAGCAAAGTGAGGCCAGAGGACACAGCTTTGAATTACCTGGGAGATCCCACTGCATTATGTAAACCTAAACACAGCTTCTCATAGGCTTACTTACTTGAGACTCAATAAGATTATTAAGAATCATTATAAGATAATTTAGATCAATTTTTTTTTAACCTAGCATGAAAACAGCAGTGACTAGCCAGTACAACTTTCTAATGAAGTATTTCTATCGTGCTGTCTACTAGTCAGAGCTTGGGCCAACTCACCACCAACTCCCTATCCTTTTCAACCCCTGCCTGCCAGGAGTCACATGGCTAAAAATGCCCAGTCCCTGCACAATCCTATATTAACATTAGCATCAAGGGTTAAGCCGCTAATGCTGCCAGCTGTGCATAGCTGCCCCCTGCACACCAATCCTCTTTGAACAATAAAACAGCATGGGGGCACTACAGTTGGGGTGGGGCAGTAGCCCCTAGGGGGTACGTTTGGTTGTAGTGCCATCTTGCGCCAATACCAAAGCCAACGTTAGAGTGGCCTTTTATATCATTTAAGCATAAGATAATCAATAAAAAAAAACCAAAAAAAAAAAAAAAGTTATAATTAAAAACTTCAAAGATTATCCACAATAAAAATCAACTAAATAGTACAAATGTCCAAATTCCATAAATGTTTAGATTGTCTGCTATTTGTTACACATTTTAACTGCTGGTATCAAACTGTACTATGATATTTATTCACATTTAATTCTTGCAGTGCCAGCGCATAGCTTTACTAAAGCGTGTCAAGACAGTAAATTGGTGTAGAGCACACGAGAGAAGGGCATGGCTGAGCCGGCGACACTCCTTTCTCAGTTAAGCTGATAATTGCCCTTATTGATGTATAAAAGATATCCCACAGAGCCTTGTGAAACACCATTAGCAGGCAGTGGCTGAATTGTTCATGAGCTGCCTCCAAATGAGGAAGAAGGGCAAAAAAAAAAAAAAAAAAAAAATCTGTGAAGATTAATAAGACTTCCCCTGAAGTGCAATAATAATATGATATATGTGTGTGTGTGGCCTTATGTGTGAATGTGTATTTTCAGCCCAGCCTCTGAAGAGTTTCCATTACTAAAGACATTACTTGGCGAAACTAATCTATTTTTAAATCTCAAACTGAGGGGAAAATATGTAATGTCGTTTAGCCTACAGGAAAAGTGATGGTCATTATCATAAGGGCCCTCCTCATTTCAAATGAAGTTTCTAAATTCTAAATGTTAACATGCAAAATGCCCCCAGAGCCCCGTAAAAAATTGTGCTAACAGAAATTGTATAGAACTTAGTTGCCGTGTGAAACCAAATTTGCTATGCCTACAAATATATGGCACAGAAGAAGCATTTAGAAAGCGCACAACTCAGCCAAGGCAGCTCACTCTGTGGACAGTACTTATTTTAAAGGGAATAGTACTGCAGGCCGATTTTGTACATATTGATCTTGTTTTCTTTGTTGCCTTTAAACATACTTTATGAAATTTGTCAAGCAGTAAAAATGGGATAAGGGTAGCATGTCAGGTGATTACTTTGATTACGCAAACATTATGTAGTGTATAATACGGAACTGATTTTTAAATATATGCAAATTAACGGCTTTTAGCTTGTTATGTAATATTATATAACAGGTCCAAAATAAAGTGGTATTTAGAATCCCAATACATCATTGCATATATGCCGTCAGGTTTTCAATACAAAACAAAAATGGCAACAAGAAACAGTTTTTAGAACAGGCAATACGAGATCTAAAGATATTTATATTCCATTATTATCACTTTTCCGTTCAGATCAATCTATTGACCTTGACAAAAAGGTCAGACATGATATTTAAATTCTTTATAAGGTACTTTCTATATGTTGACAATGCACACCACACTTGTAAGAAATCATAGCTTCTTAGCTGTAAGGTTTTTTGTCAATAAATCATCAAGTTAAACTTTAAGACCTTGGTGGATGTAAGCAATATTTTAATGGATTGTTAACGTGACCCCAGTCTACACCCCTACAAAGTTTTATTAAAATCAATTCAAAACTTTTCAAGGTATCATGCTTCCAGACAGAAAGAATAGGACACACACACACACTATGAAAAACATAACCTGGCGGATGTAATGCTATGAAAGTCACACCTAATAAGATGGATCGTTGCTTCTCCAGGCTTGTGATGCCCATTAATGGTCTAAACTCAGCTGACAAAACTAGCTGCCACTAAGGAAATAAGTGCTGTATAATGATTAACACAAAGGGGGCTATGAGAGGTAGTGCAGTGTGCAGAAACTTTGTGCAACTTTATGAACAAAATCAATAATATTAACAACAATATTTCAATGTATTATAAATAAGTGGACAGCAGAGATATTTGGAAAAAAGGCTTAATTATAAACTTGCATGTGATGAAGACTTCTGCCAGTTAAAACACCCTATATATTATATCAAAACTAGATAAACCTTCACTTCAGCTGCACATGTTTTTGAGCAAGAGCTCAAAAAAGAATGTTGAAGCAACCCATTACACATATTCATGGGCTTAAAAAAAGGACATTTGTGAAATATTAAACAGAGCATTGCACACTGTATCTAACAATTTCTGAAGTTTCTGTATATGTATTCAAATCCAAACCTCCTAATTATTCAGAAAGGGAAGCCACGGAAATTCTGACAGGGCTTATCAATGAGAAATGACATCTTGTTAAGTTAGGAATTCTCTTTGTGTTAGCAAGGCTTCTCTAGTTAATCTGGCACCTTTCTTGGTCTGCATCAAGGTAATTGGAATGCACAGTGAAAATGCCTGCAGTATTGAGCCAGCAAAGAACAATGAAAGAAATGGATATCACAACAGGCATGAGGCTTTCTAATCAATTCTTTAACTTACTGTTCAAAAGTAGGTTTGTACTTTTTTAACGAGGATATGGGGGCTGCATTTATCTGGCTCCACTAACACAGCAGATTACAGCACTAATTAAGTAAACTTTCACGTAGAGATCAAGTACAGTTATCTCTTTGTTGTGAAAACACTGTTTGTTGTTGGTTTTCCAGACAAAATTAAAAATAAAATAATATTAAAATAAAATAAAATAGAACACTAATTACAATTGCTGCATGTCATTCAATTTTCTTTTAAAAAAGTGGCTACTATGTACTATATTTATAAATAAGATGGAAATACGATAATGATGTTTCCTGTAATTTTAATTTTGTCATACAAAAAAATAAAATGACACAAATTTGACTATGATATTTAATTTGTTCAGTTTGCGTGACAAGGAAGCTATAGACCTTTTTTTCTATGTTCATGTATTTTGGTAAACATCAGTGTTGGATGCTGAAAGTCTCCATGGTGAGAATTTCATTGACACTTTAAGGCAAGTATTTCAATCTGTGCTCCATCAGTCTATTAAAGGTGATCTCCTAATTATGAGAAAACTATATCACTCTCAGGATGAGACACAGACGAGTCCATCTGGATCTTTTAATTCCAAATATTTTATTTCAATAAATACAGGAAATGTTAATATTTCAAGAATACAAAAAACTATTTTCCAAAATGTTACATGTTACTATGAGGCTCATGTTCTTGCGAACAGTCTAAACCATAAGCATGTGGACATTACCCCTCCCCAAAGACTTTTACTGTGACATTTTCAAATGCTTTTTCTTCACTGATTACAAATGTAAAAAAAATAATCAGTCATAACTATAACTTTTGAAATTATTTATGTCTAAGCTTGTATAAGTTTGTATTTGCTACAAGCCTCCAAAGCAAAAGCACACAAATATGTCACCTGGTTTTTGGTGTTACAACTCAAATAAAAATATAAAAATTAAATGTGGTCAGTGGCCCATTATCTTATTTTTTCATTTTTTTTTTTAAGTTTTACACTTTTGATTTTGGAATGAAAAACAAATCTTTATTTTCAATAAAGACTAAGAAAATACTTATTTTTTTCCTTTGCTTTTCTATAAATATCACTTTTTAAAAGAAGATGCAGTGACTAAAACAAAGGAGGACCCAAGTATATAAAATCAAAAACTGAAAAACTGTAGCAGACCACAGAAGTCAGACACTGAACTATAGCATCTTAAAGTTGGTTTGAGCATATGAGTTAAAGTGGTTTCTTTTCATTTGTGTGTGTGCTGAAATGCTGTGTACGTGTGCTCATTTAACCAACTGTGAGAAATGTGTGTTATCTAGTCATCAAAACCCTAGTGCCCTGGCACTAAGCAGAAGGAGGGGTGAAAGGTCAGGTCAGGGGCAGTCACGACCTTTCCTTCTCCCCGCCACAGTGTCATCCTTTGGGCAGGGCAAACAAACATGCCTGGCCCCTGGGCAACGTGGGCTCAGCGGGATGGCATTGCCAGGTCAGGGTAAAGCCTGGGACAGGACAGAATGGGATGGCAGGCCTCTGATAGATGTTGCTCATTATTTTCACCCCAGAAAACCGGGACAATTACAAACAGAGAGATGCCACCGCAACTAGGCTATGGGGTCAAAGGCAGAGGGTTTTCATCCCCACTAACCCAACCATATTTGTCATTTAGCCGCACAGGAGCACACATTCTAGTACACAGGTTTCTTGCACTTGATTGACTAACAAACTTTTATGTGCATCTTTGTTCCAACTCTTGTGTGATATGGTAACCTTTAACTAGTTAGACAATGATATATGAGACAGTGATACTGATACAAGACAGAATTACAGAAAATCAGAAAAATAACATCCCACCCATTAAAACCTAATGAGGAGACAGCCAGTCTACGTATAAATTACCTTGCAATAATACACTTCTTCTTTCTCTAACACTATATGCACTCTTGGTGAATCTGACCCATTATTCTTAACATGATGCATTAGCAAATAAAAACATTCTAAAGACTCAAGTGAACTTGTTCTGAACTTATCAGAAAGCTCAAGTACCCTTATAACCCCCAAACCTTTCCAAGTCCCCAATGTAACTATATCAAGGAATTAAATATGCCCACTTCTTAGCTGTGGTTTCTTTTTTTCCCTCCCTGACCTGCATATTTTCCCAAGTTGTTTTGTATAATTTAAAGAGACTGTAAGGGAATGAGGGGTGTGTGTCATGATGTCTCTCTGAACTACATATATTTACTACTGAAAGTGAATTCTTTATGAGAGTGCAGATATCAAAGACAGCAGGATCAAAGAGGATTTAATAAGCTACCTACTGTTCTACGAAACCCAAACTTTCATGTCATGCATTTTCCTTGGTTTCTTCATTTTGGGCTTTGGGCCAAGGAACTGACACTAAAGGCAAGCATATGTAGTCACATTGTCATTCTCTATTCCTTTAATTTGTTAGTCTGTAAACCTTGTAGCAGAGAATGTCCCAGCGGCTGGCAAGTGTCGATTTTTTAAACAGTGTCAGTTTTGTACACCACGTCAACTATCTGCTCCTCTTACAGCACTCTTTTGGTATGAGTATTTTCTTTCTTTTCTTTGTGTGTGTGTGTGTGTGTGTGTGTGTGTGTGTGTGTGTGTGTGTGTGTGTGTGTGTGTGTGTGTGTGTGTGTGTGTGTGTGTCCGTTTATAGATTGTATTGGGGAAGCATTAATCAGACCTTGCAGTTGGATACATGTCCATGTTAGGATTGTATGCCATTGTAGGACGGTATACATTAAATACATTTAAACTCAGAATTTTGGCAAAATAAGATCACAGACTGTAAAAATAGTGCCCTTCAAAACAAGTAGGGAGTGATTTGAGGTACCAAGGTCTATCCTTAAGGGATGGGCAGTAACTTCTAGTATTCATTTCTAAGATATTTAAGACTCAAGTAATTAATGGATTTAAGTAATGTACCAGGTCAAGACACAGTGTAACACACATCCTGTGTCAGCTTACTCCTTTAAGCTACTAAGTTCTGTAATTAAAAAAATGCCTAATTGTGCCGCAGTTATATCCAGACAAAAGTCCAGTGATACCCTATATATCCAGCTTTTGCAAAGCATATTTTAATGAGACATGAGCAAATACAAAACGTCAACTAATTGTTAAAAATAAGCAGAGAACAGATGCACGCCCATGTTCATTTTGGGTTTCAGAATGAAGGCTTAAAAACCATAAAAAGTGAATAACGGCTGTTTAACAGAGACATAAGGTCAAAAACTAAAGCAGCAATTGTGAACCATGTAAACGGTAAGAAGATGAATCACAAGTGTGGTTGTAATTCATTTAGCGGTTACTGAGAAAATACTTTAAAATGAGTGGAGAAAGGGTAAAAAGATGTAGAAAGGTCAGCTGTGGTTTTGGATATAGTTTTCTTCACAAATACGTCAGGAAAAGTGGAAACTGTATGTGTTATAGTACACAAAGTTTAGTCTGGGTGGAATTGTTATAAAATAAAGGGTTTGTAATTTAGCTGTGTAGGATATCCATGACTAAGGACCACAGAACTTTACCGGCAAAAGCATCCAATTAACTTTTTCTACTATATAAGAACATTTATTTTTTCACTGTAATTTGCACTGGACCACATAGTTACAGCAATCTGAGAATTGTGGCTTTGCAAAACTGGTTTATCCATGGTTATTTTGTGTGTTTAAAAGCTGTCAACACCATACTAAACAGTTCCATTTAAACTATGCAGCAAATGACTGCTACATTCAACAATGAATTATGGCAATCTGTTTAAAAACACAGTTGCACTTCTTCGCCTCTATTCCTTTACCCTTGCAGGTATCTCAGGCTCCAGAGCTGCATTGTCACTGGCCACACCAGCATCAACAGCAGGTTGTTATTTTATGTATAAACGTAAGGTATATGTGTAATATGACATTGAACACAGCCTGCATGCTGGTATTGTTTTTTTCTAAACATCTGATGGCTAAAACTTTATTCCCTTCTTATATAGACTATAGTATATGTAGAAAATGCTGCTCTCCCCTGGATGTTACACATAATCTAAGGTCTCCCGAGGTGACAGTTCCTTCATGAAGAACCTCACAAGACACTCTGATGTCACTGGCTGCTAGGTCTGTGGTTCACTGTATTCAATGCCCTTCTCCCCAGAGGATTACAGCAGCTCAGTCTAGTCTGCTATGTATGTCAACTCATAACTCAGGGTACAGACATATAGCTACTGTACTGCAATGCATTTTGCCTCTGTATCCATCCATCCATTCATCCAGCTAAAGTTATGCTAAGAAGCATTCCTACTATGAATATTTTCAATTTAGACCCACATGAGGTACGTTAGCTCCACGTAGTTTGGATGCTTTTTTTTTTTCTAATCATCATACCATCTACCTGATTTGAAATGCATTCATCAACGGCTTTGTAAATATTCCATATATGCAGAATATGTTGAAATTGCAAACTAAATTCAACCTAGACAAAAGGCTACCTGGCTGCGGGTGTGATTAACATTCAATGTTAATGGTTAGCTTACTTTCAAGGCAACTACACTGAGGTTAATAGTAGAGTTGACTGTGCCACATATGCAACTATGCTGTCTGCAAAACATAATGTGATAATGGTAAAATAGCTACTCTCTGCACAATTTACTGAACAGTCAAAGAAGTAGTTTTACTCCCAAGCTACACAGGCACAAAGCCATACATAATCACACAGCAGACACACTCTGACACTGCTCAGTCTTACAGGCACAGTCGCATGGAAATGGAATTCAATGTTCTCTGGTACCAGTGAATGAAAAATAAGTCAAACTGATGTTACCAAAATAAATAAATAAATAAAAAACACTGAAAATGGAGGGGATTCGGCATTACAAGAAAATGAAAAATGAGTGAAATTTGACATTATGCCATTATATTTTCAGAACAATGTTGAATTCAGTTTGAATCACTGAAGCTGCGGATGATCAGACATGGTCTTCACTTATTAAGCTGTGTTTACTGAGACGATGAAACAACATCATCAATCATCCTTAAAGACTAGTGCTCCGATGGGGAGAATTAGAATGCATTACAGATGTCACGCATCATCAAGCTAAACATCTCATTTCCACCTCGTTGTGCGCTGTGTCTGCTCTGTGTCTGGGACTTGGATCTCTCTCTGTATGTGGAGCATTTGTGTGTGCCTGTGTCTATGTGTGTTTACGGTTAACTGCTCTTGTGGACATTCTCCCTGGGGCAAGGTATCCATCACAGTCCAACCAGTTTTTTGACTGCGCAGAGCTTAGACCCTCAAGCCTATTTTTGGTCCCCTGAAAATATCCCTGGGGTCCATCTATGTCAGGGGATAACACCTGCACACACAGTAATGCAAATCACTATGACCCTAACACTCCTTTAATGCCCTCATTAGTGTGATTAGTCCCAGAGGCGGGACTAAACTAACACTGTCAACTTCCAAATACTCAGCTTTGCCCCTCAGGGTGACACTGGAGTCAGGAGGGCACCATACACACAAAATGACAATAGGCTGACATTTATATATTTTGTTTGCCCTCTATTTTGTTTGAATTTTCCTGTATTGTATGCTGATACATGTATTAGAGAACAGTGTTCTGTTACTACTTTGCTTTCCCTTGAGTAAATCAGTTTAACAGGCAGTAACCATACACAGAATACTATATGGACAAAAATGTTAAAATATTCTGATATGTTTTGTTACAGAGAAGCTGTTGCAAATGTTTAAATGCCAGCACTAATGGATATTGCTGTCGTTTTTGTGTTTTATTAAGCTTTGTACTCGTCAGATGAATACTTCAATGTAAGTCTCAAGCCAAAGATCCTAAAGCTAAACTAGTGCCTAGTGTGAGTGGATCCTAGCTAAACAAACTAACTAAAGTTTTAATGTGAGGGACAATATTATGGGAGTGTAAAAAGTAAATAATGAGCAAATTTCTAGATGCATGTATTCCTTTATGTCTGCACGCATGTTTGTATGCGCTTCATTCAACTGGAAAAGCAGGGTGACCCATATGTCTCCATATTTATTATTTCATGCAGCTTTCCTCCATCCTGAGGTGTCACAAACAACAATGGGCTGCAGAAACCCGCGACAAACGTGTCTCTAGGAATATTAAAGTCAGTGGCTCTGCTGTCATAATTAACTATTAAATATTGATGCCTATAACTTCTTCTGTGGTCTCTGTTAGCAGCCCTTTAAGACAAAAAGGAAACAAGAGGAAACTGTATGTGTCTGCAAGCATGCAAACCTGGCTCACCAATGAATTATTGACAGCAACATAATTAGTTTGGTGCTCTATTGTGTTAGCATGGTTTCTTCACATCCTACAAACATGTTCCGCTATAAGGAAAAATGTCAAACACAGGCATAGAGAGCTCTCTGAAGATGTATAATTGAAATGAATTCCCAAAAATACTTTTTTAACCCTATGTTATATGTTCAGTTAACAAATACTATGATAAAATAATGATGAAATGGAAGTTGTTTTTGTTATCTCAACCCTTAAGCACAGCACGGAGCCATCTGTAGAAGTGAGCGAACCTAATGTTTCAACTCTTTCATCTATGTTCACTTAAGAGACAATCTTTGACTCTCTGACACTTCTGTGACTCATTATATTCAACAGCAAATTTCACTCTACACTGCACTTGATACTAATATGAAAAACCCCATGGTTCTCACAATATAAATTTTACATTGATTCTCCCATACACATCTACTACTAATACTACTACTTCTAAAGGAATCAGCCTTACACCCAATCACGTTACCATGTGATTTTTTAAAATTTGTTTGGTTTTTAAAGCACTGCAAAGCATTTCTGAACATTTCTGAACTGTTTTTTTCCAAATGTTTTCATCCAGCAAAACTTTGTACCTAATGTAACAGGAAGTATATTTCGTGTCTTCAGGAGTGTTGTATCACCATGGCAATCAAGAAATCTGAGTTATGGGAAAAGGGGACACTATACCCCCTAAACCTAAAAACTAGACCTAACCAAGTTTCAGTTTTCATATTTGTTTTAAGTTATTGTTCTTTTAAAAATTTTTGAGTGAGCAACAGATTCACTTCTGACCACCCCTTCTGACCATCGAAAGTGGACTTTTTTGCTGTATAAAGTAGAAACTTTAAAGTTATCTACATTGCCAATATTTGATATATATCAGGCCAAACAGATGGAAAGTTGGGCTCAGAGACACAGAAATAAAAGGTTGAGAAATTTGTGTCCAGGACCACAATAAGAAGAGATTTTGAGTCTAGGAATAGGAGACAATAGATTAGAAGTCTCATGCACTGGGTAAATGGAAATACTGACCAATACTTGTGCAATAGAGTTGCACAAGTACTCCTGTATTTGCTATTTTCAGACTTACCCTCCTTGTTTTTGTTTTCCATCCTTGTTGATTTCACCTATACTTCTTTCATAATCACTTCGAGATGTTTAATATTGTAAGGTAAAAACCCTACATTAATATAGAGAAACCCCCTATGAGCAAGCTGGCATCAGTGGGAAGGAAAAATTCCCTTTTAACAGGAAACGCCCAGCAGAACCAGGCTCAGGGAGGGGCAGCCATCTGCCATGACCGGTTGGGGTTGAGGGGAGGGATACAAGACAATAGCACTTTAGCCATTTATTGTTGTTGCACCTCAGTGTTTTGTAAATTCAAAAACAGGCATGAGCTACAACATACCTAATATATAAATACCACAGAGCCAAACTGTTCCTTCTACAGGGAGTGCAGAATTATTAGGCAAATGAGTATTTTGTCCACATCATCCTCTTCATGCATGTTGTCTTACTCCAAGCTGTATAGGCTCGAAAGCCTACTACCAATTAAGCATATTAGGTGATGTGCATCTCTGTAATGAGAAGGGGTGTGGTCTAATGATATCAACACCCTATATCAGGTGTGCATAATTATTAGGCAACGTTATGGGCTCAAAATGTGGTCATAAATATTTTGTACGTGTAAAAAAGATTTGTATGTGTAAAAAAGATTTGTGTGTGCGTAAAAAAGATTTTTATGTGTAAAATGTGAAAGGACTTTTATGCTGCGCACTGTGACTCACAGCAATGGTCCTGGGTCAGCCCTGACTTTGTGTTAAACTAATCCTAAAGTAATAATGGTATTTCTAACCACTGATATACCACAACTTTTTCCTTTCAACAGCTACTGAAAGTTAGGGGACCTAGCTGCTATCGGATATTTATATAGCGATCCTCCAGCTTCAAACTGTATCACCCTTCAAGGACCTGCAGTTCAAAAAAGCGCCCCTCCGACAGCCAATCCCATCTGTTCGCTGATTGGATTGTTACATTTGTGATTGACATGACATTGACCAATCAGATGAAAGGAAGAAAAATAGGGTCAAAATCCGTTCTTGTAACTTGCAGGGTTTTTTTTTCTAAGTCCACACACAAATCTTTTTTACACATACAAATCTTTTTTACGCACACACAAATCTTTTTTACGCACACACAAATCTTTTTTACGCACACACAAATCTTTTTTACACATACAAATCTTTTTTACACATACAAATCTTTTTTACACATACAAATCTTTTTTACGCACACACAAATCTTTTTTACACATACAAATCTTTTTTACACATACAAATCTTTTTTACGCACACACAAATCTTTTTTACACATACAAATCTTTTTTACGCACACACAAATCTTTTTTACGCACACACAAATCTTTTTTACGCACACACAAATCTTTTTTACACAAACAAATCTTTTTTACACATACAAATCTTTTTTACAAGTACAAAATATTTATGACCACATTTTGAGCCCATACAACGTCCTTTCCTTGGGCAAAATGGGTCAAAAGAAGGACTTGACAGGCTCCGAAAAGTCAAAAATAGTGAGATATCTTGCAGAGGGATGCAGCAGTCTCAAAATTGCAAAGCTTCTGAAGCGTGATCATCGAACAATCAAGCGTTTCATTCAAAATAGTCAACAGGGTCACAAGAAGCGTGTGGAAAAACCAAGGCGCAAAATAACTGCCCATGAACTGAGAAAAGTCAAGCGTGCAGCTGCCAAGATGCCACTTGCCACCAGTTTGGCCATATTTCAGAGCTGCAACATCACTGGAGTGCCCAAAAGCACAAGGTGTGCAATACTCAGAGACATGGCCAAGGTAAGAAAGGCTGAAAGACGACCACCACTGAACAAGACACACAAGCTGAAACGTCAAGACTGGGCCAAGAAATATCTCAAGACTGATTTTTCTAAGGTTTTATGGACTGATGAAATGAGAGTGAGTCTTGATGGGCCAGATGGATGGGCCCGTGGCTGGATTGGTAAAGGGCAGAGAGCTCCAGTCCGACTCAGACGCCAGCAAGGTGGAGGTGGAGTACTGGTTTGGGCTGGTATCATCAAAGATGAGCTTGTGGGGCCTTTTCGGGTTGAGGATGGAGTCAAGCTCAACTCCCAGTTCTACTGCCAGTTTCTGGAAGACACCTTCTTCAAGCAGTGGTACAGGAAGAAGTCTGCATCCTTCAAGAAAAACATGATTTTCATGCAGGACAATGCTCCATCACACGCGTCCAAGTACTCCACAGCGTGGCTGGCAAGAAAGGGTATAAAAGAAGAAAAACTAATGACATGGCCTCCTTGTTCACCTGATCTGAACCCCATTGAGAACCTGTGGTCCATCATCAAATGTGAGATTTACAAGGAGGGAAAACAGTACACCTCTCTGAACAGTGTCTGGGAGGCTGTGGTTGCTGCTGCACGCAATGTTGATGGTGAACAGATCAAAACACTGACAGAATCCATGGATGGCAGGCTTTTGAGTGTCCTTGCAAAGAAAGGTGGCTATATTGGTCACTGATTTGTTTTTGTTTTGTTTTTGAATGTCAGAAACGTATATTTGTGAATGTGGAGATGTTATATTGGTTTCACTGGTAAAAATAAATAATTGAAATGGGTATATATTTGTTTTTTGTTAAGTTGCTTAATAATTATGCACAGTAATAGTCACCTGCACACACAGATATCCCCCTAAAATAGCTAAAACTAAAAACAAACTAAAAACTACTTCCAAAAACATTCAGCTTTGATATTAATGAGTTTTTTGGGTTCATTGAGAACATGGTTGTTGTTCAATAATAACATTATTCCTCAAAAATACAACTTGCCTAATAATTCTGCACTCCCTGTAGAAAGATACAATTTAGCCAGTATTTCATCATGACATTTAATTCATCTAATAAGAAAAGAAAAAAATCATTTTCCATTAAATACAATTTTGTTTCAAAATGCAGCTTTCCAAAGGATTATTGTGTTTCATGCCACAGCATTACCTGGAAGATAACTGCAACTAATGGTGACAGTTAGGACAGCCTAGTATTCTGTAACACACAAATTTATGAAAAATCACAAGTGAATCACTTGAAGCCGACAAATCCATAGCTAACTAAGGGCTGTCTGCTCAATACCATCCTCATGCCATGGAATAAAGTAATCCCTCTCATCTGCTCGGACTTGTTAACAAAGCTGTCAGCTTGCTTTTACAACCAAACAGGCCTCAAACAGACCTTCAAACAGCAGCAGCACTGCCCTCAATACAAACACATAGGCACGGGCACACACAACATCCTGCTTCCCTCTTTCTCTCTTGTGTCGACTAAATGTCAACTCTTCTGACATACAGCCTTGTTTACAGCCAGTGATTACCTCATAGCTAATTAATCCAGATTCAATCAATGTGAAATGTTCAGATATTGTACCTGTGTCTGTGTGCTACTTTTATATGTCTGCATGTAGGAGTGTGTGTGAGAGGGAGAGAGAGAGAGATGGAGTAATCAGAAGGGAGGATCAGTAGGTTAGATGATGATGGATGGCACACGGTGAGAGCCCTGTTCTAATCAGCAGGACCTTTTCCCTGTGGTGGAGGAGGTGGCAGCAAAGAGGATGGCAAAGGCTGATTGACGGAGGGATATGTGTGTGTATGTGGGTCTGTGTCCGGGAGGTACCTTGTATTTCTAAGAATGTACACTGCATGGCTTTTAGTGAAAACCAAAAGCAGATAATGGACAACAAAAAAGCTGGGAATCATACTAAGCGAGATAATAGAAGAGCAAAAACTTTACTGACCTGCTAGAGACTAAATCTGGCAAGAGGAAGTAAAGACAACATTAAGTTATAATGGGATTAATCAATCTTAATGAACTCATTTACATAATCATGTATAAGAGGAAAAATAACTGCAATTTTCTGTAACAGTCATTCTTAAGCTGAGTGCTAGAGACTGTGAAAGAGAGAAGATCAATACAAAAAAGGCTTTTTTCCAGAAGAAAATGGAGATGAAGGGAACAAGTTGCACTGATTAGCGTGCAACACATGTTCTTTGCTTTCTGATGAAAGTGAAACACGCATATAAAGGTTTTGCTGCCTCTATTTATTCTCCCATTCTCCCTGAAAGACCGCATGTTACAGAGCTAGTGTTACTCTTACTTACATACTAAATATAAGCTCTTCCTAATAGCTGCTCTTTTTATAGTTTCCCCTCTCCACTGTATTAAACCACAAAGGGTCTTGGCATACATCTTATATCAAACAGGCAAGGCCATGAGAATTAAAGAAGAAAACATTTGTTTGTTGTCTCACTACCTCTGTTCATTAGCAGCTCTTCAGGAATTGTCCCCAGTCTCATTCTGGCTGTTTCTTGGAGTGACTTTAGAGAAGTTCAACCAATGGCATGTTTAAAAGATCATTTGTAGATGTTCAACACAAACAAACCAGCCTCATTTAAAATGTTAGGGCACAGTCTATTTATGGGTCTTGTTTGCATTTGAGGAAACATAGTGGCGTAAACATGTTACAAATATATGAGTATTCTTATTAATCTGGGATTTTCTAGTAATTAGTTAACAAGCATTAATAAGTGAGTAAAAATCTGTCACACTGCTTCTTCCAGATGACACTGATGGGAGATAAAAGCCTGACCCAGATATGGGTACATGTACAAAAAAAAGGTATGTATATTATGATTACATGGAAAACATTGTTGCAGTAAGTCTAGGTAACTTTGTACAATAGTTAACTGAGTATTTTAATATGTTTATCTAGTCAGACATAATAACTGACTTGACTTTAACTGTATAAGCAAATCAATGGACCAGAGGAATGCCTAACAAATTTTCTTTCATCAGTGGTGACTTTCATATTTTATATACAAAACATATTCGATATGATATCACGTTTAAACAGAAAGTGACAGTGAATATGCAAATTAGCAGTTTTAATACCATTCATTAGCATATACATATATATTATAGGAAACTAAATCTGACTGAGACTTTGGATACCTGGGTTACAAAAAATCCATACATACGTTTTCTTTTCTCTTATCATACATAACATGCAAATCAAAATATTAGTTTTTGTGTGACTGTCCACACTTTTTTGTTTTTGTTGCGCTGCCAGTTTTTAGATGCAAAAACATTCAGCAGCCAAATAACAAATTTTAAAAACTGAATCAGTTTCATTTTGAGAAATAACTCCTACGGTCTCTCTAGGATGGGAATTCACTAAAATATATGACCTAACATGGAAGATAGCACTTCGACTTTGTTAAGTGACTACTAAGCTCTGCTGGCATGATCACTATAATCTTTATGCACACTGACTTAATTCTCTGTCTCACTGACTACAACTGAGGTCATCTGCTTGATGTATGATGACATACAAGGCAACAACACAGAGATTCAGGGACTTTAAAGGAACCTTTTTGAAAGTGTGTGCATCTGAATTAATGTGTCGCAAACTGTGTGCTGGCAAACTTGTGTGTGGTATCACAAGGATCAAAGGCAGTGACACACACTGCCAATGAGGATCAGACTGTCGCAATTACCAGAGTCATAAGAACGGCTGATGTTTCAACGCCCATTCCGATCCCTCTGGAACAGGTTCTGGAGGTGGCTGATTACATACACACATAGTACTAATTACGCACACAGGCATTTTCCCATACTAACACAGACTAAGATCTACACCCACACGCAGTTATTCACACATATGCAAGCACACTAAAAGATCCACAGGCGCACTATGAGAGCTGCACAGGTGGTGCCTCGTATGAGGTCTGCACTCCACATCAAAAGGACACCTCTGACATCTCAGATCGCTCACAAATGATGATGCACAGAGATCTTTTGCCACTACAAAGACAGAACAAAAGAACTGACATGAAAGAGAAGTCAATAAACATAAGGCGTTTAATAAAACATTTTTTCTGCTGAATTCACTACAAAGGTTTTCGCAATTTTTTTTCCCTCACACGACAAAACAAAAAGAAATAGAACTGTTGAATCACATGACTGACTGAGAAGAGCAGCAGCAGTTCAGTCATGATTGACCTACCCTGGTTCTATCGCAGAAATATGAGGGCAACTGAAGGCAACATCATCAGTAAAAAAGGCGTGCGCTTTGCAGAGACTGGTGTGTAGCATATAAACATTAATCATGCATGTTAAAATCATATATCTCTCTCTCTCTCTCTCTCTGAATAAAGCTGGCACACTATTTTACATATTTGCATCTGCTGCAATGTCATGCTCCACATATGCACGCTGTGGATTACACTAAATAAATATGTACTAAGATTGACCAAAGTATTTTGAACACAATCTTACAGTCTCAACAGAAAACACAGACAGCATGTGTTTCATGCAGAGGTGGCTGAGTGAGTTAGAGATGTGGCTTACAGATGTTCAAAGTCCCACAGCAGTTGTTGGAGCTACAGTGAAGTGTCAGCCCAGGAGGATGGAGAGCCGAGGCACAACAGCATAGAAACAGAATGGAACATGAGGTCACACTCAAAGCCTCACAGCCCAAAGCACCTCAAACTTCTGGCACTGGCAACAGCCTGTGAGCAAACATCACTCAACATGCCACATGGCAGGGAATAGCTTTGCTATGAAGGGGTGTATGTGGACTGCACTGGGACATGTTTAGGTAGGTATAGGTCCAAGTAACAGGGACAAAAATCACATTCCTGTGTTTTTAGGTCAAAATGACACTGCTATGCTACTTTATTAAGTAAACCTATTCAACTTCTTGTTAATCAAAAATATTTAATCAGCCAGTCACATAGTAGGAACACAGTGCATTTAGGTGTGCTGACATGGTCAAGATGACCTGCTGAATCTCTATCTGAGCATCATCAATGGGGAAAAAAGATGATCTATATAACTTTAGAGGTGACATGGCTGTTGGTGACAGGTTATACAATGTTTCAGGTCCTGATCTACTAAGATTTTTTTTCCCCCTCAAACCATCTCCAGGTTTTACAGAAAATGGTCCAGAAAGTAGGGAATATTCAGCGACTAGCAATTCTCTGGGCAAAAATACCTTGTTGATGCCAGAGGACAGAGGTGAATGGCCAGACTGCTCTGAGCTGATAGTAAGTAACCACTTGTAACAACTAAGATGTGAAGAACACACAAACAGATGAACACACAAAACATCAAATCTTAAAGCAGTAAGGCTACAATATCCACAGCATTGCTAAAATCGAACACTGGAAAAATGTTGCCTGCTCTGAAGAGTCAGAGGTTTTATTTTAAAGTTGAAAGCATGGATCCATCCATCCTTATATAACCAGGTCAGGCTAGTGGTGATGTATCAGGGTGGGGGTATTTGGTACCAGCTGGACATAGTTTAAATACCTGGTCAGCAAAATATCCTATTTTTGCAGACCATGCCATTCCCTTATGACCACATTGTACTCATCTTTTGATGGTCGCTTCGAGCAGCATAACATGCCATGATACAAAACTCAAGCAACCTCAAACTAGTTTTGTGGACAAGACAATGAGTTGACTGTACTTAAGTGGCCTCCACAGTCACCAGATCGCAATCCAGTCCAATCTCAATTCATCTTTGTGGCAGAAAAGAATATTTGCAATGGAAGCAATGAAGGAAAAAAATCTGAGGAAGCGAAGCCTGGTTCGACCACAAACAAAGTGTTGGGACACCTACATGAATGTGCCCATTCACAGATTGTCTTTTCTTGGATTGCTTTAGAGGATACTAATCACTACCAGGAACACCCTCCCATTTTGAAGTCACTCTGTGTGTTCCTGTTACTGTTTCTACCATATCAGCTCCAGTAAGTGATTACTCACTTGACCCTTGACTGGACCCATTGTGCTGAGTGAGTACTTAGTGTTTAGTTCACAGATGATCTCTTCTTTCTGTGATTTTTATAAGCTAGCACATATACTACACTGGCAGCAGTTTTTACTTAACTAAACAATAAACAACAATGAAGAGCTACTTTTTAAAAATGTCCCTATTGAATAAAATGAATTAATTTAACACATTTCTAAAACTCTAAAAAACATTGAGGTCTGTGAGTGGCAGCAGAATTGCTCCTAACCTAATGTGTGTGGGGGAAGCTGCATAAATGTGGTTAACTCATTGCTTTTCCAGGTGGTCTGTGCCAAGGTGAAAATGGCTAACATCATAGGTCAACCTAGACTTTTTTTTTCTTCCCTCTGATGTGGGACTGTAAAGTGCCTGTTACCGCTTAGACACCTCTCAAAGCTTTTCCTGTTGGAAAGACCCTTTACATTGTGTTCAAGTCTTCCCATGCTGGTTTGGCGCTCATATGCCCAACCCTGACTGCATGATGTATCCTGAGGAAAAATCCAGATAAAACCAATAGGTTATTTCCTCTACGTTTCAACAGCCAATGTACTATTTCAAATAGATGATGCAATTCAATTCAGAAGTTTACTTAAATTAGTCATTTTTAATGCTTAAATAATTATGCTTTTTTCCCTCATTCCAAACATTTCTCATAGTTTTGAGTGACTGATGCGTTTGTCTGTGTGTACAAGCCCGTGTGCTTAAATTAACTGAAGGATGACACACGCACTGTAGTATAACATGAATATTCTGCTAAGGTCTGTCCGCCTGGGTCTCCTGTCTGTATGGGGAACCATGTAGATGGAGGTGGGGTGAGGGCTGGGAAGGCATGCACTCTCTAATGGTCCTCCCAGGGACCTGACGCCACTCTCTAGAGACACACAGGCTCTATACATCCCAAGCCTGCTGTCTTTGTCATAATACACACTTCCTCAGATATTCCCTTTCAAATCCATTAAATCCAAAGTCAAATCACACCTAATTAGGATAAGCAGTCCAAGTTCAGAGGAACTGTATCAAGTACATGACACGCGAAAATTCTGATACGGCGCATGAATGCGTCACTGTGTTTTTTTCTTATGGGTATGTGGTGTTAGCGTGTGTGGAAATGTAATTTCAATTAGAATTAATACCCCAGACAATCTGTGCCTACTTCTGGTAAGACATGGTTGATAAAACTGCTCAGCAGGATTATATCACCTCTTTACTGAAAGACATAATTATCATACAAAAAGACATACAAAGCAATAATAAAAAGAGGGTGAAAGAGTTATAATTTACATATCCACTACAAAAGGGATACATGTGCATACTTGTCAGATCGTTCTCTCCCATACACATGTATACGGAAGAAAATACACTCATACTGCAAGCACCATAATTATAAGAGTCAGTCTATGTTTTTTCTTTGAAGTATTTTTGTTACAAATACGAGTCAATATTCCAGGTTGTATTTGAGAGTCTGGGTGTGTGCTTCACCTTTCTTCATGACCATCATGGAAAGCAGTGTGTCTCCTGCCCCTTTTAATCAGAGTAGCACAACGGCGAGGATAAAGCCGCATTATCTCAGCACAATCAGATTAGAGAGGATTGCTGTTCTGCGAAGCAACACAAAGTAAAGCACCAAACCTCTCGGATCAAGATGATTTGATTATTAATTCGCGATCATATTATCCTTTAAGAAGTATAAATTGTTTTATTTTTATTTATTTAATTTCCATTTGTTTCTAAAATTTTCCCACAGTTCCTAAGGCTAAAAGAAGATGGGAAGATTATCTTACCCACCTGAGCAAGTGTTCTTTACTCCTCCCTCGCACTGTTTCTCCTTTAATTCATTTCTCCCCTTCGCTTACTGGTGGTGGTTGTTGTTACTTCTGCCAGTGGCCAGATGGGGGTGCCATGCCTGCTGCACACAGTCAGGGCCTCCTCCACACCTAATCTCATCAAAATAAACATGCCAGCTTATGTCAGCTTCTCCAGCAGCGAGAGACAGGGAAGGAGGGTGCTATAGAAACAGGTCAGGCTAATCATGCATATAATTGCATTATGACATTTTGGGCTACTGGGACAAGACCTTTGGATATCAGGTTATCCTCGAAGCACTTAAGTGATTAACAAATGAAAATGCAGCTCTGAAACTTAATTAGATATTATGTCTCAGCCATGCCTACGGGGTGGGGTTTCAAGGTAGTAGTTGTCAGTGGGTTACACAGAGGGCACACAATGTACTATGTAAGTCTGTAAGTTAAATCAGAGAAATGCAAAATTTACCTGAATTTATCATTTCTGCCTTGGCAATATTAGTTCTTAAGTAAATTATTTGATGATCATTGCAGTTGCTAATTAAAGCTTTCCAACTGCATACATGAGTCAGATTGCAATTATTACAAAATGGAAAGATGTGGGAATGCTTTTACATTAACTTGCAGTTAATTTAGGATTATTTACAATAACCACTTCCTTGGATTACAGTTAAGATAAAGAGAGATATTCCACTTTTATTTAAAAAAAATCATTAAGCATTGAGAAGCCTGCTGCTCTCTGTAATTCTTTCACTTATACAAAAGTAAATTGTTCACATTAGAATATGTAGTTTATCATCAGATCACTCCATAACATCAGAGTTACAAAGACAAAGTGAAAATTAAATTGGTCAGCTGGTCTCCAGGGATTTGTTTTTCAGTACCTGACATTTACCATAGCACAGACAAAGCACAGCATTACATATATTACTTGACTATTTTACAACAGGCACAATTGTCAAAAACAAAGACATTACTGCTAAGATATAGCAGTATATATACACACACACACTCTCACTGGCCACTCTATAACCTTTCATCATATCCCCCCTGTTGGAAACTCTTGAACATGATTAGCTACTTTTCCACTTTACTAATTCATAGGCAACTTAAGCCCCTGAACACAAAGGGCAAAATCATTCTGTAGTCTCCAATGCTTTTGTCCCTGTCAAATGCACATACACTCAGTTTGATTGAATGATTCCTTGTTCTGCATCATACTTGGTCATCCATTAACATGAAGTTCCTTCTTCCTTCTCTAGCTGAAACCAACTGAAATGTTAAAAATCCAAGCAATGAGCAAATACTGCTTTCTTGACACTGGCTAAATACAGACAGGGCATTAACATTTTAAAACAAGGTGACACATTTGTCACGGATTGATTTGGGAGCGGCATAACATGTTGTCTGTATCTCTAGACTCTGATGGGAGATTAACTAACGTATTACATTTCCGACACAGTGAGAACAAGACATGGATCTTGAACCTTAATCAATCTGTCTTGCAATATGGTATATACTGGAGTGAGTGATTGGCAGTAGTTAATGAGGATTTTTTTTTTTTCCAGTCAGGGTCATTCAAGGACAAATACTCAAAGAATATCAACATGGAAGCATCAGTGCTAGTGCTTCCAGTCTGTCCCAATCACAACTTATCATCAGCAGAAAGACTGTGATGAAGACATGGCTGCCGACAGATGTCCTGGACCATATCCGTGTTTGTGCCTCTGTTTCATGGGACAAGAGCCATCAGTCAGCAAGGCTAGGCGGGGAGAAGGAGGGATGCTAGGGGGGTTGGGGATGAGGATGTGGGAGGGTGGACAAGGGAAGACTGGGCCTCAGCTGTCAGCTCTGTGTACTCACATATGGCTCAGTGTCCTAGTAGCACTATGTGAAAAGACAAAGGGCCCTCCCTCTCCATCATCACAGAGAGACACACCTTTTGAGAAATCTCTGACAGTTTGCAGGTCTGCACACATGTACATGTGTGCACACACACACACACATATACACACACACGCAAATGTGCACATTTTTAGATATGCATGATACAACCACGGAGCTATATACAAGTATGCAGACAAAAACACACACAAAGCACATTCACAAGCAGGCATACTCATCTCCTGCATTTTGCATAGGTGACACTTTTCATTATTCAAAGCATCTTTCTGGGGATGTGGTGTGCACATCGAGAGGCGACATGCACTTTCTCCAAACAAGGTACACCTTAATTATGCATGCTCTGACTACAGACTTTGCATTTTAGTGTGTGTGTGTGTGTGTGTGTGTGTGTGTGTGTGTGTGTGTGTGTGTGTGTGTGTGTGTGTGTGTGTGTGTGTGTGTGCACGTGGACATGTGTTTCTGTATGCGTGTTTTTGGTTTATTTGCCTAATTGTAAGATAAGATAAGATAAGATAAGATAACCTTTATTAGTCCCACACGTGCACACACATAAGTGTTTATATGTTGGACATAGCATATGTGTTTGATTTTTAAGCATATTGAGTATACCTATGTCTCTGTATAAATGCCTTGGTAGACTGTCAGCAGTACTCTCTATACATCTGAAAACACTGAATTCAATATATTCATGTATGTAATCACAGGGTCACAACCACAAATGTTCATCAGTGACAGAACCTTGGTTAAAATTCCATTTTATCCTTAAACAAGCCACAATAAATTCCAAACAGTCACTTCATTATAATAGTATGCTGCGTTTGCAAAAAGCTTGGGAAAGTCTACATGAGCTAAGCCAGTTCCTGGTGAACAGATGAGATGCGGTGTGTCATAAAGGGTCCCCACCTGACCCACCCCTGATCAGAGCCAACTTCTGCTACAAGCCCTCAACAGAACATATTTGTATTGTTGTTGTTTGCTTAGTCTCTTTATCCGCCTGACAGGGTTTCAAACTTGCATGCCTCTCCCTGAAGAGACAGCAGTGATGAAACAATTCGAAAGATGGCGGCTCCTGTCATTCACTCAATTTTTCAGCTTGTGTAAAATACACAAGTAGGCTTTCATTTAGGTGATTACACCAGATTAGAATTCCCATTAACATTGGGAAGTGCACGTTGCTTTGGAAGAGGCCTTTACTTTGAGTACCGACACAACGGCACATTAGGACAGTGAGCATCACATTAACCGGCAGCACTGGCAGCTCAGAGGTGCCGCAAGACAGGGATTTTCAGCTTGATTGGGTTTTCATCTTGGAGTAAAGGGATGAATTATTTATTCTCCAACTTGAATGTGTGCATGAGATAGTACATGAGACACACACACACACACTAACTTGCTCTTTCACTATCTGTGTGTGTGTGTGTATTGGTGGTGGTGGTGGGGGGGGTGGGGGGGGGTGGGGGGGGGGGGGGTGGATGAAAAAAGCCAAGCCAAGGTAAATACTTTAAAACATTCTACCTTTCTCTTGATGCAGAAAAAGAACAAGCTTTAGGGTCAGGGTGCAACATTCCCAAAAGTGAAATTCCACCAATTATTCACAGGAGATCCACAGCGAGTGCTCAGGGCAACATGTCCGCACCCTTGAGTGGGCAGAGGAGACTGACAGGCCCATTATAAAAGGGCCCACGTGACAGATAAATATTTCAGACACAAATAAATAAAGGATGCCCGGTGTTTTCTCTCTGAATGACTTTTCACAGCCGAATGCCCACGGCCGCTTGCCCCGGGATCTCCTGACGGCACCCTTCAACCCCTCCCTTGCTACCACCCCTCTACCTATTCTACCTCAGGCTCTATGCGACACCCCAAAACAGGCCACCACCCTCTCTTGATGTTGCCCCCCACACAAACAACTACGGTGCTCCTCCTCCCATGCGCATATCCCCTGGGCCAACTGCTCCTGGAAGCAGCAGCAGGTGAAAGTACTGCTCCTCCATTTCTGGGTACAAAGAAGTAATTAATCTATGTGTCTAAGACAGGCTGTCTAGGAAGGCCTTCCTTTTGTGTTTGTGGATCTCGCTCAGTCAAGCTAACTCTGTCAAGAGCTCAAGCCTATTGTTGCCAGTAATTACTATAATGCGTAGAATACATGTTGAACTGTAATGACTTTTTTGTTACCTATAAGATGGTCACAAAAGGTGTCTATATAAAGTTATCACGTGCTAGGAAAAAAAAGTTTCAATTAACACTAGAATAAGTGTGTTAAATGTCTATGGCTATAATAAGAATGGTTAAGTGTCTCCCCTGCCTTACCAATAGCTTTATGGATTACCTTGCTCCACTTCATTAGGGCAATGTGACATCCCAAAGGAGGGAAGAGTGACAATTTAATTAGGGGGAAATTATGAGATGTTTCTGTGCTTACAATCTTAGTGATGTCAGGTGGGAATCTGAAAGATACCCTTTCCCCAATCTCAAAGCAAAAACATGCAAAGAGAGTGTCAAAATGTAAGCTAAATCAAGAAAGATGTAGCGTCCCAATCGTCTCAGCTCCCATCTCTAAGGTATATACTGGGTAAAGATAGGAGACAATGATAAGAGATCACAGTAGAAAACTGGGAACCCCAAACCAGCTTCATCAATCTGCAGAACAGTATACTTTTATACCAAAGTTTCATACAAATCCCAGTTATGTGTACTGCTTAGAATAACTGCTGCATTACTACTGAATGAAAACCATGTAAATATCAGCACTGACAAGAACTGTAGTTTAGATATCAGACAAGCATTGTATCGGCTTGAATACAATCATACTGACAGGTTTGCCTGTATAGGACTCATTCAAATGTTTCTACTGTGTGTTCAGTAGTTTGGATATCAGGTTTTTTCTTTGATGTCCTGCTGGGCAGCACAGAGAAAGCAACTCCACTACCAGTGGGACTATTACACAAGACAAGCTGAAATCCTGAGAACACAAAGTCTTTCTCGCTATCTTTTTGTCTGTCTCTCTTACTTTCACTCTTGCCTTCTCCATCTTTCCCAATATTTTTTCTTTCACAGCCTCCCTAACAAAAGTTGTGTTGAGCGGTGTTAGCATTGAGATAAAAAGAACACTAAAATATTAATGTAGCTGTGCTTTGTTCTGGCAAGCACAGAGACATTGAGATGGAGTTCTCCTGACTGATAGAAACCAGGTCTGATTCATTAGCTAGGGTGTCTGTGTAAGGAGGTCCACAGAGGCCTGCCGCATCCACTGAGAATGCTGGGCAGGCCACCCCCCAACCAACGAACCCCTTCCAATCAAGCCCTCCCATACACTCTCTCTAGCGATCTCCTCCTTCCACTTCATTCTCTCCATCATTATCCCCCACCTCTTTATTTTATCCGTAATTCGTTAACCCAAAATTTCCTCAAAACCTCACTTTACTGTCTGAATTCTTCATGTACGCACCTTGCATCCTCCACCTCCTCTACAGTAAGGTTCCTTTTACCTTCCCCCAACCCAGCCCCCTAGTATGCAAGTTGTTTGTTCTTTCTAATGCATCTCCAGATGTGGAAAAGAAACGGGTGAGAGAGAAAGTGAGAGAGAGGGGAGGGGTGTGCTTTTGGTGTAAGCAACTAAAAAAACAAACAAACAAACAAAAAGCTATGATCTGGTGCTACACTGCCCTTGGCGACTGCTTTTGAGAGGTAAAATGATATGTATTTAAACATATTCGAATTAAACTGCGCAGCAAAGTTGAAGACTTTACCACAGGGAGAGTCCATCTTTTTTTGTTTTAATAATACAATAATTTCTCTTTTCTCTCATCTTGTACTATAACCCACATTTCCTTTTCCTTGTGAGACAACGATGATCAAACCATCCTGAGTGGACACAATCACTGTAAACTGGAATAGAAAAACCTAGAGAGAGTAAAAGAGAAAGAGATGGAAATTACAAGTGCCTCCAAACTCCTTTCTTCTACAATCCCTTAAAACAATGAGCTACTTCCCCAATGAATAAGGAACAGCTCACTGGGATAGTCTACGAACAAGACTAAGGATTTCTGGGATATGTTTTATCTTTGTTATGCTCTCATTGAAAAAAAATCAATAGAGCAACATGAGAATAAAAAGACAAAGATAACAATGAGGCTAGATAAAGTAAAGTTTTCACAGATGTCTAGATACTTGTTAAGAAAAGTACTACACTTGTGACTTTGTTTCAGGATTAAAACTTACTAACTTGTGTTTCTGTGTATGAAAATTCTTCAACAACTGCGACTTGCCAAAAGATTGCACTGAAATCAGTGCATGACAACTTCTCTATTAATAGGTCGGAATTCATAACAGATGTACACAAGCTGTGATGTCTGTTGTGGTTTACACACATTGTGGTTTGCTGTTTTTGCTTTTCTTGTTTAAATAGTGTGTTGCAGTCCAGTGGGAAGTTTGAGAAATATGAGGACACTTGTTCTACTTGTTTGTTTGTTTTCTGTGTAAACAGGACTTGACAACCTTACCTGACATAAAACAAAAATAATGCACATGCAGTCATCACAAGAGAGACTTCATCAACTGAAATAGCTGAGAATAAGTGTAAAATATTTCATATCCATCAGCCAACAGCTTAGCTTTAAATTGCCCTAAACAGGCAAATGTGATCTTTTGTTTGTTTATCTTTTTCCAATGTTTCTAAATAATATATTATCCTATATATGCATATAATATATCATTATTCATATTATATATTATGTGTACATGCACAATGATGACAATTATGCAATGTACAAGCGTACTCAAACATGCAAAACACACAAGGAAAGACTACAAACATGGACACACTACACGTTTACCGTCTCACACATGCAAAGCGCTCTCTCTCTTTCACACAGAAGCACCCACCAAGCAAACAAGCACACAGATGAGGCACTACAAGCTCAAAATCCCTTTATTACCTCTCGTTGTGGAGAGGATGCAGAAGTGGCCCACCAAGTGGTCCCTTCTCTGTATATAAACCCTTAAAGCCTTGTCCCACACCAAATGAAAGGCCATTGCAATCTGTAAGCAACCCTGTTCCCATATGGGCCAGCCTGCCATGGGCCTCGTTTGCCTTTGTCCTGTGGATCTCTAAGGGCCAAGCCCTGCATGCCCCAGCCTAGCTCCAGGCATTTATTAAATATGCACCTTCCAGTCGCTGTGAAGAAAGATCCCAACCAGCTAATCTCATCACAGGCTGGGGACCCTCCACATATGTAAATCTACATCTGTTCCCCTTCAAAGAAAGAGATTCTCCCGGATTATCCCGTATACAGACCCAGACGCATATACATACACACATGGAAAAGCACTCACACACAAACATGCATAAGTATTCTTTCTCCCATATGGCCACTGCCAATCAAGAACTGCACCCTCTGCCACAGATTCCAAACACACTCTCCTTTCTCAATTAACCTGATGACAAGCAATGGTCAAGAAATTGCTCTTTGTGTCACAGCTTTGTATTTTCCTCAGTGGACGGTGGTAAGGAAAGCCTTACAAACCTTCTCCTTGCCTAAAGGCTACAGCTGGCAACTTTGTGATGGTGCTGAGCCAGAGCTCATAAAGAATAGCACCAGTGGTCCAGGAAGCTGGCACCATACTGAGAACGACAACCTATAGTGCCCTGGGATATCATTATACATCCCTGCAACACAGGATTAGCTTGCTCCCTGACTGGGAGCCATTTGACAGTCTATGGAAAAGATAGCTTTATCAAACGTAACTGACTGACAGACGACAGCAGAAACATATATGGATTAACTATGAACTTGTGTCCACACTGAAACTACTACCATGGTTCTGCTACTGCAATGCAACAATAAATAAATAAATAAAAATAACCAAAATATTTAGGAATCATATATGGTTGTTCTGAACCATGTGTAGTTTTACATAATTAACTTCTTAACTTCTGAACTATAGAGAAAAAAATTATTAGGCTTTATCATAGGGGTGGGCGGTATAAATGGTATACGGTAGAAACGATCAACATGCGATAGCGTATGTTGATAGTCTCATCAAGCTGCGCCTGTTTTGATCAAAAGCATCGCAGCGACTGCAAGCAATATCTGCAAATTATGCCGGGCAACAGTAATAGCAAAGAAACTAAGCACGTTTCGGAATAAGGGGAAAGCCAAAAACTGCACTTCCTCCACTTCCGTACCATTGATTCATTAAGGTTGAATTCTCTTGTAGCTGCTCTATTCCCTTGTTTTTGCAGTATATTAATGACTAGCCTCATATTGTGGATGGATTATCTCAGTTGTTCTCCTGACTGAAGTTTGGTCCGTTTACAGCATCATGTCATGCGATTGCATTTGTCCCTAACCATCAGGAACCCTCACGTTAACTTTTATTGAGTGGAAAAAAGTTCGCGTTCATCCTCCAGCTTCACTGTTTATGTTATGCTAACATAGCTGTGTTGCTAGCGATCACATAGCACATCATTATATACCAGCTAGTCCAACTTCAGTAACCGTAAAAAAAGTCACTACTGTTTAGTTTTCTGTCTTCCTTTATGTTGGAAGTGAAAGCAGAGCTGTACGTTTTCATTTTTTCAGAAATCTCTCAGTCAGAACATGCTATATCATGTTTAGGTGGAAACTAGTGACCTAACTTCCTGCTAACTTCTAACTCTGCTAATGTAATTAATTCTGTTTTCATGAATGCCTGGATGTTAAACTTAATAGTTAACACCTGGTGAAGCAGCAACGCTGATCATTTTATTAAAAATTAAAAATTTTAAAAGTTTTTAACTCTCAGTGATGCTGCAGTGATGCTTTGGGACCTGAAGCGGACAGAGTTTTGGACCCAGATTACTCCAAAAGGCTCCTGACTACGGTAGCTGTAATGCTCCGACAATCCATCAAGCAGCGCAGCTTCGTAGCTTACCAAAGTCATACTAAAACATTTTTTGACAGATTTTTAAGCCCCGTGTACCACATAAAATCAGTTTGAGGTCAGAAAGCGCAACCAGAATTCATACATAAGGCGCACCAGATTATAAGACGCACTGTCAATTTTTGAGAAAATTAAAGGATTTTAAGTGCGCCTTATAGTGCGGAAAATACAGTATACAGAAGAAAATAATATATCGCAATATATATCATTACCGCACATGCGTCAAATTATACCGCGATATGGATTTTAGGCCATATTGCCCAGCCCTACTTTATCACTAGTCTACAAACTTTACTTTGAATTCACTGTATCATTGTTTACAGCATTTGCCTATTGCATGTCCAATTACCTAAAAATACAGACAACAAATATAAAAACATAGCAATTATTTCCAAAACAATAAAGTAAAATTAGTAAGCTTACCTGACTTAATTCGATCATATCACGCTAACAATAATTACTTATTACAGTATTAATGATGTCTTAAACAACGAAACATGGTTTCATGTCTTAGTCACGGTATAAAAAAAGTTGCAAAACATTGTTTTTAAACAGTACATTTTATTAATGACTTACTTTTGTCTGACTGTTGCTGAAATTAAAAATTCACTCCTTTGGGGCTGATGCAGCTAGATCTGCTAGATCTCTACGCAAGGGATAATCTTCTATTACCCAATCATGTTTAAACATGCTTTGGTTATAGACAGGTAAACAGTGCATTTGAAGAATAAAAAGGGGAATGCAGCATTAACTATTGTGCGCTGATGATTTAGCTTTGCCTTACCTGCATTCATAAAGACTGGCCAGCACAGAGAGCACAGGACCAGATATCCATTAACCATGCTAAAAACCACAATTTGGTTATGGCTAAGTCATACAGTAAAAACCAACCTGGAATAATTTCCAGCTAGCTGACTAGTCTAAATTTAAACTACTTTAAACTACTGCCCTCTATCCTAACTACATATTTGTGTAAGACTTAAGGATACTTCTGTAGTTTCTTGCTTAAGTCCCATCAGATATCAACACATCAGTAGTCTGAACAGAGAAGATGTGTGGATCTCGTTGGCAGTTTGACATGTTATGCTCTTTTGCTCTAGCTATGATAAATGCTGAACACAACTTTTTCTGTGTTGGCTAGCTCTACTCTAAATACTTAGATCTAAAATGTCTTATCTGCCATTCCTGTAACATTGTTCCTACAGCTCAAATTCATCCTCTCTCTCAGTTCACTGTTGCACCAGCGGAGGCCAACCTATTTTTTTTATCCAATCACCCCCGTGTCAATTATAGAAGACAGAACAGCACTGGCAATTTAAAAAAATAAACACTAAGATAAAATGATTAATAATTGATTTTCATTTGTGCCCATTTGCGAAGGAATAGCACTGCTGTGTATATACTGATTCACCAAAATCAATCAGGTATATGTTTAACTTAATTCACCTTGAGCTGGAACAGCATGTTCACATGAGTTGGTATTGTATAATTAGACTTTAAAAAAAGGGCTCAAACACAAAGAAAGACCATCTGACACGACATAACAGCTACACAGTGGATGGTTGTTAAGACGTGTTCGATAGATCCGATTTGCATGTTTAATTAAGCTATCAGCTCAGTACAACAGAGACCCAAAACCTAAAGCCGCAGAGTCAACAGTCCCTGTAATAACACCTCCCTCTGGTCAGAAAGGGCTGACGGGAAGCGCAGGGAGGCAAAGGAGGTGCAAGAGAGGAGGCAGGCAAAAAAAGGCTGGAGGAGAGTGGAGGGGAGGGTGTGCAGTCAGTCACTAATACAGTGAAAGGGAAAGCGCAAAGCTTTTCATTAACACCCTGTGAAAGGCACATTCACACTCCAGCCCACTAATTAAGTCAGAGCTCACTCACTAGGGAGTGAGAAAGAGGGGAGAGAAAGATGAGTAGAGCTGGGAAAAAATGAGCTAAAAATGAGAATACTTGAAAAAATTAAAGAGGGGAACGTGCCAAAAAAGCAAGGTGGAAATATGGAATGAAGAGACAGCCACAGAGAGTGAAGGCGCAAAAGGAGACGGGGGGTATAGAGATAATATCACTGCTTCTAATCAGGCTGATTTTAAAGTCACTCATTGCCAGTCCACTGCAAGCCTCATTAACTCACCCCTGGCTGGCATCATTGTTCAGGCAGTGTTTGAAATCCACCAAAGGAATGGAGATTTGCTTTAATCCGGGCCCATCAAAGGTAACACTGATGGTGCAGTGACGCTGTGCCACTGGATTAGGCCAAGCTCGAGGGGAGACCGGGAAGAGAGCGGGTGGAACAAGAGAGAGAAAGACCCATCCTCAAAATGTAACCATTTTGAATTCAGTAGGTGACAGGTCTCAAGAGCCTCACCGGTACTCAAGATGACACTTTCAGACTGCATTTGAATAATCTGGATGGTCTAGGTTACATAATTATGCCATGACAATTTGTGCACATATGTCACAGTACATCCTAGCAGCCAGCATGTCAATGCGGGGAAGCTTACGGGGGTAGGGATAAGCACCATACTGTCCCCGCATTTACTCTCCACCACTGTGCTCTGATAGGTGCTGATTCTGGGAAAATTTGCAATTCAAAACAACTTTTTGAAAAGATTTTTTTCCCCCTCTCATGAATACAGAATTTGAGTAGGTTTAAATTGCACAGAGCAACAACGGGAGACCATTTGGTGTTTAGCTTACCCCTGACTGTGGCAAAGTAAGAGGAGTAAAGACTGGCTACATATTTGGGCAATGATTATAATCACAGTGTCATACATTTTGTCATGTTCACCATTTGATTTGTCAGCCAGGAATCTTGGTTCAAGCCAACAGGAAGTCCTACATGTTCCAAACGGACAGTCCATTTGGATTACTACAAACTGAGATAATACGGTTGTGGGATAAAATACCAGTGCTAGAGGGGAAAACACAGATGAGCTTTAGCCTCATGCAGAGAGAATGATGATGCCTGACAGATGTGATAAAAGGTATGCTGAAATACATACTTTTTATCATTTTTTTAAATGCATCTTCAAAACATATTTTCTAAAAGAGTTGCCTTCACTTACAGGGAGAGCTATCTCCTGTCTAGGAGACCTCGGAGTCCTGGATTTAAAACAACTCATCTTTATTCATGAGAAAAGACACTACAGTGGATATTAAACTTCAGTTTTAGGAATATCAAAGAAAAAGTGTCTGTCCTGCGAGGCTGCATTCCTGCATTTTTTACATTTGAAACATGTTAAAAGTCTACCTGTTCATTCTCAGAATGGCGGTGCTTCAAACAATGTTTAGACACTGGATGTGTTTCATGCTGATATTTTATGCTGACTCTGCTCTGCTTATGATATGTTAAACCAGAGTTCCAGGTGTCATCAACTATGCCCCAGCATACTTTGACACGGTCAAACTTCAGTGACAGAAAGGATTCTTAAAGGGGTTGATAGTGAACCGCGTGGTAGGGTGTTGGGCGGGGGAATGGGGTAAAAAGGAATGGCAAAGAGGTGAGAGATTGTGGGCATGAGGGCTCTAGGATCATGAGGGAGCCAGGTTAAGCCAGTTAAGGGCATTAGACCTCCAAGCTGATGAAAAGGGGTCCTCGTAGATCAAATTGAAGTAAATCTAGCCTAAATCCACCTTACAAAAGGAGTTTAGACTTTGCCATTGTGTAGGCCAGAGTAAACAGGGGGTGCTTGGGTAAGCCTCCCTTCACAGGGGACAAAGGCAGAGAGCTGAGGAACTGATCTTACCCCAGTAGGCCAATGTTAGCACACAGATCACAGGGTTAGACACACTCAACCCTATCAGCTGCTACAGGCCTCTACGGTCACAACACTCCTCTAAGCCTTAAACAAGCTATAAGTTCTCCACTGGCTCTGACACTCTTGCATGTCTGCCGTGAATGCTCACATTTTGCCCTAAAGACAAGAGAGATGATAACTTTGTGTCCAGTCACTGGCTCTTGAACAGACATCTCAGAGAGCATCTTCCCTGTCATCCTGGCTGTTTCACACATTCTTTTAATGGTTAAAAGGATTGTTTTTGCATTTTGTCTCCATGACAATGGCTGAATCAAACCTCCATCATCGTTTTCGTCAAAGTATGAGGCAAATTTCCCAGGTGGCTGCAGGGCACTTGTGCTTTCAAAAGAGGATCACAGTGGCAGAAAGAAAAAAAAAGCTCCTCATTCACTAAAAAACTTTCCAGAAAAGCAAGCACAATCATCCTGTTAATGGTTCTAATTGTGGCATCATCATACCCGTCACACTCCAGCTGAACCTAGAACAATAAATATGTGTTCAATTAAGATCCATCAAATGCTCCTAGCCACTCCTGCTGGAAAAACAAAGCGGGCCTCTGGCCCATGGGCCTCGTTCAATTCACCTGGAAATTATATTATGATGCTCTCATTTTTGACCTGCTTTAAATTATCTCCAGGAAAACAAAACCCTTCTCCATTTCTGCCAAGGCAATTGTTCTTCTTCTCACAAGTCGAAAACTTTGGCATATTTTAGCAGCTTTGGGTTTGAAAGGTACTAAAGTAGGTGTCAGCTACTATTACAGTCAAGATCTGCACAAACATGCATTCATACACATATGCTCTCTCTCTCTCTCACACACACACACACTGCAGGCCTAGGAGGCATTTATATGAGCCTCCAAAAAGATTACACATTGCTTCACTAATTATCAGCCAAGGAAACCATAACAGTGTTCCAACAACAGAAGAATGCAAAAACAAAGGAGCTATTCAGCAGCAGTAACACCCAAGGTGTTTTCATAGTGACGGCCATCTTGTCAACTGACAGAAGCTGCTGAATGAAATGAAAGAGAACTACCACAGGCAACCAGGTGCTTCTTCCATTTCACTGAAGTCATTCATGTTGTGAATAGCTATGGGCGGCTTTTAGAATGCGTGCACTTAGTTTAAAACATCTCCAACTGTTAAACTGTCTGTAAACACATATTGCAAACCTATAAATAGATGTCATGTCCAAGCCCATTACTAAGCACATGTGTGCAGTATTAGAGGAAGCAAAATTCCAGTTGCTGGTGTAAATCTGCAGTGACCGGTTTGATTTTTACTGAAGCAAGGCAGTGGATTAATAACACCTGGGTTGCTTTGAGTTGAATAAAATACACCTATCACACTTTACTACACTATTTACACATACAGTATTTGGTTTAGTGTTAAACTGCCCTGTGAATGGAGGAAACATCAATTTCTACCATTTCCTCACTAGACATATGGTACAAAGACTAATTCCTTCTAGCTGTCTATTATTATAAAGACAACTACTATTAGATGTCAAAAACGATATATTTTCATATAAAGCATAGAGCCAAAGTTTGGTCAAACAACCATGCTGTAAAAAGCTGCATGTTTTCACTGGTTACAAGTGAGAGTTGAACCACATGGCTGTAAGTCAGCATAAAGGCTTGTGCAAGTGTGCAGGTTCCAAATGAGCAGGAGGAGGGTAGAAGGCCAGTCACAAGCCAGGCTATAGGAGATGATAAATAATCTAGCTGAAGCCAGCCATAAGCAGAGTCTGCCTGTCAGTCCCCTCACCCTAGAACAGCCCGGGGTTATCATGACGTGCCAGCACATTTGGTGTGAGCGTTTGACTGCTTCACCTCCTAATCGTGCCTCCTCCGGGCAGCACTCTCCTGGGAGGCCTCCCAACCTCTTCTCCTCCTCCTACTCTACCTTTTTTAGCAGACTCTGCTGTTACACTGAATAGTCACATCACTGTTGATGGAGGAAGCTTGCAAAGTGTGAGGCTTGTTTCCAACCGTAGGTCCACTTATACTTTTCTACAGACAACTGTCTTGCATGTTTACACACATTCTATGACTGTTCTTGCATATATTTTAAATCCTTCACTTTCATTTCATTTTGTGTTTTGTCACATATTTTCATAATTTCAGTTACAACATAAAGGAACCATTACAAAAATCTAAGCACACAGTAAAAGACATACAGTTAAGTGTCCTACAAATGTGCGATATTTCAACAATCCCACAGGGTTTATTGATACATTTTGAGAAAACATGAGATTTTTCACTATAATACAATACCTAATAAACAGACTAATCAAATTTCTTATCCATTTTAGGACTGCTGAGGAGCTTAAGCCTGTCTTAGTTGTCAAGCCAAGAAGTGAGGTACACTTTTGAACCTGAGCTGTAAATTGCAAATTTGTTGTAAATCATTAAAGATGATAAGTTAGGAAAGTCAGTGGTATGGATAGTTCTGTGAGTATTGTGAGTTGAGTTTCCACAAATAACAGATATGGCTGCACACATTTAAGCTGTGGGGCGAGAGTGACCGATAAAAATTCCAATGTGACCGAATGGAACACATGTATTTGTACTGCACGCTCCATTGTTGCGTTCCATTTAGCATGTTTTTGGATTTAAACTTGTTCTCCCAAAAGAGAGCACCATCCAACTGTTTAAAAGTATTCGTTGCAATATAAATAAATCCTGTAACTATAATATAAGACGTTATGTATAACATAGGGGCATAACCCTCATGACATCACCTATTGGTTTAGGACTTTTGAGGCTTCAACATTAGCATTGTCCACCACCATATTGTTTTCTGTTAACCAGCAGTGACCATATTTGGTGAAAAAGTGAAACAACTTCTCATCTATCACTAGAAACAAGATCCTTAGAGCTGGTAATTTGCTCCGAAAAATAAAACACTGAAAAACATTTTTCTAACACTCTAGCAAACGCTTTAGATTAACTGTACCAAATAGCGAGGCATAATATTAAAACAGATGATTTCACTAAAAAGCTCCAAAAGACACGCAGGGGCATAAATGTGGTGGAGCCTAAATAACATGTACAGAAGAAGTAAATAGCAGAGATTAGATCTAGTAGATACCTGTCAAACATTGCAACCTCACCCCTAATGTTAGTATCAAATTAGATGATTCAGAAAAAAACCCACAAAAAAATATAACCTGTACTAAAGTTATAATGATGGGAAATCTATAGAGAATACCAGGCTGTAAATGTGATGTATAATGCTCTAAAGCTTTTAAATATGGGAGGCTAAAGGACTGTCTTGCTTTTGGAGCCAGTCTGAAGTGGCACCTAGAGGAACTGTATGTTTTGGCATTTCTGAATTTGCTCGTCCTCTCACCTTGACTTTTCCCCTTAATTGGAAGACAGCACCAGTTAAGACTACAAACAATAGTTTTGTCTTGAACCCTGCTGTGTTGTTGTGGCAATATCATTACCATTTTTCTTTCCAGGTGAGGCATCTATTTCCAAGGCAAATGTAGCCCACTTGTATGTGGCCTGTGCAGGCTGTGGTTTGTTGTTCTGGAACCCATCCATTTATGGTGGTTCATCTTGAACTATATTTATCTCTTCTCTTTTTCTCTCTCAGGCATGCAGGACTATATGAAGAAGAGTGTAAAGAGAAAAGTGTGAACAGCGCACAACTTTTTTGTAAAGGTTGAAAAATATTAATCAACAGTAGGGCTGCACGATTTTGCATAAAATGAGAATCACGATTTTTTTGGCTTAGAATTGAGATCACGATTCTCTTTTCTTTTCCAGTATAAATATTTATTGCACTTATTAACTGCACATCAACTTCGTAACAGTTGAAACTGAACATTAAAACAATAAATAAACATTAAAAACAACAAATGTCTCACATTTTGTCATTGCTGCAAAATGTTGTACTGCTTGAAATTCTGTCTCCACCATTGCTCGACGCTGCGTGTATAGAGCAGATAGTGCAACAATAGAAAAATAGTTGCGGGACGGCACTGTGTAGCGTTTGTCTAGGGTGTTGATCATTTTCCTAAATCCCTCGTTTTGCACAGTGTTGATGGGAGCCATATCTTTGGTCAGGTGATAAGTGATAGCCTCCGTAATTTCTTTGTGCCTGCGGGAGTTCGCCGTGTATAGGGAAGCGCTGTATAAGGTTCCCGTTATTGAGGTTTGGGTGGTTGACCGGAACGGATTTTCTCCTGTCACTTTCTCGTCATCCCTGATGTGCTCTCCGTTGTTTTTTCCCTGCTAATTTTAGCATCACACGGCACCGCTACTGTATCACGGGGTATAAGGCTCCGCCCTTGTCATTTGTTCAGCAGGAAGAGTGAGCGCTTGTTTTCATGCAAAGTACGTCCCGGATCAAAATGCGGTACAATCGTCGTCGTCTTTTTTGTTTGTTTGTTGTTGTTTTTTTTAAATCGTTGTCATTTGGAAATGAGATCGTACATAAGTATGAATCGAGATCGCGATTTTCTAACGATTAATCGTGCAGCCCTAATCAACAGTGTACTTATGCCATTCTGGAAGCAATCATTTTGATTAGGTTGGGGTTATGTTAACTGGAGAGTCTAAATTGCCCATAGGTTTAAATGTGAGTGTGAATGATCGTCTGTCTCTATGTGTTGCCCCTGTGACAGACTGGTGACCTGTCCCTTGTGTAACTTGCCTCTCGCCCTATGGTAGCGGGCATAGGCCCCAGCCCCCTGACTTTGAATTGGATAAGCGAAAGACAATGGATGGATGTATTTTTGCAAAAAATATAAAAAATATTATGAAGACAAGATCATATAAAGAACATAAACAAATACATGGATGACATGAGTCTTCTATGCTCACATGTAACCAAAATTTATCAATGCTTGGATCAGGACATAGCACATAACAAAGAAGCAGCCAGGTGACACATGCCTTCTTTACATCACTCCAAATGTACCTTTTTTGTTCTACTCAATTTTATAATAGTTCCAGTCATTCCTAAGCTTGCCGTCTGTGCCTCAACATTAGTGCTGCAATGGGACTGCAGACTATTTATGCTATTTATTCAATCAGATTTGAAATGGCACGTTATTCTGCTGGTCTAGAGCCAGAGTCTTCAAACAGAAGGTGATCTCAGACTGGGTTTTCTTGGACCTTTGTTGCTCTTTAAAGAAGCATGCTGACTAAAAGAAAACAGACACCCGTGTCCACCCACACAAACTTCTCTCTTACGCTAAAAATTTTGACAGCTCTACTCCAAAGAGCATTGCACCGACTGAGCGAATAAGCCATAGCTAGAACTTGAAGGCTTAAATGATGCAAGAGGGTGGGCAGCTACTCAAGAGGATGAATCAGAATTTCTCAGTGCATGGGTATACACTCTAAATATGAATTATTAAGTGGCTATCATACCCCCATAGTATAAAAATAAATCCAGGGGTGGTTGGAATGAGAACAATCTGAGGTAGTGGACCTGAATACTGATGTGGAAAGATATCCCAAAGGAGGTACAGGTACTAAAAAGGCTGCAAGGAAGTTTCCTTGGATCTCTTGCTGTAAGTGCCTGATCTTGCTGTTTAACCTCTGACATCACGAACTGCAACACACACTGTGGCATTCAGTGCTCTAACATCTCACTGGACACTTTACACTGTCCTATAAGCAAGTTACTAATCGGAATTCAAATCACAGTGGAACAACCAGAAAGAACAGTATGACGCACTGCTAAAACAGAACTAACTAGATGAAAAGGATTGCAAATCTACAAATCCGGATGGTAAAGTAAAAAAGAAAAGTCATGAAAATAAATAGTAAATACATAATAAATAATAGAAGTACTAAAATAATTTTTTGGTACAGCAGGCCTTAAGAAAAAACATTCTCTGGGGAGCCTAAAAATTTGGAAACAAATTTTTAACATCTATCTGTGGTATATGTGTGAACAGTTTGACTGAGCCACTGAATAACATCACCTTTCTCCTGTCACCAACAGCAGCAAAAAAACTACCTGTTATTACAACCACAAATTACCACCAAGTACGAGCATCCGTGTGTCATAAGTAACAGCAGGTATGTTTCTTGCACTGCAGGGCTTAACCTTGAATCCAAACAGGGAGACCATTTATTTACTTCAGACTTTTAGAGTACAATGTGATTATACATCATCCATCCATCGATCCATTCGCTTCCGCTTATCCGCTTATACATCATTATTACTGTATTACTGTATTAAAAGTCAGGCAATTCTTGAAGTAAAAATCTGGCAATAATGGGGATTTAAATATTATGGATTAAATTATTTTTTAAATAAAAAGATTGTCTATATGGTGAATAATCAGATGTGCAAATATATGTCTCAGAAAGGAGAACCAAAGCAAGCAGGGCTATTGTTTATTAGTGAGTACTATTCTTTTTTACTGAGTACTATTTATAACTACTTAGACCATGTATTGCAAAAAGTCAGCAAGTAGATCCTGGTTTGTGGTAAGTCTGCTTCATTATGGCAAAAATCATAGTCATTATCAATACTGAGATCTATGTTATTTAATCAGATCACTCAATGACCCTGCAAGCATAATCCATAATCCATAGATTACTTTTAAAGAAATGTTTTTAAACTGTTTAATTCCATGAAATTACTGTTTAACTTTAAAAAAAAGAATAATAAATGGGAATAAATGGAAATTGAGTAAATGAGCAAGGCAAAGGCCAGCTAAAATGAGAATAAAATGAGCACATAAACCAGAATGTGGCACACTACTCAGTTTTCCTGTTTTCATGATTATCTATGGCAAAGTAACAGAAAGAAAAATTAGACTTACACCAACAGGCTGCAGCTGCAGTTTGTGAGAAATTGAAGATTTGAGAATATCAAGGTAAATGTAATTGAGTCTTTCACCACAAGATGGGGTCTGTCTAAGAGGTCTTATCTCTATATGCTCTTGTGGCTCCATAACACCCTTGCTTGGGACCGTCACAAATTAGAATTACACATCACAACAATTTATACCTATGATGTTCTCATCACCTTCCTGAAGTACAATAAACCTGCCTCGACACAGAACTGTTACAGATCCACCACATTTTGGGAGAATAGTTTCAACTACACAAGTTAAAAGCCAGTCTTGTATGTAGATCTGTATTATAGATATACAATTTATTTGACTCAAAAGTACTGTATTCTGACTTTTGTCAGAAAGATACTATAATCTCATTTTTCAGTAGTACACAAAGACCAAGTGTAATTGAAAAACATCTGGAAAGGTTGCCCAAGAAATGAATGAAATTATTAAAAAATGACACAACTGAGATTTAGGAGGGTGCTATGTTTCAGTTACCGCAAGCTGTGAGAATATCAGGTATGAAAACATAAAGCTTAAAAGTCATTTTTTGGCCATGTTTATTCTTTAACACAACCTGAGTTCTTTAATATTGGATTTATTATAATTTCTTTAAGAATGTTCCATTCTTTGTCAAAATGATCCCTTGCTTAGATAATGTTGAGGTCGAGGCTATGGGGAGGCCAGTCTATAACTGATAGTGTTCCATTGTGCATTTTCCTATGCTTTTACTTCACTGGCAGTGTATTTGGGATTATTATCCTGTTGAAAACTTAAGCTGTTGCCAATCAGATGCTTTCCAGACGGTACTGGATTTTGGATCAAAATCTGACTGTACTACTGACTGATCCCGACACCAGTCACTAAAATATGGACCCACACTATGACTGAACCTAAATTATCTTTTACAGATGGCTGCAGACACTAATTGTTGTATCTTTCTCCTGACGTCCTCTATACACATTGAACCAAATATTTCAAATTTGGATTTATCACTGCATAAGACCTTTTGCTGTTGATTTTCAGTTCAGTTCTTATGTAATTTATCATAACTCAGTCCCTTCTCCCTTCCAGGAGAATGGCTTCTTAACAGACACTCTTTAGCTGATATCAGTTATGATGAGACTTCAGAGAGCAGCAGATAGATCAACTAAAGGGCCAGATGACTCTCTCAGGTCTTGCGTCAGTTCTTTGCTGGATTGTTCCCCCATTTCTTAGGGACATTACTGTCAGCACTATTTCAGTACTGTTCATCTGCAGTAAATAAATTTTTGGGGCTTCCTCTTCTCTTCTTCTTACAATTCATCTTAACTTTTGTTTGTTCGTTTTACTACTGTAATATATTGTTGAAAAAAAAAGTGTCACCACTGACAGCGAGACCATAAACAGAGGGTGTACCCGCTTTAAGCGATCAATAACGTGCCCTAGCATCCTTGATCCCCAAAGTGCAGTATGTTTGAAGAGTGACGATCATTGTGTGTTGCACACGAGTGCAGTAAAGTGAATTACGCCTTGCCCCGCTTAAAGTAAATCAGGGCATGGTTCAGACTGATCGCTGATTGTGCCTAAGCACATAACTGAAACATATCTTTAAAAACTGTTGTGTTAGGAAAATAAAATAATCAATAAAGCATGTAAGAAGTCAACATGCCATGCTTCCAAGAGCTCTGTCCATGTGAAAAAGGGGGAGCACAAACACAAGATAGTTTCTGAGACAAACAGATGTCCAACTTGTTCTTGGGCCCAGATTTATTCGGTTATATTACACACACAATAAGCTAACAATATATGTAATAATTCAACTGCAGAAAACAGTGAGAATAACAAAGAACAATTGTTGCTTGCCTGACCGTTCATTCGCCCTATAATTCACTCTTTATGTCATGATGCCTTAAAATGGGATTTTACAGTTACTCCTTTTATTTCCACATAAAACACACTCTTAAATAAGCCTGTTAAGAAAGTATCCATCAGTATCTTCCATGCTTGGTCCCAAAAAACCTAAAGTACACCACAAAGTAGAAAGCCTGTACTAGTGCCAGAGCCTGACCGTCTGCTTTCACTATCACAGCCAGCTGTTTGTTCTTAGCTGTTGCTCTTCTCTCTTTCTCTCTTCTTCCCTATTTTTTCTGTACTCTAAGACACCAAGAAGAGAATAAAGAAAGGAATAGTGGAAGTTGGTGGGGAAAGAGTGTTTTCTACAATTCACCTTTTATCTCACATACAGTATGTGGCAAGCAGAGTGTACAAGGGGAAAGAAGAAATAAAGTGGAAGGCAAAATCAGAGATGAGAGCTAAGGGAGAGGTGCAGAGAAAAAAGGGAGCAGCTTGAGGAGAAGAAAAAGAGCAGAGCCATATTTCTTTTCTGCGGCATATATTTCATGTTCTCTGATCTAAGGAGGAAATGTTGTAAAAGGCATCCCACAGAGACACAGTGAGCATGGATATAGTTTTTAATTTACACTTTTTTAGCTTTAGAAGTATTGGAATATTATTTCACTAAAAAGCAATCAGCTATAACATGGTCAACTGCCCAATACTGTTGCAGTTATGCCACTACAACAGCTGTGACCTATGAAATCATGAACTCCACAACACATCTGAAGGTGTTCTGTTGTACCTGTCATCAAGATGCTTTCCACTCAACTTATAGGTCCTTTAAGGAAATGCATAGTGTTGTACCACTGTTTCCATTCTATGTTTATCACATCAGCTTCAAGAACATAACGATTAACTTGCTGCTTAATAAAGTAAACCCTTTAGCATGTGCAACTGTAATGACATACATAATTTCTGGTGGCTTTAACATTGTAGCTTATCAGTATATAACCTATATTTTTAATCTATTTGTGCATAAGAAGATAATAAAGCTGTTTGAGACAAAACAGTTCATTTCTCCTTGCCCATGTACTACAGCAGCCCTCGTGGTAATTCCCAAGACTAACTTAAGCAAGCGGTGTTTGGTGTGGAATATGTTTAGCTGTTGCGAGCTACCTTTATTCTCCTGACAAACCATAGCTGTGTAACTATAGCAGAACCCGATGTAGCAACAGAAAGACCATCATAAACTGTTCAGAAGTGTCCCACAATCGCATCGAAGTGACTGATAAAGCACTTTTAAGTATAAAGCTTTTGAAGCCTGTCAATGTGAATGCTGATGGCTGGACTGTTGAGTGCTATGAGGAAAATCTGATTCCCTGCTGTCTCTGTATCACTTGACAGGTGAAGACATGGGAGAAGAAGAACGTGGTCCGAGTCTCTCCAATGGCATATCACTCTGGCAACCAATGAGAGTGACTGATGTGGGACTTATTGACTTGCCTGGTTTGATGGGCACTTAGTGGCTGACACTGTTACATGCAGCATCCTTCACTGCTAAACTAAACCGCCCGGCATGATCAAATCAGTTGCCAGCTAACCTCTTTACACCAAAACACTCCTGAGATTACCCTTCAACCCACCATGTATATAGATAAGTATAGAGAGTACAGAGATCAATGCTATTAAGACCATTTAAGTCTGTTTATTTAGTGTGTGACGGGGGGATTAGAAAACTAGTAATTCAGAGTTAAAACAAACAATGACTGATTAAGAGTCATTGTTAATCACAACACATTGGTTAATTCAAATCCATATTGCTGAGTGAAATCAGAGCATTTGAATTTTGCACAAACCCTACAGTTTGGCTTCTGTCTTTTCTGTAGCAACCCTGTCTTCTGTATTTTTGATATTTGTGTGAAAGAATACTGATACTATAGACTAAATTAATGCAGTGAATGTACCTAACTTTAACAATGAACTCACATTGTCTCCAAGCAAATATTTAACGTTCAATGCTGTTATAAAAAGCTTAAATCAAGTTTTTAAAAAATATATTAAAAAAGGACTTTTGGATAATAGTGTTTTCTAAAAGTCTTTTAGAAAGTCTTTTCTAATCTAAAAACTACCCTTTAAGCTTGGTAGCATAAAGTGTTGCACATTCAGGTCAAAAAATTATGCATTCTCAGAGTGAAAAAATAATGTTAATACAGTTTTAAATTAAAACAGGAAACTCAGAGTTTTATTTTTCACAGAAAATGTTAATGGAACAGTATATAATGAAGCGGATTTAGAACCATCTTAATCAAATATATTTCAGGAAGTATTTTCCAGGGCAACTGTGTGATTTCATTTTGATACTCTTTGTGATTCTTTGTGAAAAGATTTTAAGAAATCCATGCTGTTATCTTATTATTGGTGTCTCTGTTTTAACGTAAAGTAATCAAGTTAAAGAGCAAGCTATCAAATAGTTACTCTCTTTAGAGAAACTGTAAGTTCAATGAACTTGTTTGAGATGAACTTCTAATCAGCTGCCAGAAACAGACAATCTCACTGAAGACTGGTGAATGGTATTCATTGGAGAGGAGTTTAACATCATTGCGTCTGATTGACTCAGCTCTCAACCACCATGGGTTAAGGGGGCTCCTGGGGTTAGCCTGACCAGACAGAACAAGAGGGGGCAAGAGAAAGAAAGAGACAGAAAGGCAGAAAAAAGAGAGAGGGCACTTCAGTAAATAGGCAGTCCACAGAGAGCTGTGCAGCAGCCTAATAGAGCCTCTCACGAACAGTCTGTCAGTCAGTCAGGTGAAGCAAGGTCTAACAGGGTCCTAATGAAGACAGCTTCACACCAAGTTGTCTTGAAACTCACAAGCTAAAGAGCAGACACACCTATTATCCATCTTCCATTGTGGGGAATATTGCCCACTCAAAGTCACTAACAAGAACAAAGTTGCACCGTACCACTGATGTCTGCCAGACAGATACTGAAGATAATTACAGGTGTTGCTGAGTAATAAGCATACAGTGCCTATTAAGCATTGTCCCAGTCTCGTGCTATTCATTAGAACTCACAGAAAGTCTCTACACCAAATCAAAACTATATAAACTTACCAGTCACACAGACGCCTACCCCTAAACTAAGTGCAGAAATTGTTTTACTTCTTTGGATTCTTCGTAGGTTGGGTTTGTACTATATGTTTGGCTCCATCATGTTGTAAGAAGGGATTAAAGAGACTTTTTTGCATTATGCACATTTTACCCTAGTATTATTAGCAACAGCTGCTGTGGCATTGTGTAACTGAGTCCTTCAATATGCATATATGGGTTGGGATACAAAGTTTCCACAAATTTATAAAATGTTTCCCAGTATTGTTTTTCTAGAAAACTTTAAAAGACCAAGAGGGAATTTGAAGGATAATGACAATAAAACAATGAGGAAGATAATACACACTTATGTTTGTTTTGTATTTAAAGACAATCAAATACTTTGTCCAACTACAATAAAATCTGTTTTTACCATAGTTTACCTGGAAAAAATTAGAAGCACTTAGAGACAATTACAGTATTTGTCTCATCTAACGTGTAACACTGTCAAGAGCTCCTAAAGACAACACAAAAACCACCAACACTCTGTTTATACTGTGAAGATAGAAAAATACAGGTCCTGCATTGGGTTCCCTTGATGCTCTCTGAGGCCATGCACACAGTAAAATTTGAAATGCTTTTTAGGTTGGTATAGGAACAGTAGATAAGCTGGACAGCCAATCATCACCCTACTATCCATCCCAGCCCAGTAGCATTGCCTCAGGACACAGCCTCTGGGTGGCCTTTAACCAGGCCTCGGCCTGCTGTCTCTATGGTAAGTGCTCCGTCACGAGGCTGCCAGGGGCTACAGCATATGCCATCAAACCCCTGGTGTATCCCCCATGGTAAACAGAGGCACTGCTAATGGAAGCATGATTCTCCTTATGTACTGCGCGCATATCTGTCTGTCTGTGCCTCAGACTGACCTTCAGCTGGCCCACTCCTACACTTCACCGGCAAATGGCTTTACGGCTCGATGACCCTGCACTGCCTGACTTGCCACAAGTGGGAAATGAAAAAAACGAAATTTAAAAAAAAAAACAGAAAAAGAAAGTAAATGGGTAAGAGTGAGAAAGTGAGAGAAAGAGCTCATCTCTCCTTGACCTCGGGGTTCAAAGATAGGCAACATCTGCCCTGCAACAATATAAGTTTGAACTGTTTACAGATATGCAATTAGTACATACATTTACATATAGAAGCACAAACAATGTCCAGTATCTGGTACTTTCTTAGCAGGCTAAAGATATCTTTTACAGTCAAGTCATGATAAAACACGATATTATGACGATGGTATAACTTAAACTGGTAATACAGGGGCTGGAAAACTGCAGAAGATGCAGTTAAAAAAAAAATGCTATATTCACTGTTGTTTCAGTGTTGAACATATAAATGCAGTTCTTTACACATAATGATAGGTTTCTTAGCAATCCACCTATGTGTGAACAGTCTGGAAGGACTGTCAACTGGAAAGTGCTGCACTGAGGATGAGCCTTGGCAAACAAACCTTTATATCTATTTATGTGTGTTGATTGTGTTACGACTGCATGCCTACTGCCAGTCAAGCATGTCATTGCCCAAGCAGTAACTATGTAACCACCACAATCACAGAGTAAAATTGTTTTAATAGACACTCTATATTTCATTCCCTTACAATGGCTTGTGCCCAAGTGTGCGCCAGCCATTCTGTGGGTATTTAACATAATTATAGGGCTTTGTAGGTTTGTAGAGGGGTATTTGGGGGTAGATAAAGCCATCATTACTGTACACATACACTGTCGACACACAATCCCAGCTCTGGGTACAAAGCAATCGCTACAAGTGTATTATCTTTCCTGTACAAGTCTATAATTAGTTTTTCCCTCGTTACAAAGTGGGCATATGTTTCATGGAAGAATGAAAAGAAACAGATTACTTCAAACCTTAACCCTGTCCTATTTCTCTAAGATAGTTTTATAGCAGGCAAAGATAAGAGAAGAGCTACAGGGAGGAACTTTGTAATGTGTCTCAGTATCAGGGAGTATGTGGGGAGTTCAGAGGCAGAGTGGAATGAGGAGCCTGGGGCTTATGTCTTCAAATCACAGCTTTCCCAAGCACTGTCTCTGCTTTATAACTATGACGATGCCAGAAGGATGGGAATTAGTTTTGACAATGTACCGTTACAGATGCTCTTCCAATAAGTGTGTATGTGTGCTCTTTATACACATCCAATAATAATATCAATACAAATCTACAGTGTCTCTAGTGGCTTCTGTCCAATATGAAGCAATTAGTTTATAATACACTTCCTTCCTCCATATCTGTGTCGTATTTTAGAAGTGATGGGGTTTATGCTGGCATCCATAAAACATAAAGGGTCACATTAAACTGCAAGGGAGAGAGTAGATGAGACAGGACTAATTATCTTTATAGCCTGACAGCAATATTTTATTTAACTTCAGCTCTGGGACTTGTGGATGTGTTGGTCAGTGGACAGCAAGCATTAGGAGATTTCATTTTTGTGGTGCAACTAGGCAAGGTATTTGTGACAAAAGGTATTTCCCATCAACTGCTAAAATAACAACAATATAAAAATTTATTTTTTAATTTATTCATTCTATTATCATGGATGAAGCAGGAGCATACTACAAATTTAAGAAACAAATATTTTTATTTGTCCTATTTGCTCTTCTTTGTCGGCTCTATGTCTACTTCAGTTATATTAAGAAAAAATGGCAAAAGCCTGTGAGAAGAAGTCAGTTGAGAGAAGATGAGGCCATAAGAGAAAGAAGATTGAAGCAGAAAAAAAACCCTAAAAAATAAATTGAGTGAAAAAGCCAAGAACAGAGAAGAGGCCAAGAGAGTGGTGTCATGGGAGCTAAGAGAGGCTAGTGCCATGCTATTGAGCGCCTGAAAGAACACAGTCTCTGATTTTTTCCTTTTCTGCTTTTTTCCCTTTCAAAGAGCACTTGAAAGCTCTTCTGTGGTATCGAGCAGGTGGGAGTCTATGCTGAGGCGGACTGGGGCAGAGAATGGGCTGGGCTGTGTAAAGCAGCTCCCTCTTACTCTAGCCAATGCACCGAAGTGAAGGACTCGGAGGTCCAAAGGCCCAGTGGCCCAGAGCTCCAGCCAAGCTGGGGTTTTTTTTATAAAACCCCCAAAAAAACAAAAACCAGCAACTGCAGGAGGACATACAAAGAACCTGTTTCCGATTGCTATATTTGAATGGACTCTAATAATGTAATAACTAAACCTTTAAATAATGTCAAGCATCATTTAACTTTCACTAAAGACAAGAATGTATCTTATTTAATAAATATCAATATCAGTGTGTTTATCAGTGCCGGTGTGTTTATAATGTAATACTAATCAACACAATCTGTTGTGCTATGGCTGGAAAACTGACTGAAATATCAAATTGCGCTGCAGACATTTCAATGGGAAAAAAATGGTATTCACTTGTCATTTGACTGACAATAGCCAGATAGTATTTTACAAAAATAAAATAAATAAATAAATAAAAATTCAGTGGGCAAATGAAAACCTGTGCACCCAAACTTTAGTATGCTCATGACATGAATATGGACATCTCTTTTATCCTTTAAAAAAATAGTGATACATATATAGTCGTAGCCTCAGTCCAAATCTTAATCCATGCTCCGTTAATCATTTCCTTAATCACAGTCATTATTACACTTAGGTTCTCCTGTAGACATGCATAACACAGCTTTTTTTCCAAGCAGGTTACAGATGAACGCAGTATTGATGCAATCCAGTTTTGTTTTGTTTTTTTCTTTTTTCACTTTAATATAATTGATCAAAACAGCAACCAGCCTTTGAACGCTTGGTCCACCGGGAGTAACTTCAAACAGTATCAATTATAAAAAAATCGGCTTGGAGGAGTGGAGTCAATTCCCTATCAATAAAGTATTCAACGGCAATCGCCAGGAGATTAGGGGAGAGATGAGCCAAGTGCAAACCCACAGGGCTGCCTAAATCTACTGCATAGTGAATGCTCCGGTAAACTAAGTAGCTTCAGATGATCAAACAGGCAGTATTCCAATCAAACACTGCATAGAGTTACAGTAACAGATGCTGCTAATACAGTGTTAACCTTTGAAGAACTGCATTCAACTCGTGGCTGAAACATGTGAACTGACATCTGAGGTCTGGAACTATACAGTTACTGTACAAGTAGTTTTTAACGGTCTGCAAGCTGTCTAAATAACATGAGAAATTAGCAAATTTAAATTTGATAAAACCATACATTAAAATATTTAAACTATTCCGGCAAAGTTAATGATTCCTAATAAAGGAGAGACAGTGTCACCTGCTGCCATTCTGTCAATTACAAAAATATATATATCAGTAGAGCAGGGCGATATGGCCAAAAATATTTATCACGATATATATTTGAAAATTTGCGATAACGATATAACCGACGATATAATTGATGCGAGACAAAATACAACTCCACAACATTACTAGCGCAAAAAGACAACCTTCCATTTATTTTCACTTAAACAAGAAGCTGGTTTTTATGTACATTAAAGCTTTATAAAAATGTAACAGTGCAAATGCAAATTCCTTGCTGAAAGTTTAACCAAAAGGCATTTCCAGTAGAAATGGGCTGACATATCCTGAGCATAACCATGTATAATATCCACTGAAGTTAAAAAGAGGTGTTTTGCAACATTAAACTGCAGTGTGCAGTATGTATTTTTCGGACCATAAGGTGCACGGGATTATAAGGCACATTAAGCGAAACAAAGCAGTCAGATAAATCAAACTTTATTAAACTCATTCTTCTTGCTTCCTCCACTTCTGTACCATTGATTCATTAATGTTGAATTCTCTGGCAGCTGCTCTATTCCCATGTTGTTGCAGTCTATTAATGACTAACCTCATATTGTGGATGGATTATCTCAGTTGTTCTCCTGACTGAAGTTTGGTCCGTTTACAACATCCTGCCATGCGATTGCATTTGTCTCTAACCATGAAGAACCTTCACATTAACTTTTATAAGTGGAAAAGTGTTAGTGTTCGTCCTCCAGCTTCACTGTTTATGTTATGCTAACATAGCTGTGTCGCTAGCGATCACGTAGCACATCATTATATACCAGCTAGCCCAACTTCAGTAACCCTACAAACGTCACTGCTGTTTAGTTTCCTGTCTTCATTTATGTTGGAAGTGATAGCAGAACTGTACGTTTGATTTTTTTCAGAAATCTCTCAGTCAGAACATGCTATATCATGCTTAGGTAACTAGCGAAACTAGCGAGCTAACTTCCGCTAGCTTCCTGCTAACGTCTAACTCCGTTAAATGTAATAACTTTAGTTTTCATGGATGCCTGGAAGTTAAACTTCATAGTTACACCTGGTAAAGCAGCAATGCTGATCGTTTTATTAAAGATGAAAGAATTTAGACAGTTTTTAACTCTAAGTGATGCTGCAGTGTTGTTTGACCTGAAGCATACGGAGTTTCGGACCCAGATTACTCCCAGATTTAAGAGCATCTTAGTCCGACAAATATGACAATAACAACGGCCGCTTGCATGTTCTGCAAAAAAAATGTGCTTTGTCGTGTATCTGACGGACAAACACCAAACCAGTTCCACATCACGGAAGTTGCACCATTTTTACAAACCAATTCTGGTTCATCTGTTTCACTCAACAATCAGCCATGTGCGTATGAAAACAAAGGCACTGCGCATGCGCGTTTTACTCCCATTCTATCGCGATATTTCATTTTCCTATCGTTGCCTAACATTATACCGGTATTACCGTGAACGGTATAATATGGCCCAGCCCTATATATCAGGGTATTATTTTGTGCAGTTTTTAAAATGTCAGGGCCCTCTATCATATCGAATGTTGTTGAGACATGTACAGACAAAGCAAACACAAAAAATAAACAACCAGCTACAATTTTTATTCAGTGCGTCAGTCCTATTTTCAGCATTTATATGTTGCAATCTTTTCTAGATCCAGAAATACAAGTTTATCTCAATATGTTCATTCTCAACACTGATAACTTTTCTCTTCACAAACATCGTTTTCATTCAGAGAAAATATGAAAAAGGGACATAATCCTTTGGTATAGCTATTTATAAAAAAAAAAATGTTTGTGTCACTAACTGAGCTCAAATCGACTTTCTGATCCCTCATCTATTCACAATGGCCTTCTGTTTATTCAAAAAGTTTAATCTGCTAAACCAAAAACTATGTTAAGTAAATAAAAACTTATTTTTGTGGCCAAATCTACAGGTTACTTTAAAACAAAAGGATAATGATCTTTAGCACAGGCTTATCAAACACTTTTGGCTAGCTGTTACTGGATCTATAAGGTTGGCCTTGACATACATACAAATGTGCAAACAACGTAAAAAACTAAAATACAAGCATGCAGACATCCATTTACATGCACACGTATAATTATGCATTCATTCCTCCACGGTATCAGCGCTACAGTGTATAGATCTATTGACAGAGGCATGCCATATCAATGACACCTTCAATCTTTTCAGGCCCCTCTCCCTGAAAGCCTCTGTTGCGACACAATCATTACAAATTGATTGCAAAATAGCTAACAATCATGATTAAATCATTAAATTCTTGTCTACGCTTCAGAGAATGGGAAGAAAATTAACTTCCCACCAACCTCATTTTTTTTCTGAACACGAAATAATGATTTTCTGCCAGTCTAATTACAAAGCCAACATCTGATCAAGCCCGCATCCAGAGGGGATTATCACATGCACTAGTATTAGACCTCATTACCAGCCTGAGTGCAGAATTATTACATCTTGTAATTGGATGGTGAGATTTATATACAGATCAGGCCGGTTTCTGTAAGATTGTAATTACAGGCTTCGTTGGTTAGCTACTTATCACTCAGCAGTGGAGTGCAGGAAATCAGCACGTGGAAGAGCATTTCATTAACCCTTCACCCTGTTGGGGGGGGGGGGGGGACCCTGTACCTTCCACGCCTGTTTTAGGAACAACAGCATCATTCACACACAAAATAATTTATCACCTCCTCTTTTGGGCCATACCTTAGTTTCATTAGACAATTAGAATAAACTATCCATTTTTATTGTTGACTGGGTCCTATTTTCTAATTACCCAAGATAAGCATGTAGACTATGCCCTAAACAGAGGCTTCATAAAAAACCTTGCTGGCTGGGTAGGTGGCTAGGGTTAACAGGCTAAAGGCTCATTACACTGCAGTTATGGAGTAGTGTGTGTGTGCATAGAAGATTTGATGTATCCATCCGGTTGGGCTCCCCCATGTATACTGCTAAGAGAAGCACACTATCTTCCCTTCTCTATGCTGACTTTAAATCATGTAAATTATTAAACACACTTTCTCCCAGTTTTTCTCAAGAAGGGCCTTAATTAATGGACGAGGATGCTTGTTAAACACCTTACTTTCCATGGCACAATTCTGCCAAGTGTGATTAGACAGGGCTAGCATGCTCCACTTCATCAGCAGACCAAAAAAGAAAAGAAAAGAAAGATTAAAAAAAAAAAAAGATAGAGGCCACCATCATCATTCCTCATCACAACTCAAGCATTGGCTGCTCTACATACGAAGAGGTCACTCACGAAAACGCAATGTAAATTTGCTCTGACAATGTCAAGCTCTAGCACCTTTTACACATTTTAATAAATTGAAAAACAGACTCAGGCAAATCTTGGGGTAAATGAAATGAAAAATGACAGAGGGAGGAAAAGAGAAATGTGTGTTGTAATGTGAAGCCGATGAAACACAACTCATTTGCTGTTTGCCATCTTGCAACTCAGCAAGAAATCCCTTGATCCACGTGTCATGGTGACACTGGTGGAAAGAAAAGA